>NC_089847.1:127746468-128056954 GCF_035609145.1 Eleutherodactylus coqui | reverse complement strand
TTATCTAAAGTGGAAAAATATGGGTCCCAGGTGGGCAGGAAATGGGCCCTTCACCGTGTGTAATTGGCAGATGAAGCGGCTGCGTAAGGATATTGTAGAAGAAGGTTACAGTCGAAGCTGATGCCAGCGCAGAAAAGTCATCCATAATTAATCACAGAAACTACTCGGACTGTCAAAGCAAACTGCAAAGTGACAAAACAAACCTATTGACCTAATCGAAAGTCATCGAAGAAGAAATGATAGCCGAGTCTGGGGGAGTTTAGGGCGTTGTTCACATGGGGGGGGTTACAATAGTTGGTGATGTTGTGTATTGTTTAGCACCATCAATGTCCATAACATGCGTGGTCCAAAGAGATAGCTATCACCTCCAGGGTCTCGTTTTACCCCTATATACGAGTTGTCCCTGATATAATTGCATATATTCTTCTTCGTACTTCTTCAGATCAGAGAAGACAACGGCCGGAACCAGAGAGAAGATCCAGATGGCTCTTCTAGGTGATTTAATCCTTTTTTTTTTTTTTTCACATTTTTTTTTTTACAGCTAGCCATAAATTTTCAGGAAAGGGCTTATATTTCAAGCCCTTCCCCGAAAATCATTGCCGCAGTGGTAGCCTTTATTCCACTGCTTTCAAAGCGATGGGATAGCATCGCGGACCTCTGCCACAGCTGTAACAAGGCATTCCTTCATCCCCACAGTCCCTGGGCTGTGTCAGGGGAGCGCAATGTTCTCTCTGTTTTCAATGGGGCTAGCGCTGCTGCCCCTGGCCCTATCCAAAACAATGGGCGATATTCTGCTTTGCGATGCGAGGTTACAGTGAAGACATCGCAAATGAGAATGAAACCATTGAAAATCATTGGTTTCATTATCGTGCGTTTTCAGTCACTCTCGCATCGCAGGGAAGTCAGAGCACTGGTGGGTGTGAGCCCTAAAACAGACTTGTGTTTTTAAACTGCAGATTATAGGTTGTAGTTCTCGTTCTTGCCACCAGATGGGACGATAGAGCTGGAAAAACAAATCCACAAGTGATAGAAAACTCTATTTTACACTTTTCCTTCAGCGATTCCCGATAAACCTGAGTACAGCTGCTTATCCAATTATATTACCTTTAGGGCTCATGCCCCACGGCCGGGTCAGACCCAGCGCCAACCAGAAAACCTACACTCACCTCTCCGCAACCGCGGCGAGAGTCTCTGCCGGCGAGCCGGTGCACATGTGCAATGCAGCGCATGATGCGCCAGCGGTGGGCGGTGACGTGATACTTCCGCTGTACTTGCAGCGGAAGTATTGCGGGACGGACGGCTTCCATTGACTGCATGGCATGTCTATGGAGGGTTATTGCTGCGGACTTCGTGGCGGTTGTCTGCAGCGATAATCCGTCCGTGGGCATTAGCCCTTAGACCTCTTGTGCACAGCACCAACATGGAGTCTAATTCAGCTCCAGACTAAAAAACTATACGGCACTCAGTGTGCTGCCATACAGCGCTCCATCATGTGTGATATGTCTGCAGCTGATCTCATCTCAAAGAATTGTGCAAAATCCAGCAGCGAAAAGCTCTGCAGTCCACTGTATAATGCAGAATAGTGAGTGCAGCTCTGGAGTATAATACAGTATAAGTAATGTACAGTATGTACACAGTGACTCCACCAGCAGAATAGTGAGTGCAGCTCTGCAGTATAATACAGGATGTAACTCAGGATCAGTACAGGATAAGTAATTTATGTACACAGTGACTCCACCAGCAGAATAGTGAGTGCAGCTCTGGAGTATAATACAGGATGTAACTCAGGATCAGTACAGGATAAGTAATTTATGTACACAGTGACTCCACCAGCAGAATAGTGAGTGCAGCTCTGGAGTATAATACAGGATGTAACTCAGGAGCAGTACAGGATAAGTAATGTATGTATACAGTGACTCCACCAGCAGAATAGTGAGTGCAGCTCTGGAGTATAATACAGGATGTAACTCAGGAGCAGTACAGGATAAGTAATGTATGTACACAGTGACTCCAGCAGCAGAATAGTGAGTGCAGCTCTGGAGTATAATACAGGATGTAACTCAGGATCAGTACAGGATAAGTAATTTATGTACACAGTGACTCAACCAGCAGAATAGTGAGTGCAGCTCTGGAGTATAATACAGGATGTAACTCAGGATCAGTACAGGATAAGTAATTTATGTACACAGTGACTCCACCAGCAGAATAGTGAGTGCAGCTCTGGAGTATAATACAGGATGTAACTCAGGATCAGTACAGGATAAGTAATGTATGTACACAGTGACTCCACCAGCAGAATAGTGAGTGCAGCTCTGGAGTATAATACAGGATGTAACGCAGGATCAGTACAGAATAGGTAATGTATGCACACAGTGACTCCACCAGCAGAATAGTGAGTGCATCTCTGGAGTATAATACAGCATGTAACTCAGGATCAGTACGGGATAAGTAATGTATGTACACAGTGACTCCACCAGTAGAATAGTGAGTACAGCTCTGGAGTATAATACAGGATGTAACTCAGGAGCAGTACAGGATAAGTAATGTATGTACACAGTGACTCCACCAGCAGAATAGTGAGTGCAGCTCTGCAGTATAATACAGGATGTAACTCAGGATCAGTACAGGATAAGTAATGTATGTACACAGTGACTCCACCAGCAGAATACTGAGTGCAGCTCTGGGGTATAATGCAGGATGTAACTCAGGATCAGTACTTGAAAAGTACTTGATACGTAATGTATGTACACAGTGACTCCACCAGCAGAGTACCCTAGCAACTACATTGGTAGCAAATAAGGGGATGGGAAATTGGCCCAAAGGTGGAACAAGTGTAGATGGGGAACTAAATACTCTTTTGAGTTTAAAAATCCGGTACCGTAATGGGGAACTGTTCTCCTCTACGTACGCGAATGCCTGCAGTGGTGATAGTGACAACTCATATTCTGGGTGAGGAATGTACTCATGGAGGTTGTCAAGTCTCCTTCCCCACACAGCAGTGAGAAGGAACAGAGTTCCCTGAGCCTGGAAGGTACAGTAGATCTGTCTAGTCTACAAGATACTTTCTATACTCGTTACTGACAGATATTGCATGATGTTCTCTTTGCAGTCAGGTCAGCATGCTCCTGCGTCAGAACAGAGGGAGTTAAACAAGAGCAATTTATCTGGGGAAGAGCCGCAGAGAGAACAGGATGACAAGCGCGGAGGTGAGAAGAGATCTCTGCAGGGTGATGGCACCTCCGCTATTAATACCTCAGATTAAGGAGGGGAAAGTACAGTCAGTTATATCCTGAGATGCAGCAGCTCCTTCTTCAAACCCCCTCACAATAATATCTGACCTTCTTACAAGACACAACAAGAGTCAGCGAGAGTCAAATCCAACCTGTGATGGAGAGGCGACCCCATCTGCATCACACGCCACATAGTGCAGGGTCATAACAATCTCACTGACAGAAGGGAAGTCATGGATGAACCCTGAATGTCCGGTAGTGTCTACTACTATATATACGTATAGCAGTCATAGATGAGACCGCTCCTACGCATAGCAGTTATATTCTTGTACATAGGGGGCAGTATTATAGTAGAAAAATTCTTGTACATAGGGGGCAGTATTATAGTAGTTATATTCTTGTACATAGGAGCAGTATTATAGTAGTTATATTCTTGTACATAGGGGGCAGTATTATAGTAGTTATATTCTTATACATAGGGGGCAGTATTACAGTAGTTATATTCTTGTACATAGGGGCAGTATTATAGTAGTTATATTCTTGTACATAGGGGGCAGTATTATAGTAGTTATATTCTTGTACATAGGGGACAGTATTATAGTAGTTATATTCTTGTACATAGGGGCAGTATTATAGTAGTTATATTCTTGTACATAGGGGACAGTATTATAGTAGTTATATTCTTGTACATAGGGGCAGTATTATAGTAGTTATATTCTTGTACATAGGGGGCAGTATTATAGTAGTTATATTCTTGTACATAGGGGACAGTATTATAGTAGTTATATTCTTGTACATAGGGGGCAGTATTATAGTAGTTATATTCTTGTACATAGGGAGCAGTATTATAGTAGTTATATTCTTGTACATAGGCGGCAGTATTATAGTAGTTATATTCTTGCACAAAGGGGGCAGTATTATAGTAGTTATATTCTTGTACATAGGGGGCAGTATTATAGTAGTTATATTCTTGTACATAGGGGGCAGTATTATAGTAGAAAAATTCTTGTACATAGGAGGCAGTATTATAGTAGTTATATTCTTGTACATAGGGGACAGTATTATAGTAGTTATATTCTTGTACATAGGAGCAGTATTATAGTAGTTCTATTCTTGTACATAGGAGGCAGTATTATAGTAGTTATATTCTTGTACATAGGGGGCAGTATTATAGTAGTTATATTCTTGTACATAGGAGGCAGTATTATAGTAGTTATATTCTTGTACATAGGGGGCAGTATTATAGTAGTTATATTCTTGTACATAGGGGGGCAGTATTATAGTAGAAAAATTCTTGTACATAGGGGGCAGTATTATAGTAGTTATATTCTTGTACACAGGGGGCAGTATTATAGTAGAAAAATTCTTGTACATAGGGGGCAGTATTATAGTAGTTATATTCTTGTACATAGGAGCAGTATTATAGTAGTTATATTCTTGTACATAGGGGGCAGTATTATAGTAGTTATATTCTTATACATAGGGGGCAGTATTACAGTAGTTATATTCTTGTACATAGGGGCAGTATTATAGTAGTTATATTCTTATACATAGGGGGCAGTATTACAGTAGTTATATTCTTGTACATAGGGGCAGTATTATAGTAGTTATATTCTTGTACATAGGGGGCAGTATTATAGTAGTTATATTCTTGTACATAGGGGACAGTATTATAGTAGTTATATTCTTGTACATAGGAGCAGTATTATAGTAGTTATATTCTTGTACATAGGGGGCAGTATTATAGTAGAAAAATTCTTGTACATAGGAGGCAGTATTATAGTAGTTATATTCTTGTACATAGGGGACAGTATTATAGTAGTTATATTCTTGTACATAGGAGCAGTATTATAGTAGTTCTATTCTTGTACATAGGAGGCAGTATTATAGTAGTTATATTCTTGTACATAGGGGGCAGTATTATAGTAGTTATATTCTTGTACATAGGAGGCAGTATTATAGTAGTTATATTCTTGTACATAGGGGGCAGTATTATAGTAGTTCTATTCTTGTACATAGGAGGCAGTATTATAGTAGTTATATTCTTGTACATAGGGGGCAGTATTATAGTAGTTATATTCTTGTACATAGGAGGCAGTATTATAGTAGTTATATTCTTGTACATAGGGGGCAGTATTATAGTAGTTATATTCTTGTACATAGGGGCAGTATTATAGTAGTTATATTCTTGTACACAGGGGGCAGTATTATAGTAGAAAAATTCTTGTACATAGGGGGCAGTATTATAGTAGTTCTATTCTTGTACATAGGAGGCAGTATTATAGTAGTTATATTCTTGTACATAGGGGGCAGTATTATAGTAGTTATATTCTTGTACATAGGGGACAGTATTATAGTAGTTCTATTCTTGTACATAGGAGGCAGTATTATAGTAGTTATATTCTTGTACATAGGGGGCAGTATTATAGTAGTTCTATTCTTGTACACAGGAGGCAGTATTATAGTAGTTATATTCTTGTACATAGGGGGCAGTATTATAGTAGTTATATTCTTGTACATAGGGGGCAGTATTATAGGAGTTATATTCTTGTACATAGGGGGCAGTATTATAGTAGAAAAATTCTTGTACATAGGGGGCAGTATTATAGTAGTTATATTCTTGTACATAGCTGGCAGTATTATAGTAGTTATATTCTTGTACATAGGGGGCAGTATTATAGTAGTTCTATTCTTGTACATAGGAGGCAGTATTATAGTAGTTATATTCTTGTACATAGGGGGCAGTATTATAGTAGTTATATTCTTGTACATAGGGGGGGCAGTATTATAGTAGTTATATTGTTGTATATAGAGGCAGTATTATAGTGGTTATATTCTTGTACATAGGGGGCAGTATTATAGTAGAAAAATTCTTGTACATAGGGGGCAGTATTATAGTAGTTATATTCTTGTACATAGCTGGCAGTATTATAGTAGTTATATTCTTGTACATAGGAGCAGTATTATAGTAGTTATATTCTTGTACATAGGGGCAGTATTATAGTAGTTATATTCTTGTACATAGGGGGCAGTATTATAGTAGTTATATTCTTGTACATAGGGGGCAGTATTATAGTAGTTATATTCTTGTACATAGGGGGCAGTATTATAGTAGTTATATTCTTGTACATAGGGGGCAGTATTATAGTAGTTATATTCTTGTACATAGGAGCAGTATTATAGTAGTTATATTCTTGTACATAGGAGCAGTATTATAGTAGTTATATTCTTGTACATAGGGGGCAGTATTATAGTAGTTATATTCTTGTACATAGGGGGCAGTATTATAGGAGTTATATTCTTGTACATAGGGGGCAGTATTATAGTAGTTATATTCTTGTACATAGGGGGCAGTATTATAGTAGTTATATTCTTGTACATAGGAGCAGTATTATAGTAGTTATAGTCTTGTACATAGGGGGCAGTATTATAGTAGTTATATTCTTGTACATAGGAGCAGTATTATAGTAGTTATAGTCTTGTACATAGGAGCAGTACTATAGTAGTTATATTCTTGTACATAGGAGGCAGTATTATAGTAGTTATATTCTTGTACATAGGGGGCAGTATTATAGTAGTTATATTCTTGTACATAGGGGGCAGTATTATAGTAGTTTTATTCTTGTACATAGGAGCAGTATTATAGTAGTTATATTCTTGTACATAGGGGGCAGTATTATAGTAGTTATATTCTTGTACATAGGGGGCAGTATTATAGTAGTTATATTCTTGTACATAGGGGGCAGTATTATAGTAGTTATATTCTTGTACATAGGGGGCAGTATTATAGTAGTTATATTCTTGTCCATAGGAGCAGTATTATAGTAGTTATATTCTTGTACATAGGGGGCAGTATTATAGTAGTTATATTCTTGTACATAGGAGCAGTATTATAGTAGTTATAGTCTTGTACATAGGAGCAGTACTATAGTAGTTATATTCTTGTACATAGGGGGCAGTATTATAGTAGTTATATTCTTGTACATAGGGAGCAGTATTATAGTAGTTATATTCTTGTACATAGGAGGCAGTATTATAGTAGTTATATTCTTGTACATAGGGGGCAGTATTATAGTAGTTATATTCTTGTACATAGGGGGCAATATTATAGTAGTTATATTCTTGTACATAGGAGCAGTATTATAGTAGTTATATTCTTGTACATAGGGAGCAGTATTATAGTAGTTATATTCTTGTACATAGGGGGCAATATTATAGTAGTTATATTCTTGTACATAGGAGCAGTATTATAGTAGTTATATTCTTGTACATAGGGGGCAGTATTATAGTAGTTATATTCTTGTACATAGGGGGCAATATTATAGTAGTTATATTCTTGTACATAGGAGCAGTATTATAGTAGTTATATTCTTGTACATAGGGGGCAGTATTATAGTAGTTATATTCTTGTACATAGGAGGCAGTATTATAGTAGTTATATTCTTGTACATAGGGGGCAGTATTATAGTAGAAAAATTCTTGTACATAGGAGGCAGTATTATAGTAGTTATATTCTTGTACATAGGGGGCAGTATTATAGTAGTTATATTCTTGTACATAGGGGGCAGTATTATAGTAGTTATATTCTTGTACATAGGGGGCAATATTATAGTAGTTATATTCTTGTACATAGGAGCAGTATTATAGTAGTTATATTCTTGTACATAGGGAGCAGTATTATAGTAGTTATATTCTTGTACATAGGAGCAGTATTATAGTAGTTATATTCTTGTACATAGGGGGCAATATTATAGTAGTTATATTCTTGTACATAGGAGCAGTATTATAGTAGTTATATTCTTGTACATAGGGGGCAGTATTATAGTAGTTATATTCTTGTACATAGGAGGCAGTATTATAGTAGTTATATTCTTGTACATAGGAGGCAGTATTATAGTAGTTATATTCTTGTACATAGGGGGCAGTATTATAGTAGAAAAATTCTTGTACATAGGAGGCAGTATTATAGTAGTTATATTCTTGTACATAGGGGGCAGTATTATAGTAGTTATATTCTTGTACATAGGGGGCAGTATTATAGTAGTTATATTCTTGTACATAGCTGGCAGTATTATAGTAGTTATATTCTTGTATATAGGAGGCAGTATTATAGTAGTTATATTCTTGTACATAGGGGGCAGTATTATAGTAGTTATATTCTTGTACATAGGGGGCAATATTATAGTAGTTATATTCTTGTACATAGGAGCAGTACTATAGTAGTTATATTCTTGTACATAGGGGGCAGTATTATAGTAGTTATATTCTTGTACATAGGGGGCAATATTATAGTAGTTATATTCTTGTACATAGGAGCAGTATTATAGTAGTTATATTCTTGTACATAGGGGGCAGTATTATAGTAGTTATATTCTTGTACATAGGAGGCAGTATTATAGTAGTTATATTCTTGTACATAGGGGGCAGTATTATAGTAGTTATATTCTTGTACATAGGGGGCAGTATTATAGTAGTTATATTCTTGTACATAGGGGGCAATATTATAGTAGTTATATTCTTGTACATAGGAGCAGTATTATAGTAGTTATATTCTTGTACATAGGGAGCAGTATTATAGTAGTTATATTCTTGTACATAGGAGCAGTATTATAGTAGTTATATTCTTGTACATAGGGGGCAGTATTATAGTAGTTATATTCTTGTACATAGGGGGCAATATTATAGTAGTTATATTCTTGTACATAGGAGCAGTATTATAGTAGTTATATTCTTGTACATAGGGAGCAGTATTATAGTAGTTATATTCTTGTACATAGGAGCAGTATTATAGTAGTTATATTCTTGTACATAGGGGGCAGTATTATAGTAGTTATATTCTTGTACATAGGGGGCAATATTATAGTAGTTATATTCTTGTACATAGGGGGCAGTATTATAGTAGAAAAATTCTTGTACATAGGAGGCAGTATTATAGTAGTTATATTCTTGTACATAGGGGGCAGTATTATAGTAGTTATATTCTTGTACATAGGGGGCAGTATTATAGTAGTTATATTCTTGTACATAGGGGGCAATATTATAGTAGTTATATTCTTGTACATAGGAGCAGTATTATAGTAGTTATATTCTTGTACATAGGGAGCAGTATTATAGTAGTTATATTCTTGTACATAGGAGCAGTATTATAGTAGTTATATTCTTGTACATAGGGGGCAGTATTATAGTAGTTATATTCTTGTACATAGGGGGCAATATTATAGTAGTTATATTCTTGTACATAGGAGCAGTATTATAGTAGTTATATTCTTGTACATAGGGGGCAGTATTATAGTAGTTATATTCTTGTACATAGGAGGCAGTATTATAGTAGTTATATTCTTGTACATAGGAGGCAGTATTATAGTAGTTATATTCTTGTACATAGGGGGCAGTATTATAGTAGAAAAATTCTTGTACATAGGAGGCAGTATTATAGTAGTTATATTCTTGTACATAGGGGGCAGTATTATAGTAGTTATATTCTTGTACATAGGGGGCAGTATTAAAGTAGTTATATTCTTGTACATAGCTGGCAGTATTATAGTAGTTATATTCTTGTATATAGGAGGCAGTATTATAGTAGTTATATTCTTGTACATAGGGGGCAGTATTATAGTAGTTATATTCTTGTACATAGGGGGCAATATTATAGTAGTTATATTCTTGTACATAGGAGCAGTACTATAGTAGTTATATTCTTGTACATAGGGGGCAGTATTATAGTAGTTATATTCTTGTACATAGGGGGCAATATTATAGTAGTTATATTCTTGTACATAGGAGCAGTATTATAGTAGTTATATTCTTGTACATAGGGGGCAGTATTATAGTAGTTATATTCTTGTACATAGGAGGCAGTATTATAGTAGTTATATTCTTGTACATAGGGGGCAGTATTATAGTAGAAAAATTCTTGTACATAGGAGGCAGTATTATAGTAGTTATATTCTTGTACATAGGGGGCAATATTATAGTAGTTATATTCTTGTACATAGGAGCAGTATTATAGTAGTTATATTCTTGTACATAGGGAGCAGTATTATAGTAGTTATATTCTTGTACATAGGAGCAGTATTATAGTAGTTATATTCTTGTACATAGGGGGCAGTATTATAGTAGTTATATTCTTGTACATAGGGGGCAATATTATAGTAGTTATATTCTTGTACATAGGAGCAGTATTATAGTAGTTATATTCTTGTACATAGGGGGCAGTATTATAGTAGTTATATTCTTGTACATAGGAGGCAGTATTATAGTAGTTATATTCTTGTACATAGGAGGCAGTATTATAGTAGTTATATTCTTGTACATAGGGGGCAGTATTATAGTAGTTATATTCTTGTACATAGGGGGCAGTATTATAGTAGTTATATTCTTGTACATAGGAGCAGTATTATAGTAGCTATATTCTTGTACATAGGGGGCAGTATTATAGTAGTTATATTCTTGTACATAGGGGGCAGTATTATAGTAGAAAAATTCTTGTACATAGGAGGCAGTATTATAGTAGTTATATTCTTGTACATAGGGGGCAGTATTATAGTAGTTATATTCTTGTACATAGGGGGCAGTATTATAGTAGTTATATTCTTGTACATAGCTGGCAGTATTATAGTAGTTATATTCTTGTATATAGGAGGCAGTATTATAATAGTGTGAGAAAAAATAGGAATTGCCCTATCTTTCTTGCATGTGGTTAATACTACACGCCAGAAAGCTAGGGCAGGACCTACCTTCCAGCTTTTTTATTTTGTTCATACTAGATTCTGAATAGTCCCGAAAAAATGTGGTTTATGCACTAATATGCTCCATAGCGGCAAACTTATTATTGCATGCGCTCATGTGTTTTAGACCTAAGTCCTGCAATGCACATCTATACCAGATGTAGATCTCAATGCAGATTTTGTGTAGATACGGTGTTGCATCATAATCAAGAAGTAACAGATGTGAAACTTGCGTGTGGAATTTTGCATCAAATTTAAAGTAATATTCAGCCCCGTGCGCTCGTCCCGCCATCACAGCGAAGCTCACAGGACGCTTGTCACGCATTATCATTCACCTGCAGAATGGGCGGAGCTAATAAGCTTTGCGGAATTTTCAGCAATCTTTGCTGCAGATTTGTTGATGTAATTCTGTTTTTTCTTTGCGTTTTTTCACTGCAGAATGTGTTGCATTTTTGCGACATTATAGTTCCTGGATGGTAAACTTTATTTTCAAACATGGACAAACACGGATTTTCAAGCAGATTTAGGTTTCCGCAGCTGAAATGCTTTACAATCCACAACAAAATGACTGTATTTGCATATTTTGGTGCGGATTGTATGTTTCCCATTGATCTCTATGGACAAATGATCTATGTTCATTGCTTGTCTCATCCACTAGGGGGCAGTATCACACCGGTTACCTACTGGTTATTTATTAATAATAGCCTTTTCTTTACATCAGAATTTAGTCGCACGCTGAGATTTCACAGCTACTTTAAACTTGGAATGAAAAGTGTTACTCTGCCGGCGTCCGGTATTATCACGTCCGCTATTATAACCTCGTCGGTATCATCATACATGGAAGGTCCCTGCTGCTAGTAAGAGGGGCAGAATCAGACATGGCAGACATGGCGGTAGCACCAGGCAAACATGGGCAGATGCCAGGACTTGGGGGACCTTGAGTGATGGAACTCCATCCTCGCCGCCGCAATTTCCCTTTCACTTTATTATTGTTTACGGGAAAGTCATTGCGGCCGCTGAGTGTGGAAACATCTGTCCCGCGGATATGAGTAAAACACATGAGAAATGTAGCAGGGGGATCATATGTACATTGCACCAGGACCTTTACTTACTCCCCCGCTAAACAACACAGATTTACGCCAAAATTCTGTGTCCGCCATCATCTACCGTAACCGCCAGTCCGTAATATAAATTTATGTTGGGGGGTCGTCAAGGGTGTATGGAGTCGGCTTGGGAGCTGAGTCTGCCCAATACCCAGCTGATTGTGGCAGATACCTCTTTCAGCAGTAGGGGGGGCACCATCCTGCGCCCCATCAGCACCCCCCAAAAACATGATCAGGGAGTACCGATGGAATAGCATGGCAGCCCAAAACCTACTGCAGGCGCCCAGGGCTGACATGCTTGAAAGGCAACATCAAAAATTGCAGTATATAATAGGAGCGATTGAGTTATTACAAGATCAAGTACCTCGTAGGGAAGAAATAAAAGTGTAAAAAAAAAATTAATAAAGTTTTTTTAAGAGTAACTAAAATATTAAAAGTTAAAAAAAATCTTTTCCGATTTTCCCCATAAAAATATTGAAATAATTTAAAAATTCCCCATGTTTAATATTGCCGTGTACGTAAAAGTCAGAGGTATTAGAATATCACAATATTTATCCTGCATGGGCAAGGCTATGAGCAAAAAACAAAACAAAGACGGAATGCCAGAATTTCAATATTTTTTTTTACCCCCAAAAATTTACTACAAAGCGATTCGAAAAGACATAAAAACTGCAGCTCACCCCGCAAAAAACTGCAGCTCACCCCGCAAAAAACTGCAGCTCACCCCGCAAAAAACTGCAGCTCACCCCGCAAAAAACTGCAGCTCACCCCGCAAAAAACTGCAGCTCACCCCGCAAAAAACGAGCCCTTATCAGCCCACTCGATAAAAAATTGTAAAAAGTTACATGTCTCGGAATACGGTGGTGGAAGGCAAGTTTTAAGAAAAAAATGATTTTCTTTAAAAAAATAGAAAAATATTTTAAAAACTATATAAATTTGGCCTCGCCGGAAGCGTACGGGCTCATAACACAAAGGTCATGTATCGTTTTTACTGCACTGTGGAGGCTGTAAAATCAGAAGCCCACAATATTGAGCTCAGTTAGATTTTTTTTTTCATTTCTTACCGCTTAAGCCTTTGTAAAGGTTTTCCTGGACGTTATATGGTACCATTACAAAATACAAGCAGTCCCACAAAAACATTAAAAGTTATGGCTCTTGGAAGGCAGGGAGGAAAAAACAAAGAAAAAGAAAATTCTCTGGTCCTGAAGGGGTTAAAGCACTGGCGTAACTATAGGGAATGCGGTTGCCCCCGGGCCCAGAAGCCTTAGGGGGCCCATAAGGCCTCTCTTCACCATATAGGGAGCCCAGTACTATGAATAAAGCATTAAAGGTGGGGGCCCCGTTACAGGTTTTGCATCGGGGCCCGGGAGCTTCAAGTTGTGCCTCTGGGTTAAGGGGTAAAAGAAGTTGAGGTGCCCCAAGATAAACTTTTTTGCACCCGGGTCCATGAGCCTTTAGCTATGCCGCTGGGTTAAAGGGATTGTGCAGGGAGTCAAAATACCTATATGGACCTCCACTTCCAGCCCACTGGGTCACATGGTACAAACCCTCTCTGCATTCGCTAAGACATCACAGGGGGCTGTTCGGCTCATTTTATTCACTAAGCCAGCCCTTTCTCTGTCTGCTCACCCAGAATGCTCCATCTTTACTGCAGCTTTGATTTCTAGCATGAAAAGTAGATTTCTGACAGCAACCATCACATTAGCTCTTCAAATATAATTTCTCTGTCATCTGGTCAACCAGTGGCTCCTCCTTGCTCCCTCTCTTAGTTCTTCCTGGCAGTCAATCACAATAGGTGTAGCCCTCTGGGGCTGTTTTATTGCCCTAATAGGCTCAGTGCCTGGGTATTAAAATTAAAATGGGCCCTTCCAATATTGTCCTGTGTTTTCTGTGCCATCACCCCTCCTCTTTCACCCCCAAACTTCTCTGTGACTATAAAGAAAATCATAAATGTCATACCCCTTACCCAGCAGGCTGCTTGCCCCTGTGTTACTTCCCACGGCCTATGCTCTGAGGTTATGCACCCATTAAAGCATGTGACTGCTGAAACCAATCTCACTGGTCTTAACGGTACTGAGACCTGTGACTGGCTCTAGCAGGTACATGCTAAGACGGGCATGTGACTGCTGGACCCAGAATTGAGCAGAGACTGCAGGAACAGAGAAGCAGGGGCACACGAGGTGAGTATACACTGTTCTACCAAAGGTAATTAGACACCTGAACCAAAATCTAAATTAGTATTTATTTCCTATGTTAAAGGGGTTGTCCCGCGGCAGCAAGTGGGTCTATACACTTCTGTATGGCCATATTAATGCACTTTGTAATGTACATTGTGCATTAATTATGAGCCATACAGAAGTTATAAAAAGTTTTATACTTACCTGCTCCGTTGCTGGCGTCCTCGTCTCCATGGTGCCGACTAATTTTCGCCCTCCGCTGGCCAAATTAGCCGCGCTTGCGCAGTCCGGGTCTTCTCCTGTTCTCTATGGGGCTCCGTGTAGCTCCGTGTAGCTCCGCCCCGTCACGTGCCGATTCCAGCCAATCAGGAGGCTGGAATCGGCAATGGACCGCACAGAAGAGCTGCGGTCCACGGAGGGAGAAGATGCCGGCGGCCATCTTCAGCTGGTAAGTAAGAAGTCACCGGAGCGCGGGGATTCAGGTAAGCGCTCCGGTAAGCTTTCTTTAGGTCCCTGCATCGGGGTTGTCTCGCGCCGAACGGGAAGGGGGGGGGGGGGGGGTTGAAAAAAAAAAAAACCCGTTTCGGCACGGGACAACCCCTTTAATACTTAGTAGGGTTCCTTTGGCACTCATGACATCAGGTACTCTCTGTTCTACTAACAGCTGATACACTTCAGCTGGTATTTCCCTCCATTCATCCTTCAAACATCTGGTGAATTCTCTCAAAGAAAATGTATCAGTCCATCTACAATGGTGCAATGAGTGTCGTCATTGGAAAGTTTAGAGATGGAAGAAAGTTCGATGGAGTGACAAATCGCGCTACTCCATCTTCACATCAGATGGATGTACCCGGGTGTGGAGGATCCTGGGGAGCGCCGCCTGCCTGAGTGTGCTGTGCCAACAGTTATACACGGTGGAAGTTCTATTATGGTCTGTGGATGTGTTACATGGCATGGTCTCGGTTGGTTGTAGTGACAAGAAGTATGACCACGGAGGTGACCCTGACATTCTAGACAATAATGTGCTGCCAACAATGTGGTAATACTCTGGGAATGGTCGGCCATACTTCCAACAAGACAACTTGCTTGTCACCAATCCAGTGATGCTTTATGTTGCTTTGAGGATGTGGATGTTCCATGATTAGACTTGCCTACACAGAGTCCAGACCGGAACCTACTGAACATCTTTGGGACAAACTGAAACGTCTGGTCAGGAAATATGAATAGCGTACATCTTCTGTATGAGAACGTGCCAGATGTTTGCAGGATGGATGGAGGGAAATACCAACTGATGTTTATCAGATGTTAGTAGAAAATATGCCATGGGGAGAACCTGATGTCAATAAATCCAAAAGGAGCCCCAATAAGTGTTAACACATGGAAATAAATACTACTTTTGATTCTTGCTCAGATGCGCAATTACTTTGCTGGATAGTGTATGTAACATGGATACATTGAAAGTGGTGACTCTGCCAGAGGGCCCAGCATAGATGCACCTTTTACCTCCATGGTTAAAGCAGCCCTCCTCTCCCTCCCTGCTTCCCATTCTTCCCACTATGTAAAAACATGGCTGGTTGACCCTCATCCTGTAAACTGTGAAGCATAATCTGGTGACCAAATGTTTAGTTGTCCATCAGGGTGACCGGAGCCTCCAACCTCACTTATATCCTGTAAGGCCAATGATAATACCACCATGTAGTTGCGTGGTGACATCAGTGAGAGGGGAAGTGGCAACTTCTTCTCCTACTTGGGTTTTATTAATAATGGCACTAAAGTAAGGTGATACTTTTAAACAAACACTGAACAGTTTTTGGAAGTTCACCCGAAGGGTTAAACTAGAATGACACAAGTAAAACTATTAATAATCCGGCTTCCTGCCAATCAGGGGTGTAAATCAGACGGCATCAGGTGTGGTTTGCATGTAGAGTACCTGAATATTCGGCATCATTGTGCGGTGATTAGGCATCTGTGTGGCTGTCAGTATCAAAGCTGTCAGCCCGGAGAATTCCCCACAGGGAATAATTTGCTTATCAGCTCAGGTGTCAATCAAACCCGGAGTCTTCTGTGATCGAGGTTGTTTTTTTCCTAAACACTTCAAAGCTTAAAGGGCAACGGATGGTATTAAAGAAATCCAGGACCCAGACTAATACTGGTATAGAGGCAGATGATGTGGCTGCTATGGGGCCCCTGGAGAGAGGGCCAGTCAGGGTCAGTTTCATCCCTTTTCCTATTAGGTGGAGAGCCAGTGCTGACCTTAGGTTAGATGACTCCCTGTGAAAAATTGTTTTTGTCTCCCCTTCTATCTATATTGCACTACTAGCCAGTCGCCTGTATTCTGCTTGAGCAGAAAGCAGCAAGATAGCAACATACCTTCAGAAGAAAGCTCAGGGAATAAATACTGAACCAGAACCAAGCTCATAACATAAATACAGTGCCAGAATCAAACTCAGTACCTAAATAAAACACCAGAACAAAGCTCATAACAAATACAGCATCAGACCAAGCTCATAACAAAAATACAGCCCCAAAACGAAGCTCATAACATAAATACAGCCCCAGAACCAAGCTTATAACATAAATACAGCCCCAGAACCAAGCTCATAACATAAATACAGCCCCCAAACCAATCTCATAACATAAATACAGCCCCAGAACCAAGCTCTTAACATAAATACAGCACTAGAACCAAGCTCATAACATAAATACAGTGCCAGAATCAAACTCAGTACCTAAATAAAACACCAGAACGAAGCTCCTAACAAATACAGCATCGGACCAAGCTCATAACATAAATACAGCCTCAGAACCAAGCTCATAACATAAATACAGCCCCAGAAGCAAGCTCATAACATAAATACAGCCCCAGAATCAAGCTCATAACATAAATACAGCCCCAGAACCAAGCTCATAACAAAAATACAGCACCAGGTCTATCTCAGACTTACCAAGACTTGGAAAACACAAAAGATCCTGACAACGGTCAAATGGATGCAGGAGCTTAACGAGTTGATGAATATGGAGGAGTTGGTGGCGGAGGAAAGGGACGATCAGGACAAGTTTATACGCATTTGGAGTCCCTGGATACTTTTTCAGAGCTCCCTGGAATTTTGGAGACTGATTGGAGACTCGCAGGCAGTTGTTTAGGATTGGTACATTGGCGATTGAGGAGGGATAACGCTGCAGGGTTGTGGACTCATATCTCCCCCTTTATCTATCCTTATATTAAGTATCCCTCCTATCCCACAGACGTGTGCAAGGTGCGTGGACGGTTGTGGTTTTTTCTCCTTCCCTCTCTCTCCCTATTAGGATATTTTAATTTGGGTAGTCATACTAGGAGCTAGGATATAGGAAAGCTCAGAGTTGGGTTTAGAGAAGTACAATACTTGGTTCATTCAATGGAGGTTGAAATTGATTAAGATTTAGCAGTCTAATGAGGAATTTATCACCTCTGGTATCTAATCAATAGACTGAGTTCTAACATAAGTGATATGTTAAATGCTAGAAATTGGAAATATCATTTGTCAGGAAAATTGTCGATTTTTGGTTTTGTTAAAACATTTTTTTTTCAATAAAAATTGATTAAGCATAAATACAGCACCAGAACCAAGCTCATGACATAAATACAGCACCAGAACCAAGCTCATGACATAAATACGGCACCAGAACCAAGCTCATGACATAAATACAGCACCAGAACAAGGCTCATGACATAAATACAGTACCAGAACAAGGCTCATGACATAAATACAGTACCAGAACCAAACTCATGACATAAATACAGTACCAGAACCAAGCTCATGACATAAGTACAGCACCAGAACCAAGCTCATGACATAAGTACAGCACCAGAACCAAGTTCATAACATAAATGCAGCATCAGAACAAAGCTCATGACATAAATACAGCACCAGAACAAAGCTCATGACATAAACACAGCACCATAATCATACTCAGTAGATAAATACAGCTTCAGAACCAAGCTCATAACATGAATGCAGCTTCAGAACATAAATACAGCAGCAGACCTAAGCGATTGTGTCGCAAGGGCCGTGAATGGGCTGACAGCAAGCATATGCCAACATCAGAGGGTAGGAGACAGAGCCGGGAGAAAGATGATTCATGTAGCTCCAAGAGATGCTGTCAGACGGAGGAAGATCATCTGGCCATGTGGACCCACAGCATGCGCCTGGTGCCCCCTCACCCTCCCTAAGCTGGTGGCCTGTGCAGCAACAGAGATCACACATAGCTATGGCCATCCATGGGGAGAGCTTGTGCAGGATTCCAACTGCCAGTTGTCAGTTAAGTGGGTGTGGGTTGGCCCAAATGCCACAGAAGGGGCCAAACAAATACCAGCCCTACTGTGCTGTATGATAAAACGTGGCTCCATAAAGGTTGCAAAGTTTGATCTTGAATGTAGGGCTCCTTCTCTTATGGCTGACTTGAAGAGGGTTCTCAACAATAACACTGGTAAGAAACTGATTACATCTGGAGAATGGGTGATGAATGAGTGGAACAGGTTACCACGGGAGGTGGGGAGTTCTCCTTCAATGAAGTCTTCAGAGGCTGGACAGACATCTGTCTGGGATGATTTCGTGATCCTGCACTGAGCAGGGGGTCGGACCCGATGGTCCTGGAGGTCCCTTCCAACTTTACCATTCTATGAATGACGGGTCCCCGGTTTTTGGTAAAGCATAGTAGCCCATTATCCCCAATACAGTGACACTGCAAACCAATCAGATGCCGTGTGGGAATTGCAGCGCAGCCCCATTCATATTTCAGGGACCCCACTGATCAGATGTTGATAGTTAGGCAATATACAATGAATGGTGGGATGTACTTAAAGGCGTATTGCGGGCATTTAACCCATTGCAATATTGATGACCTAGTCTTAGGATAGGTCCTCAGTAGTGGATCGGACTGGATCCAAACAGCTGATCCTAGCCCCTGCACTCACTGCAGCAGGACTGGACATCCGCATTGGGGTCAAAGCTTGAAGTCCAACGTCCTATTGAAATCAATCTACACCTTTTATTGCTTTTCTAACTATAACCCAAATGTGAATGGAACTATCAACATCTGGCCGGCTGCAGTCAGGACTGGGGCTAAGATGAGCTGATCGCTAGGGTTTCCAAGTGGCGGACCCCCGCTGATGCCTAACTGACTGTCTGTGGCAAGGCAAAATCTGTCTATCAATACCATAACAGCGCCACATCTGTCTACAGCTTGTGCCTGGAATTGCAGCTCAGCGCTATTGAAGTAAATAGGACTGAGCTGCAGTACTGCATACAACCTGTGGTCAGGCGTGGCACTGTTTTAGGAAGAAAGCAGTCATGTTTTTCTAATTTTGCTACCCAAGTTTGAGATTCCAATAAGAAGAGTTTAATAAACTTTTTTCACATTTTTCTCAAGAAATGCCCATTAAAAGGGCTCTCCCAGCTTACATACTGAGTGCCCCTTTATTAGAGCCCCTGACCCCCCCCCTACGATTGATGCTTCCCTGCATAGAAATTCTCCCCGTGACCCCGGAGCGCGGCATAAAATCACGTCACAAGTTTTCTGTGGATCAGCTTCAGTGTGAATCCTCATTCGATGGGAAAATCCAGCGATCGGAGCGACTTCCAACGAGGCCGGTCATCGGTGCTGGACTAGGCAGGGGCTCACTGCCAACCGCAGGGGTTTTTTCTTGTGTAACAGTGTGGAGTGTGTATTGAGTATAGTGTGATCAAGCAAATATCCAGTGAAAGGGGATGCTGTGGATAGAAAAAAACTCGTCAACGAAAGGGGTCAGAGGAGGATGTCAGGAATCGTTCTGACCAACACAGTCAGGAGCAGCTAAATACAACACTGGGGCTCCAACTAATGTGTGCAAATGTACAACTCAGACGGCCAGCTCCAGCACTATGTGTCTAAGAGAAACATCTCCTGGTCAGATGGATCCAGATTTCTGTTGCCCTGTGCTGATGGGGTCAGAACTTGGCACAAGCACCATGAATCGCTGACCTCTTCCTGTCAGCTGGCCAGAACATGTCAGCACCTCTGTCTGATTTGCAACAACTACAAGAAGCTTCCTGTCCACAGGGGCCGATATTCCTGCAGAATGATTTTATCACTGAGTGGAATCTATACCGTGATGTATGGCTGCAGTTCTAAAGCCAAAAGGAGTCCAACGTTACTAGATGGGGGTCTCTAATAAAGCGGCCGTTTAGTGTAGATATTCCTATACTCCCACAGGACTACAGTCTTCAGTTATACTTCGACATGATCAGGAGGGGAAATATAAAAGATATACTTACTGACTGAGGAGGGCAGATAGCTGCATCCACCGATGAGACAGCCTCTCACACAACCTCCTACTATAGAGGGGGTGGATGCTTGGTGTACACTCCTACACAGAATAGATACAAAGTGGCAGACCATTCTGATATATGTAGTTCACCATGCAGACCAGCAACCTATTAATGACGCCATGATAATTCGGCGGGCTGCCCTGCACTTTCATCAGTGAACCACATTGGTACTGCCACCCTGGGCTCCCCCTGGAGTCTTAAAGCCACACTGCATGTGAATGATAGATAATAAATGCAAGGCATTGGTTGGATTTTGGCCAATGCTACCTGCATGGTTAGAGGATGCAGCTATATGCGCTCCTTAGGCTGCCTGCAGACGGTCCGGTCAGATCCGGCAGCGAGAATTCAGACTGGAGTCGGCGGCGGGTGAGTGACGTTTCTGTGCGGGGCTCTGCAAGCCCCGCACAGAAATAGAACATGCCGCGGTTTGCTTGCTGCATGAGATTTCGTGCGGCCGTCTGCCTAGGATCGCGCTTGTTAACGCAATCCTATGCAGGCTTCCAGCGTCGGAAATCCCGTGGGAAATCCCGCCGCAGAATTTCCGCCCGTCTGCAGGCGGCCTTAGTCAGTTAGTATATGGCCATGTTCTGTGATTGTTTTTACATTTCCCCTTCTGTGACATAGTTATAGTAGTGTAGGGACTCACTACAAGCAAGGAACCTTGATGCGGTTAGTGGGCTCATGTATCTTGGCCAAATTCGTTTTTTAAGCTCAGAATATGAACATTGAATGTTTCCATTCACTGACAGGAAGCAGAAAATAGTTAAAAATGTACATTTGCATTTCTTTTTACATTGCATTAAATGAGCTTAATTTGTATAAAACTGTCTGCTCCCCGTCCAGCTCTGCAGCTGTGGTGCCCGCTGGAACCCGTAAGAAGCTAGCAGCGGTCATGTGCCGTTCATTGTGCATGTGACCACTCAGCTACTCCATGGAAGAATCCCCACTGAAGTCTGCGAGTGGCTGAGTGGTTATGTGCACAATGAACGGCACAGGACCGCCTTCTTCCGGGTTCCGCGCGGCGGGCATCGGGGCTGCAGTGCTAGACGGGGAGCGGACAGGAGAGGCGAGTATTCATTTTTTATTCGCTGCGGAATAAATTGGCGCTATACAAATAAAGATTAGTATTATTAGTCATTTTAAACCCTTTTGGCTTTATTTTTTGAAGTCCAAGAAAATTCCTTTAATTTGATCTTCATTAGTAATAGATTTACAGCGGCTACTTCCATTCTCCTCGATATACAGGAGTAAAAGCGAGAAAAAGTGCAGCCGGTGACCTTTACAGCCAGCGGATACAGCAGCTGTCGCGCCCATATGAAATACTATTCTATACGAGCTGTAAAGACCAGAAATGCAATTCCCCTTATGCTCCACTAGGGGGAGCTCCTGATCTGCCCTGTGTGTATCTATTCACATCAGTCAGATTGCTACAGTAGCAACAGCTCCTAATTAGGAGCTACAAGGAGGGGAGCATGAAGACCCTGCATGGATGACCCTGGCAGAGCAGGTGGGCTGCAGGACGATGTGCTGAGGCTGCCACTTCATAGGGAAGATGCAGCCGCGCGGAATTAACTCTTCGCTCTCAAGTTCAGAGCTGAGAAGATAAATATTTAATGTAGCAAGGAAACATTAAATATAAACAAAAATACAGAACAAAACATATTTCGCCTTCTAGAATATATTAACCCTTTAAGGGTGCATTTTCATGGGCAACTTTAACAAAATTTTTTTTTGCACGTTGCGAGACGCTCCGAAATCGCACGGTAACGCAATCCATTATTTTAAATGGGTCTATTTACATGTATATATATATTTTTTCGCACCGATAGAAATACACCAGCATGTCCCATTTATCTGCGATTCAGCAGAAAACTCGTCCATTATTTCCTATGAGTGAGTTAAAAAAAAATGGCATCGCACTTGAATAGGATGCAAATTTTTTTTTTGCTATTGGAACAACTAGCGGTTTTCACGCACGTAAAAAAAATTGCAAGCACAGCAAGTTTGCTGGTGGACGTGCCTGTGTAAAGCACTCCTAATTGGAGAGATGCGCTGGGGGGGAATTAACTCTTTGCTCCCAAATTCAGAGAAGAGAAGAAAAATATTGAATGTAACAAAGAAACATTAAAAGGACACAAAAAACATAAATAAAAAACATGTTGCATGTAAGAATACGTTAACCCTTTAAGGGTTGTACCAAAATGGATACCAACCAACTGAAAGAAGCAGAAAACCCGAAGGGGATACATTGCTGATCAGCGGGGGTCTCACCAATCCCGAGAATGGGGGTCCCATGTCCCCCCTCCTCCTCACTACTAATTTACTGCCCCCCCCCTCCCCCACACACCCATACAGTGTGGAGGAGATTGAATGGTGTGCTGGTTGCGCAAGTGTGCTGACGCTCCATTCACTTTCAATGGGAATCCGGAGATATCCGAGCGGCAGCTGCTCGGGTATTTTCGTCAGCCCTATTAATATAAATGGAGCGTCAACCACGCATGCTCGACCAGCGCTCCATTCGCAGTGATGTCACTGCGGAGGGGAGAAGCAACAACCAGAGGGGGGGCACAGGAGTCACATTCTTGAGACATGCGTGAGTGTTGGGGGGTCTCAGCAGTGAGAAGCTCTCCGATCAGCAAGTTATCTCAGAACCTGCGGAAATCCGGTGGATCACTTGGGATCGATCTTGGTACGACCCCTTCAACCTACTATATTTAAAGGCGTCTTCACACGGACGAGTGCGATATCGGTCCAAGAAACTCGCCCTGAAAGTACATCTTACATTTGCAATTTCTAAATGAGTGCAATGCATTTTTTGCGAGAAAACTGCATCTCGCCGCTTTGCGATTTTCAAACATGTTTTTCACGCGAGTGAAAAATCACTTGTTTCCATAGGAAAAAAATAAAAATTGCGTTTGCATACATTCACATCGAGATGCAAATGTGCGCGATTTTTAATTTGCTCATAGCAAATAATGCGCAAGATTTCAGCAATATCACAAAAAAACGGAACATGCCGCATTCTTCTGTTCTCACAGCATCTCTGCAAGAGGAAAAACGCCTGTATAAATAAACCCGCTAGAAACAATGGGTTAATACATCACACGGGTTCCGTGCGCCCCGCAAACGCACAGAACGCCTGCAATTCTCTCGCCCGAGTGAATAAGCAAGGACATCCACTGTAATGATATAGCAGAGCTGAGTTTGTCATTGCACTTCTTCCACTGCTGTATTAATGATACAATGTATTAATTACTATTTTGGCATTGCATTCGTTATTTTCTCTTCTCTTACATAGGACTGCAGGTTGCATTATTAAATCTGCCCCTCCCCCCCCTCCAAAAAAAAAGGGAAATGACAGATGAAACTCCCTGACATTCTTATCTATTCCTGCAAAGGGTTAATGACAATCCCTAAAATGTTGCAACAGCTCAAGCCCTGAATGGAAAGCATCCTCCTCCTCCTCTTCCTTCTTGCATCTGGAATCCTTCACAGAATTAGCCTGGGAAGACTCAGCCCCTTTAAGAGGAGGAGCTGCAGGGTCATGAGTGGGCTGGGGAGGGTGTGGGAATATTCTCTTCTTCATCTGGAAGATGCAAAGCCTAATGCTTCTCACAACAGATAAGAGGGAGCGAGGCGAGGCGCAGAGGCTGCACGCTGAGCCCCCAGGGCACCCTGCATGCCCCCTGCATAGTCTCTATTGGGTTTGCATGCTTGGCTGCTGAATACAAGGAGCTAATCGTAACTTTCTAGGAACTGGGAGACCCTGGCTGGCATGAGGGTCTCATCCTCCGAAGACAAAGCCCCCAGCATGTGCCGCCACCGCCGCGCACAGGACACAATGAGCTGCCTGTAGTTGTATGCCAGTTCATCATCCAGCAATGTGCCCGGCGTGGGATCTCCAGCACTTTGCTCCAGGACACAAAGAACTGGCCAAAGACACAATGTGCCTACCGAGGCAAAGGACCAAATACTAACCCTTGGCATATGCCCGCAGAAAACTGGACAGAGGTTCCGAGGATGCACCCAGCGAGTAATTGCGCTGCACCCTGAGGGTCCCTGTGGATGTTCCAAGCGCTATTGAATAGGGGTTTTCTTCCAGGATGAAAGCAGCGGTGGCTTTGATCATATCCGGAGTCCTCCTCCTCGTTGCAGGCATTTTTTGGGTATGGAGAGACCCTCACCCAACTGATCACCCTGGATATCTGCCCCAAAGGGCACCCCGAGCTTTGCGCCTGCCTGCACTTTCTCCGCAGACACCCCCAGCCACTGAGGGTCACCCATCTAGATCAGAACATAGAACTACTGCATATGGGCACTCGGTGGGCACCACTGATGCGGGTAACCATTCGCAGACCTTTACTCCTCTAGAGCAAGGGATCTTCTGGGCTCGGGCACTGGAAAGGGCACTGCCCCAGGGCTTCTCCGATGAGTACACCTTACACTGGCAGGAGTTTGCTCGCACAGCGAGTGTTGTGTCCATGGAGAGGGGCTGCGGGCGCAGCACTAATAGACTGGTGACCCTATCCGATGGCAGTCGAGCATGTGTACGCTATGGAATTAACCCGGAGCAGATCCAGGGAGAGGTCCTCTCTTTCTACCTTTCTCGCCTTCTGGGCTTGCGTACTGTGCCACCTTGTGTTCTTTCGAAAGTGGGTAGCTCCCAGTGGGCACCGGTACAAGCTGAACTAGGGGGCACAGGATGGACGTCAGGGTCGTTGGTCACCATCACCCCTTGGCTGTACAATCTAAGTTCCGTGTTGCCGCCTCTAGCGCTTCGTGCCGAGGATGGCAAGTTGCTCCCCTTGCGTGAGGAACTGCGCTCAGGCCATGCCAGTCTGGTGGAACTGGCACAATGGGGGGACCTCATTCTCTTTGACTATCTGACCGCCAACTTTGACAGACTGGTGAGCAATCTCTTCAGTCTCCAGTGGGATTCACGCGTCATGTTGCGAGGAACGAACAATCTACACCGCACCCCGGATGGGACCCTTGTACTACTGGATAACGAGGCCGGATTGGTCCATGGATACCGCCTACGGGACACGTGGGACAAGTACAATGGGCAGCTGTTAAGCACAGTGTGTCTGTTCCGCAGGGGCGTGTTCAGGCGACTGCGGGAACTCTACATAGGGCGGAGAGCAGCTGAAGAGCTACATGCGCTCTACACGGCCAGGGAGCCCTTGGCGGCAGATCTTGGCATGCTGACTGAGCAAGAGGCGCAGATCTTGCAGGAAAGGGTGGGGGTAATTTATAGACATATACAAACCTGCCAAGGCAAGTACAGCTGATAAAGGGTTAACTGGCAGCGCCAGATACCAGTTACCATGGACAGAACCGGTGTGGAGATGTGGGGGGGAGGGGAGCGGTGTAGGTTATGGTATTACAGGATCTGGTCTTGAGATAGGCAAATACTACTGACTCTGGGTTGGTGGTCTCCATCCGGTGGCTCTCTGGCCCTCCGCATCACGGTGGGAGTTGTAGTCCCCCAACAGCTGGAGAGCCACCGGTTGGAGGCCGCTCTATTCTACCCACTAGGATGGAAATGATATTTCTTAACGTTTCAGGGACTAAAAATGTAATGTTTAAACTACTAATAACATTCACGATTGTCTAGGATGCAGCAGGATGCCAGATTATATCTAGGCTGATAACAGAGAACAATAGCTCTTAGCAAATGATGTCAGCTACTCTCCAGGTATATTGAAATGTTCTTCTGAATGTTACTAACTTCTCTTTTCTATAAAGGAAACTTTTGTATTAGGTGTGTATGGCCCTTTAAGGGGCACCACGTTCAATGCCTCGATGGCGACAATGGGTTTAGCGCTGTAAATAGGGCGAAACGGAAATAATTTATCAGGAACGGATTTTATTCCCCACCAGCTGTAGAAGAAACGAGGGACCAAATAAATTCTCTTATGAAGTCGCTGCTGTTTGCTTTGTTTTGTCGAAAACAAATGACCCGCGATTGGTTACAGATGTAGCAGAGCTGAGTTTGTCGCGGTGAGTTTCGGCTCTTGTTAGGATACCATAAGAGCACTTTCACATGGGATGGAAGATTCCGCAGGATGCTCTGGAACATTCCGCTGTGTGTAACGAGCTGTGCCCAAATCTGCATGTGCGGATTTTGATGCGGACTTGAAAATGGCGGGAGTGTGCCGTCTGTTCCGTGTCACGAAAAAATACGCGCAAAAGCCGTTCGGAAATTGACATGTGATGCGGAATTTAAATCCAAAGCATGGCAATTACAGCAGCGGGTATGCTGCGGATTTAGGCCGATAGACTTTAATCCAGAGGCTGAAATCTGCATCAAATCTGCAACAGAAGCCGCGCAATTTGTTGACTTTCCACGTAAAATACACAGAAAATCTGCAACAAATCTACACGTGTTGCGGATTTGAAAAGCAGATTTCCCGCGCAGAATTGCTGCAGATTTTCATGGCAGGAAATGATGTGCGGCCAATCTGCCCCGTCACAAGACGCTGCGGAATATTCCGTTAAACATGCGCATTTTGTTGCGGATTTTTCTGCTAACGAGCGGGTTTTGATGCGGAATTGATAATGGCCGAATTCTGCTGTCAATTAGCGGAGTTTGGTGCGCATTTTTGGCAGATCTGTAATGAGAAGTGACCTGCCAGTCCTTTGCGTGGATCCGCGGGAAAACACATTGGAAATTGCGCGCGCAGATTTTGCTCATTGATTGGGCTAAATCCACGTGCGGAACCGCGGCAAAAACCGCGGTAGAATAGCTGTGATTTTACAGGTGGATTACATGCAGAAACGTCAGCGCTGGAATCCACCGTGTGAACAAAACGCTGGCGGGTCCTCATGTCGACGCGCGGATTCTAACGGCGCAATATTCTGTAGACGGAATTCTGTGGAATAGTCAACTCTCCAAAATCTGCACTTCTAAACTTGGATTGTTACGCAAAACTGACAGTAGAATTCTGCCATTTTTAATTGCGCATCAAAACCTGCGGATTTTTCCGGACAACGGAATATTTCACGGCGCCTTGCGGAATATTCCGGTTTGTGTAAAAACGCCCTAATATGTTTTTATGTCTTGCAGACAAGCCCACTGCATTGGTCTAACTTGCAAAAAGTTGGCTCTGCTACATCTATGGCTTTTACATAGTACCCTGTTTCCCTGAAAATAAGACATGGCATGATTTTCCAGAATTTTTGAGGATGCAAAATGATTTTTCAGGCTTTTTGAGGATGCTTGAAATATAAGCCCTACTCCAAAATTAAGCCCTGCTAACAGTTAATTAAAAAAGTCAATTCAAATAGTGTCCAGGCAGCTACACATGTAAAAAAGTCAAACCTTTTTGAACAAAAATTAATATAAGACACTGTCTTATTTTCGGGTAAACACGGTATTTGGTATCGCAGCAAGGAATGAGCAGTGATCAGCACCGCAGAGCGGGTCATAGTAGGTGTTTCCTCCATACAATGATGGATATTGGGGTCTGGGGGCAGACTGGCCCATTAGAAGCCAGTGATGAGCTCAGTTTTTGGCTAGACCATGTGGCGAGGCACACCAGAGGATGACCCTGTGTGAGGTCTGATAGGGCAGATCATGTAGGACTCATTCATATGTTGCCCCATATTACAATATGTGGTGCTAAAATCCCATTGACTTCTATTGGGCCACCCATGCCTACGTTGCTTTTCACGTGTGTACTACGCCCCAATGGAGGCTATGGGGATTTAACGTGTGCAGAAGTGCGTGTAATATACAGGACACATATGTGAGTGAGCCCTGGAGGTCCTATAAGTCCTCATGGGCGACATGCCCCTTGGGTGTGGTGCACAGCAGCAGGTTGGTACGGAGGTGGTCCTGGTGGGCTTGTTACCCCATCTGCATACATTATTGTCATGTCGGCACATTACAATAATAGATTTTCTACCTTCTGATCATGGAGAAGCCGGTCACCGCTCCGGCAGGGATTTTCCACATCAAAGACCAGAATTTTTGAAACTAGACTCCCCCCTCCCCCGCCTCCTCCTCCTCTTTTTTTTTTTCAACTTCTCCTTCTATTCACTCCAGCTCCAGACCGCCAGAGAGTTTGCTCCTAATCCACCTTAAATCCTGACACATTTATAAAGTTTAAGCTTATCAGACACAAAAAAATGAAAAGACTGATTGGTTTTTGAGCATGACCTCTACTCGGCCGAGCCCGCGCCGTGACCCATAGCGACCCGATTATAGCGCTGAGCAAGAAAAGCTAACCTCTTGTTGTCATGGGATACAGCAAAATGATGCCGTGCGGATATAAAAAGATCAGATCGTTCCTGTTAAAAAGAAAAAAAGTAGATGGGGACATTTTTTTTATTATAGGGCTTATCCATTTGGGGTAATTCCTTTTCGTTAGAATGGTCTCGTGATAATTAGCCGCTCACAGGGTGCCTCACTGATGCGACGCTCATCAATCATGCAGGAAACTGAGCAGGAGGTGTACAATTTCCCTGCAGTGCCTCCACAGGGCAAATAAAGCATTACACACTCCCATTGAAATCAATGGGCTGACCATGTCAGGTATCAATGTGTTGGGTCCTCCAGAGAGGGGCTCTTTAAAGCTACTGAAATATTTGGGTCCTGAATGAGGGAAGGGGGTGTTAATCTATTAACTCCTCTTTAGAAAATAGGTTTATGGGTAGGTTTTTTTTTTTTAATTAGGTCATCCAGTTGGGGAGTTCCTTTTTGTTAAAAGGGTCTCTCATTAATTAGCTGATCACAGGGAGTCTCACTGATGTGATGTGACCCTCAGTAATCAGCTATGTGCAGTCAGGAAACCTAATAGTAGGTGTTCAATTTCCCTGCAGCGCCTCCACAGAGGAAATGAGGCATTACATGCCGCACATTGAAATCAATTGGCTGACCATGTCGGGTACCAATGTGATGGGTCATCAAGACAGAGGCTGTTTAAAACCTAATAAATGAGGATCCTGAATGGGAGACTCCAATCTATTAACTCCTCTTAAATAAAAGTAAATTGAGCATTTTTTTTTCTACTTTGGACAATTCTTTTTTTGTCGTAAGGCTCTCCTGCTAAGCTAATAACAACGTTCCTCACTGATGTGATCCTCAGCGATCAGCTATGATCAGTCAGGAACCCTGAAGGCAAGTGCTCATTTTCCCTGCAGCACTACCACAGGGGAAATGAAGTATTACACAGCTTCCTTCAAAATCAGTTGACTGACCATGTTGGGTACCAATGTGTTGAGTCCTCTAAACAGAGGCTTTTGAAAGTCACTCTGCACACTGGTTAGTAAATAAGGATCCTGAATGGGGGGCTCCGGTCTATAAACTCCTGTTAAAAAAAAGTATATGAGGCAAATAATTTTTTTAGTAAAGGGGTCTTCAGCTTTGGCAATTTCTTTTTGTTAGAAGGGTCTCCTGATAATTAGCTGATCACAAGGTGCCTCACTGATGTGATCATCAGCTATCAACTATGATTAGTCAGGAACCCTGGCAGCAAGTGTTTCGTTTCGTTGCAGCACCACCACAGGGAAGATGAAGTATTGCACAGCTCCCATTGGAATCAATGGGCTGATGATCTCAGTAATGGATGTGTTGGGTCCTCCAGAGAAGGGGCTCTTTAAAGCCACTTTCCACACTGACTAATAAATGAGGATCCTGAACAGAAGACTAGGATCTAGTGACTTCTGTTAAGAATAAGTAAATGGAGTGAATTCGTTTTTTTTAGTAAAGGGTTTGTCCACTTAATAACTTTTTGTTAAATTGGTCTCCTGATAATAAGCTGATAACAGGGTGCCTCACTGATGTGATTCCCAGCCATCTGTCAAGAGACCTGACAGCAAGTGTTCACTTTTCCTGCAGCACCTCCACAGGGGAAATGAAGTATTATATGGCTCCCATTGGAATCAATGAGCTAATCATGTTTTGGGTCCTCCAGAGAGAGATTCTCTTTGAAGCCACTAATAGATGAAGTTCCTGAACAGTGGACCCCCCTCTATTAAAGCGGTTGTCCCCGGAGGCGTAACTTGAATCTGTTGGTCCTCATTAAGGAATCTGTAACTGGGCCCCCAACTATAATGCTTCATTCATAGTATTGGTCTCCTCATATGGACCAAAGAGACCTTATGGGTCCTCTAAGGCTTTAGAGCTCAGGAGCAACTGCATCTTCTGCCCCTATTTCAGTTACGCCCTCAACTGTCTGAAGAAGAAGACAACCTCTGCCCAATTAGGACATACAAAAGTCATAAAGGGGGTCCTTTGCTCGCCCCTTATGAGCTAAAACATGCTGGCGGACTTTGAACTGTCTTTGTAAATGGCCATTATGTAATACTTCATTTCGCCTGCAAAATGCCTGGCTGGCAGTGCCTTTCCCTGGCAGAATCAAAGTTTGCCGGGAGGGAGACTTGGGATCTGTGGCTCTCCGGCTACAACTCTAAGCACGGCCTTACAGTTTGGTGTCCACACCAAGTATGTGCCATTTAATACACTGGTGTCTTCGTATGTGGCAGAGGTGCTATTGTGCCCCTCTCGGTACCAGGGCATGGCATCATAAGTATCTAGTTACCCCCATTTCACGATGACAGGACAGAAGGGACTAACCGTTCCACATTAAAGTTGATACTCCTGCCTCTCCTACTGCTACATTGTAAAGTGTCTTCTCCAAAGTATCGCCTGCTAATAATGAAGATGGATTCAATACAGCGGAGAGTCTAATCCATTCCTCTGTCGCGGCTGGCGCTGTCTTAGGTAGTTCGCTCGTCAAATGTAAAAGTCAACAGAATTTCTAACAGATGGGGCGTGTGCCGGTCCAAGATAACAGCTCTGGATGTGTAATCTTATATGAGATTCGCAGAGTCTATAAACGGTAATGGCAGATGGCGAATAATATTTAACCCAATTTACGGGAGGTGCCAGCGCCGATGCCGCATTGGTTCCTGAGTAAACTAGAGATAATTGACTGTGGCATGACAAGGCCTCTTGAGGACTGCATATATATATATTAAACCAGGGCTTCACACATTGTGTTATTCCGTGTAGGTATCATGGGCATCAGTAAAGGCTGTGCCAGCGTCCATACTGTTTCCAAGCACCACCCATAATGCACCTGTGCAAACGACAAAGCAACCCCTGTATAGTGTGATCCTGATGTTATACACCTATCCGTCTGTTCCCTGCTTCTTGCTGACCTCTATTGGCAGGTAGAGGACAGATGAGAGTATGACTACAGAATCAGACTGCACAGTTTGTTTGTAGTCTGTTACCATGGAGACACATAGACCTGCACAGAAGCTGTAGACACAATTTAATAGATTTTTTTTAATCGGGACAATTTTTATCATTCCTTTATTTTTTATTTTAGATGCAATGGAGCAACATAAGAAAGGTTGGCAAAGTGTTCACAGCATTTAAAGGGTCTTGAACAATTTGGGAGATTGTATTAAATAGTTAAAAATAATAAACTGATGCATACACACTGCTCTGATCCCCTGCCGATCCAGCACTGCCACTCCTGTTCTCACCACTAGTCTGTGTTTACTTTACTTTTGTTCTGAATACATATATGACGGTTGGAGCCAACCACAGGTCTCAGCAGTCCCCAACAGTGTACTGTTGAGGCCTGTGATTGGCTGCAGCAGTCACATGCATACAGAACATCACCTCTGCAGCCAAGTGAAAAGAGAATAGGAGCTGCATTGCTGGACCTGTGAGTATGTCTTAAAGGGGTCGTAAACTACTGATAGCCTATCGGCAGGACAGGCCATCAATAATACATCAGGTGGGGGTGTTTGCCACTTGGGACCCCTGCTAATCAGTTGTTTTGTGGGTCAGTGTACTTATGCAATGAGCTAATTTCTGCAACAAGGAAACTGCTCTGTTGCCACTTCAGTGGCCAGGTGTGGTATTGCTGGCCGAGTTCTCATTCAATTCAATGCGAGCTCAGCCTGCAATACCAAGCCTGGCCACTGCAATAAGAACAGAGCTATCTGCTTTCTGGAGAAATCAGCTCAGTACACAAGCCCCGCAAATAGCTGATGGGCGGAGGTCCTTGGCAGCAAACCCCTGTTAATCTACTCTTGATGACCTATCCTGAGGCTAGTCCATCAACAGTTGACAACTGGACAACTCCTTTAATTTGCTATTTTTAACTATTTCATACCCTCTCCCAAATTTTTCTAGAACTTTCTAGTTGTTATGTCTGACTTCAGCAAATTTCTTAGTCAAAGTCAAATCCATATAAACACTCCTATTATACCTGTGGGTGGAGCAAAGATTTCACATTCCCCTTATCTGGGAGAGCTTTCATCCATGAGGGTTTACACAGGACAACTGTCTAAAAACCAAACGACTATCAGGCCGATTTTTGAGCGACTGCCCATTTACTGTGAATGGAGGATGGTGGGCTGAAATGATCTCCGGCCCGTTCCACCTCTATTCACAGAATGACCATCACTGGAGTGACAGTCCTTGGGACGACTGTTGGCCACTTCTGCAAAGGGCACTTCAGTAGAAAGTATTTCACTGTTACTTATACTGCCCCCTATAGACAATAGAATAGATCCGAACAGGTCAAGGACTTTTCTACATGTGAGGGTCATTGCCCTTTAAGCATTTAGAGAAAGCGTTTCAGTGTCTTCTCCGACTGTATGGACCAAATGGTGATCCTATGAAGCTCTGTAAGAAACCTCCTGCCCCCCCCGAGGTCTCCGCTCCTGTCTTTCCGCAGATATTTTTCCGTTACGTTGTGATGATTCTTGGAAGTTTCACCTCTGCTATTTATAAGCACTCTATGTGGGATACAAGTTTGGGCTGTGAAAACGAACGCAACGGAATATTTTATCTCCAAAGCCTGGTGGTAACGGTATAAAAACAGCAGCGGGGTGGGCCCGGCCATGGGCGGTGGTGGGTTGTGGTCCTTTGGCACATGGTTGGGAAGCTGTGATGAATGGGGCGGATGTGCTGCTAGAATGTAAGTGCTGCTGACCTCTGGGCTTGGATGCAGCTTTCCATCTCATGGGCATCAGTGGAACAGGTTATAGCGGATGATTTATGGAGTGGGCCGCGGTCATATACACTCTCCGAGCCATGTCATCGGCTTGTCAGTGGTTAATTTGCTTGGAAAGTGCATAGAGAGCAGATCTCGGCTGATGGAAGGTGAGCGCAGCCCCTTCTCTCAGACTGCCTGGGGCTTTTTTGCTACTCAGCACTTCTTAACCCATTCAGTAGTAACGCGATGGGAATAGTACAGTAAGGCCTTCTCTATACATTGACTCACTAAGCCCGGAGTCCTTGATGTTCATGTTTCATGTCAGGCTAAGTTCACGCTGCCAATAAAATGTTTCCATTGTTCATCTCCATCCTTTGATCCAAGCAATAGAAAGACCGGGAGGGCCTGATTCAGCACGCGGCATACCCAGACGCCAGATAAAGCCCATTGACTATCATAGGGTCCATAAGGCTTCCAGCAGGTTGACAGATGCTTTCCCAGATGAAATTGCGTAGCATGTTGTGCTATTTCATCTGAGATTTCAACTGGAGCCTCCGATGCAGATGTCAACCTAGCCTTAAAGGCAAAGCGAGATTAAAAAACATATTTCAATCAGGTTTTATGATAGAGATGATTTTTTTTATTGTTGGCTTTTTTGGTAGTTTTTTGTGATTATCTACATAAAACATCGTAAAATATCTAGTTTTCACACGGATAATAAGCTGGTTGTTCCTGTAGTTCACTTGTTAGCTTTGCTGTATAGACTGGGACAGAGGTGCTGAGTCATCTCATCGTCATTAGTTAATGACAGCTCCATTATACTGCTGGAGACCTAGATAAGACAGGATGCTAACACTACACATTTTCTATCCAGATAATGCTCCTTTGACACACAACAAGAAATGCACGATTGTCGTTTGCCTGAGTGAACAACATGGTGACGTCATCACCAGCTTGTTTGCACTGGTGCAGCCTGTTTAGCGAGGCAGTTCTTGAGAATCGTTCAGTTCTCGTTTACTTTTCTGGACAATTATTGTTCGTTCTGTTCGTTTGAATGACCTTTGGAATAATCATTCTATCTAAAGGCACCTTTAGGCTCTGTATGCAGCAATTCCTATTCTCTGGAGGACATAACTGATAATGAGATGTCATAGATTACTACAGACTCCAGGAAGTGAACTTTCTCCCGCCAACACCACAGAGATACAAAATTTCAAAGACACATTTCCCTCCAAAAATTTGCTTATCAATCATAAAGTCTATAATTAACATTGATCCGCCAATACTACGGTTTGCAGCACAGAAGTTCTTGCATGTACCAAGGCACACATCAAATAGTAATGGTGCAACACATCCATTATACACTCTTTGTCAAAAACAATTGCGCCCCCAGAAAAAGAAGTCATTTTGCTGCAAAGCTGGGCATGCAGTTCCATCTCCGGCAGATCTGTAAATGATGAGTTGTGGTGATTAGATGGACGGTCTTGTCACCGTAGGCCCTAAAAGTGGTTCCCCCCTTGGCCTATAAGAGGCTCTCGGAGGCTCCTTGTGTGTAGTGACCGCTTCTTCCGCTTGTGTAGAGCTTGTTGGCCACTAGACGCCTCTACGACGCAGAGAAGAGATTTCACCCCGTTGCCAGTTTGAGAGGGGCGCATTATTGGGATGTGAGAAGTTGGATGGTCGTATTGATTAATTGTCCCCAACCGACCTTTCTGACCAGACTGTAAGGTGGTGTTGGGACCAGTGAATGTGTGAGGGCACACAAGGTGACCGGGTTCAGGACGCCCCCTACAGACCACCAGTAGAGAGGAGCGTCTGACCAGACTGTTAGGAGGTGTTGTGACCAGTGGATGGGGGCACACAAGGAGACCAGGCTCAGGACCCCCGACAGACCACCAGTAGAGAGGAGTGTCTGACCAGACTGTTAGGAGGTGTTGGGACCAGTGGATGTGTGAGGGCACACAAGGTGACCGGGCTCAGAACACCCCCTACAGACCACCCGTAGAAAAAAGAGTCTGACCAGACTGTTAGGAGGTGTTGGGACCAGTGGATGTGTAAGGGCACACAAGGTGACCGGGCTCAGAACGCCCCCTACAGACCACCAGTAGAAAGGAGCGTCTGACCAGACTGTTAAAAGGTTATGGGACCAGTGGATGTGTGAGGGCACACAAGGTGACTGGGCTCAGGACGCCACTACAGACCACCACTAGAGAGTATCGTATGACCAGACTGTTAGGAGGTGTTGGGACCAGTGGATGTGTGAGGGCACACAAGGTAACCGGACTGAGGATCCCAACAGACCACCAGTAGAGAGGAGAGTCTGACTAGACTGTTATGAGGTTTTGGGACCAGTGGATGGGGGCACACAAGGCGACCAGGTTCAGGACGCCCCCTACAGACCACTAGTAGAGAGAAGCGTCTGACCAGTCTGTTAGAAAGTGTTGGGACCAGTGGATGTGTGAGGGCACACAAGGTGACTGAGCTCAGGATGCCCCCTACAGACCACCAGTAGAGAGAAGCATCTGATTGTCCAACAACCACAAGCAGCTCCAACTGTCTCGTTGTCCGCCATCCAGAGACAAGGGGCGCCATCGTTACACCCCTGTGTCTGTCAGAACCATTTCCAGGTGCTTGGATGAAGGACATTTGGTCTCAGGGCCCCCATTACATGTACGGCCTCTGACACCCACTGTGGCCTCAGTTTGCAGCAGCATCACAAACGGTGAAACTGAACGCTATGGAGGGGAACCGGGTTGTCTTCAGCGATGAATCCAGGTTTAGTTTGGGCGCTGACGACCGTGTTCATGTCTGGAGACCTCAGGGTGAGCGCTTCAATCCTGCCCTTGCTGTGGAGCAGCACACTGCCCCCTGCTGGTGTGATGGTCTGGGGGGCCATCGCATACAACAGTCGGTCCCCCTAGTGGTGGTACGAGGGACAACGACAGCTCAGTGATATGTTCAGGACAATTTATCGACACAGATCATTTCGTTGCATGAGTTTCTTCCGGTTGTGATGTGAACGGAACTCACATGAGAAAACGACCCATTATTATCCTTATCTTCATACACATGAGTCATTTTTCTCCGTCGGACTTGGAGTCAGAGATAGAAAAACCACAGCGTAAGATAAAGGTAACGCTGAGCTCCTTATGGCAGCGCCTACATAACAGTATATTGGGTTACTGGGCCAAATTAAGGTGACAGGCGTCCTTTAAAAAAACGTTTTTTTCACGCAGACACGGACTATGAGAAAAAGCCTATGACATCTACTATTCTAAGCCAATGTACAGGCGAGGCTCATCCCCAACTCAATGCAGTAACAGCAAAAAATCAGTGAGCAGCAACCTGAGCGTCCTCCTTAAAATTCTTTATTTACTCCATCAAAACACCACAACGTTTCAACTCACTTGAGAAAGACCCCTGGGTGGGTTGAAACGTTGTGGTGTTTTGATGGAGTAAATAAAGAAGCACCAACTGGGTGCAATTTTAAGGAAGACGCTCAGGTTGCTGCTCACTGATTTTTTGCTGTCACTACTTGGACAATTTGGAATCACAGGAGTCTGATTCGCTCGCTGGTGAAGCTTTGCAACATTGATCGCAGGAACCTCCCACGAATGTGGTAATGTGGTAGTGCCGCTGTGACTTTTTTTGTTTTCCCCAACTCAATGCGTCCGTGCGCAGTCTGTTTTTAAAAAAAAAAAATGTAGAAAAAAATGGTCTTGTTTCAGCTCTTTTTTGTTGATGGACCGAAACACACAGGCCACCCGGAGCTGCACAGGGATGGAAAAACATCCGTTTGTGGGCAGAGTTTTTTTATTTACGCCATTGAGCCCCGAGACTTTCACAGACTTTCCAACATATTTTAAAGTCTTCCAAGAAATGTAACTAGAGCTGTACGTCACTAGTCTGACACTAAAACTTGCATACAACCCACATCTGCATAAAAATTTGCACATTTTTGCCCTTTTTCCTCCTTCTTGAAACGTTTCTATAAAAGTAGGTGGGGCTTAGCAGAAGGCGACAGGGTGACCTCACCAGAGACTGGCATAAATTATAGTGCAAATCTATTCCAGCTGGCGTAGATTTGACTTTCTGACGCATGAACGACCAGAAATGCAACAAATTTATTAATTGGCATTAGCCTCTTCATAAATTTGCCACTTTTCACTCCAGCGCTCTTTGGATTAAGGCCAACATATAAATAGCTGATCTAAGTTAATTACTCCTATGTGTGATGACCCGCTTGTCTGCACATAGGTGGATGGTGATGATGAAAATAAAAGGGTTATCTCCTTAAAATCATGCATTACCTTTCCACAGGATCGGGGAGAAGTGATTGATCGCTGGAGGTTCAACCTCTAGGACCCCCTGCGATCACGGGAATAGGGTGTCCCAAATCCGCTGTTGATTGAAGTGATGGTGCCTCAGGTGTGACCACCGGTCCATTCCCTTCGATGGGAGATGGGTGAGTCCATAGAAATGAATGAAGCAGTGGTCACATATGCGCATCATCACTCTATTCACTAATGGACTTGGGCTGCGCTACTCTTCGGATTGGTGGTCCCAGCAGTTGGATCTATCCTTTGGGTAGATGGTAAATGATTTTTGTGGAATAACTCCTTTAATGAATCATCTACCCATCTACTCCTGCAGTGCCGGCCTTAGATTAGATGACATCCTGTGCAGAAATGTTTTTGCTACCCCCCTTCTTACGAAAATAAATGATATATACATTGCAATGATAGGCAGTCTGCCTGTATTGTGTTTGTGCAAAAAGCAGCAAGATAGCGATATCTCCACACCAGAACAGCTCAGAGAATATATACTGTACCAGAAATAAGATCAGCACATAAATACGGTACAAGAACCAAGCTCTTAATATAAATACAGCACTAGAACCAACCTCATCACATAAATACAGTACCAGAACCAACCATATCACATAAATACAGTACCAGAACCAATCTCATGGCATGAATACAGTACCAAAATGGAGCTCCTAAAATAAATACAGCACCAGAACCAACCTCATCCTATAAATACAGTACCAGAACCAATCTCATTGCATAAATACAGTACCAAAACCAAGCTCTTAATATGAATACCGCACCAGAACTAACCTCATCCCATAAATACAGTACCACAACCAAACTCTTAATATAAATACCGCACCAGAACCAACCTCATCACATAAATACAGTACTAGAACCAAGCTCATAGCATAAATACAGTACCAAAACCAATCACATGGCATCAATACAGCACCAGAACCAAGTTCAGTATTAGAACCAAGCTCATAACATAAATACAATACCTAGACCAAGCTCATAACATACATACAGCACCAGAACCAAGTTCAATACATACATACAGCACCAAAACCAAACTCAGTACATAAATACAGCCCCCAAACCAAGCTTCATACATAGATACAATACCAGAACCAAGCTCATACCAAAAATACAGCACCAGAACCAAATTCATAATATAGATACAGCACCGGAACAAAGCTAATAGCATAAATATAGCACCAAAACCAACCTCATAACATAAATGCATCACCACAATTAGGTTCAGTACTAGAGATGAGCGAGCGTACTCGGAAAAGCACTACTCGCTCGAGTAATTTGCTTTATCCGAGTATCGCTGTGCTCGTCCCTGAAGATTCGGGTGCCGGCACGGAGCGGGGAGCTGCAGGGGAGAGCGGGGAGGAACGGAGGGGAGATCTTTCTCTCCCTCTCTCCCGCCCGCTCTCCCCTGCTCCCCGCTGCAACTCACCTGTCAGCCGCAGCGGCACCCGAATCTTTAGGGACGAGCACAGCGATACTCGGATAAAGCAAATTACTCGAGCGAGTAGTGCTTTTCCGAGTACGCTCGCTCATCTCTATTCAGTACATATTTACGGCTCCAGAACCAAACACATAACATAAATACAGTCCCTAAATCAAGCTCTATTCATAGATACAAAACCAGAACCAACCTCATAATCAAATACAGCACCAGAATGAAGCTCAATACATAAATACAATAGCAGAACTAATTGTTTGTTTTTTGGGGGGCCAATGGGCTGACAGAGGCACCACTGAACATCAGAGGGGAGGAGACAGAATACGAGGAGGAGATTCATGTAGCTCCACAAGACACTGCCACATGAAGGAAGAAGATCATCTGGCCAGGCGGACCTAAAGGGGGTGATCGCCCCCAAGCCTACATTTGTCTGGTGCCTCCCTTACAGGCTAGTGGATGGCGCCCTTTGTGACCATCAGCTACATACTTCTGCCCTGACATGAATGTGGCTCATAGTAAATGTACTGGAAGCGTTATATTACCCAGAAACCCCAGAGCTGTTGGGTTGGCTGCTATCGCCAACTGCTCAGTTTTCAATATGGCCGCCTTTGCCTTTCCATAGATCCACATCGGCTGCTTGAAGAGCTTTTATGTCTTATTTCATTTTGTTTTGCGAGAGATTAGTCTTCATTTAAGGTCATTTATTGGGATTTTGGAGGTTCTCTGATATTGTGCTGTAATGTATAGAATAAAGCTGTGGAAATTTGAATATAAATTGCTTTCCTGACGTCGTCTTTGTAAAATAAATATAATGGGCGCCAAGTGCGTAACTCATCATTTTGGTGGTGATTTACATGTGCTCAGCCCGGTGTATCAAGACAATATAATCATCTTTTTGTCCTTTCTGGAGAATCTAATATAAATGTGGGATTAGGTTACTCGCATTTAGAGCGACTGCTCAGGGGCTGCGTAAAAATTCTGCACATTCTTATTAATCCTCCGCTGGCGATTATCCAAACTGGTTTTTTTTTGTGAGGTCGTTTGGGGAGACTAGAAAAAGTTTTTGAATTTTGCAATGAAATGACACTGGTAGATCATCGCCCATCGCTGCATGCCAATCTGCCATCTTCCTGGTCTGGGAAAAGTGGAGTGGATTTAGGCAAATGTTTAAGTGTATTTCCTGCCATGCAGAACTCATCAATATCCATTCCACTGCCTTTCTCACCTGTACCAGAGGCGCCTTTGATCGCATTTTCTCCTTTTGAGATGGACAAGAAAGCCATCTGTTGTAGTGATGACGAAATTAACTATTTGCCGGAGATCCAACTGTCTCCTTGCCCCTCCAGTACACATTCTTCTGACTTGCTGACTGCGATTTCCCTCCACTGTGAAGGGACAAAGAAAAAATTGCTAACAAGGATTATGGATCAATCGAAGGTCCCAGCTCAATAGCAATTACATTTTCGAAACCGTGAGTGTACCACGGACGCATTACATGCAGTCCTGTCTCTGTGTGACCCCTGGAATGCACTGAATCGCATACCCATGAAGCTAATCATCTGTTGCATATATGTTTGGTATCCACTGCTAGGTAAAGTCATGATATGAAATATGGCAGCCTCCTAGGGAAATATGGACAAAAGGTAAAATTGGGTTTCTGTTACGATCGTGTGGGCAAACTAAGCACGGGGCCCAAAAGATCGCGACCAAAGGAGGACTGGGTACGCACACGCGTCACACAGGTTTCAAGCAGCTGGCCCTGGCTATAGGGAGGTTGACCTGGCCCTACCTAAGCGGGGACATTGCCCCAATAAGGGCAGCCCAGCGGTCTTTGGATCTGGGCCCTAGCTGATCCTAGGAACCACACACCAGAACAGGATGCATTCACATGTCACATGACAGGGACTGAACAACAGGACACACAGACCCAGAATACACTGCATACAGCAGCCAAAATGCAACCACTAGTAACAGATAGGAAGCTGAATATGAATACCAGGTATTAGTTGACATTTTGTACAAAACGTGAAAGCTAGCGGGCCACTTCACGGCTCCTGGTTATACTGCAAGTCCCTACACTAACCAGGAGTCCAGCAGAACCGGACAGAGTTCACACAGAACGCTGCAACAGGACAGGACACAGATCACAGGTCACACAGCAAGCTAACACAAAACTGACAGAAAATAAATGAACAAACGGACATGAACCTGCAAGACACAGATCACACAGAAAACTTCAACAGACAAGGATTCATGACCGCTCACCCTGAATACCAGGCAGAGACTGACCAGGAGCTGGGTTTATATGTGAGCACAGACCCAGGAGATTGGCTAGCAGGAAGAACCACACCCAGCCAGCTCAATCAATTAACCCTGTGAGGTCTGTGCTGCTAGGAAGCTTAGAACTACAGATCCCAGCAGCAGACGTAACAGTTTCCATCCGGAAGATCTGCGCATCTACTTAGCCAGCATTCGGTGATGTGTTCATGAGGAGGACGGCGGAGGTGGAACCCGAGGGACTTTAAAACTAAAGGGGTATCTCCCCCTTCATGGTTAGACCCAAAAGTGGCATCTAAATGACAGACTGTCCACCTTTCCACGTGCTCCTCGCCCCCAGTACTATTGGAAACAACTTCATAGACTGGCATTTTCTATCGTTTTATCCCTTTTGTTTCCATACCGTTTTGTGTGTATTTGTAGCTCCTCACACTTTTGTATATTTTTACCCAAGCACTGCTGACCCTTCTTAGAATAAAGCTTCAAAATGTATTAGTCGTCCATGAATGCTTTAAGTGATCCATCACCCCGAAGTGTGTTAATTGCGTGTCGGCTGATGGAAACCAAGGTGGCTGACCTACCTGTCAGAAACGGTCAGTGGTAACATCAAAGTGGTTTGGGGGCGTGCTAAGCCATGCAAGGTGCGATTTGGGCTCTGTATTGCATCACTGCAGGATGCATGAAGCTGGAAATAAATCGACCCTGTGGTCTGCCCCGGGGTGCCGTATGTCACAGGTTGGTGACTGTTGGACCAATAAACCCTGTTACTGTGACAAATTTCAGAAGATAATGGAACAAAAAAGTATACCCCCCCCCCCCATGACATTAGTATGACACATGAACTAGATCTGGGCTGTGGCTACATGGGGGGTTCTTCGTAGCAGTCACACCTAGGCCTTAAGGCCAGAGGCTTTTGTAAGAGTTTTTAGAAGGTAAACCCTAAGTTAATTTAAAGGTAATTAAAACATATGGCAGCATATGGCACACATGGTGGTCATATCACGGTTCTTGTCCCACTTTGGCTGTGGTATCGAAGGGGTCATGTGTTACGTTTGCCTATTTCTGATGTTTTATTGAATGAGCTATACAATGAATCATGGGAGGTTTAATGGTTGGGTTCCGGCTCCACTTGATGTTCATTTTGGGATGTAGTCATATGATGGTGGTGGTGGTCACATGTGTTCTAGGACATCCTCCCGAGGTTGGACATATATATAGTGGTGCTTCATGCCTTTTTGAGATGTGGATGTACTATCAAGAGAGATGAAAACAAGGCTACCAGAAGGAAGACGATCTATGTTCCTCCGGTCGGCATAGAGACTACAGCTTATAGCTGTGGCTTCAGTACCGAGACAGGCTCCATCACAATAGGTGGCCTACGTCCTGTCCGGCTGGTTGTGTCCATCCTGGTCATCACACCCCCCATTCTGGGAGCCCCAACTAGGCCCATCCGGTGGAGTAAGTAGCCATGTCTTTGAACTTTGCCTTAATTGATCTTCTGCTGTACAGAAAAAACCATGCAACGTTCTTCATTCTACGAAATGTAGAGTACCGCTGCTGATACCGCCATCCGACTGCAACATGCGCTCACAGCGTAATATACAGTGGCCTGGTGCAGGCGCTTTTAGGATCACAACTCGCAACATTCTGATATTCCGATGACTGTACTGAACGGATTAGCTACACGCTCTTCTATAGAACGGGACGTGGAAGGAAACAATGTGGTTATGTAAATCCTACCGCCTTCCTGCGCATGAAGCAGCATAGATCGGTAGATGGGAGACGATAAATCTAATGTACACTTTCACAGCTACATCTCATATCCCATTCTGCCGGCATTAATAATAATTTAGCGTAAGCGCTGATGACCGCACATTATGGGCCGGATCTGAAGAGCTGCCTTTAGAAAATATTGACAGGCGGATAAATGGCTTTTGGTTTTATTCCCTCTGTAAGTAATAGCGTAACTAATAATTCAGGTGGCAACAAACCATCCATCTTCTTTATAGGATTAGGAGCAGAACAGAAGTAGTGCGGTTCTGCGTTGACTTTAACCCCTCCGATGCCATGACCAGCTGAAAAATCTAAAGCATCACAGTGAACACTGTATGTATAGTGTCACCGATTCCTAGAGGCTCCTCCCATGAATAATATGACCCACCCCAATTCTGGCAAATGACGCCCACTACAAGTTAACCATGCCCCACTTAGCTTACCTCCCCAAACAATATCAGTTCCCGTGGCTAGCCCTATTGTGTCAGACAGGGTGGATTGGGAACCCAAAGTGGTCCGGCAAAAAAATTACAAAGTGGGCTCATCTTGTAGGTAGGCACAAAAACTAGCAGTAAGTGGGGGGGAACACAACTAGACAGGGGTTACAAAGACACAAGCATGTTGGCGATAGGAGGGAAGAAGGATATGCAGAGTGCATAGCTCGCCACACCAAATTTTCTACAAGGCACAAAACACATACCTCCCAACTTAAAAGAGAAAAGAGGGACATATCGTACCGTGATCACATACTACCACCATATAGTGATGCAATAATACTGCCATGATGTTACTGAATAAAGACCACTACAAAGATCAGTAATACCAAAAATAGCAATGCCCAAGACCGTGATTACATAATACCACCATATTGTGAGGCGATGTCCCCTCTGACTGGAGTAATTCATCTTCCCTTTTCTTCTCCATCCAGCCCAGACCACAATGAGGACTTCTCCCTGTCACAACTTGTCTCTGCAGAATGACACACAGACATTTTTGGCTCCTCAATTCTCCAGCAACATGCTTTTGTTTTCCACATCTTTATGCAATCTCCCCATCTATAGTGCTCCAGATAGTAATGATGCCATCTGTGGTGCTTCACACAGTAATAGTATCCCCCTTTTTTGTGCCTCCTACTGGTTATAGCAACAATGCTGACTCCTAAGTCTTTTGTGACTTACCCTCGAAGCATTCCATGCTCTAGCAACTAAAAGAGCATATTTTTTTACACCGGCCTTTGCCGGAACCGGTTTGGCCAGAACCAGGACATGAGTCTTTGTTAGCACCCCTAACTATGTGGACAGGGGCACTATAGTAATATAAGAAGGTGGAACCTAGTCCTGGGATGTTATTGCTTGTACTCTCCCTTTAAATGCTGTTTATTAGTAATGTTCTGTTTTATTACTATACCCTCTGGGCACTGGTGGGGAAAGTTGTGTTTAGCGCAACACTCCAAAAGTTCCCCGTCACCCTGGTAACCAGGGTGTGGTATAAATTGTAGGGTGGTGCCCGTCCTCTGGGGGGGGGGGGGGTGTAAGCCATTCCTGAGATAGTGAGATTCTATGGAGTGTGCCAAACCTAAGGCTGAGCAGTAAGTGAGGCGGAAACTATCTACTGAGCTCCAATGAGAATGCCACCCCAGCACCAAGAGAAAAACCAAGTACCGCAATAAACTCGATTAAAGTTAATGATGGATATGAGCGCTGGTGCTTCTTGTGGTGATGAGAATCGGTAGCCTAGAGTAAGAGACAAGACACTGACTGTGAGCTTGGCGAATGACGTGGATGCCAGATTCCCCTTGGAGGACTCCGCAATCCAAGATCTAGGTAGGCCCCTGACATCCCAGAGACTACACAACCTATCAGCCGATTCTGGGGCGGACTCTGCCGTAGTGCCTCTGCCTCTGTTAAAGGAAGTGGGTCTGGCCCTCCCGGTCCCAGAGTGTGCACAACTTACTAACCCCAAGTCTACCACATTTGGTCCTCCATATGAAGGAAAAGACCCCAATCACTCTCACACCTATAAACCAGACCCAGGACACAGCCGGTTCACCAGGATTACTGCCAATGGAGTCAATGGCTAATCTGGCTATCAGAGAGGCTCTATAGTGCCCCCTGGGCCCACATGCGGCTGGTAGGTCCACTCCGGTTTATTAAGGCATTCTTAGTTAATAAAGGAAACTGCCTTTAGACTCTGAAGTCAGCATCAATTAGCCAGAGCAAAGAGTTGCTACAAAGAATGTCTCTCCCTGGAGGACCCGCACAAACATTTCAATGGAAACCATCGATTGGGTGGGGCACCGTTTCTCCTTGTAGAGAGCGCCAAGTTGACGTGAGAAGACTTATAGGCCATGAAGTGATGCTCTGGGGGCCTAAATGAAAAGCACAGGAAATGCTAATCAAAGGAGTGACATCTCAGGAAGTCAAATTCTCCCCACACTTCCAGAGGTTTTTTTTTGGAAGAGCTGGTGATGACCTCCGGGAGTGTCTGGAGAATATTATGCACATGAAAAACATTCAATATTCCGTAAAATCCACTAATCAGCCGATCATAGATGAAGTCAATGTTGCTGCATGTCCTTGTATTCTGCAGTTCAATGCACACTGGTGTCTGGTAATTCTCATTAGAGCATAACTTACAGGATAGCTACAGCCATCTGCTATTCCAGTATGCAAAGGCAGCAAAGAAGACGTGAGAAGGAAAGATACATTGTGGGAATGATATATTTAGCGTATAGACTTGTCAAGTATTACATTCCCATCTGGTTTGCTTTGCAGCTCTGCAGATTGTTGAGAATGGAGACAACATGTTAGAGTTACTTCATACAGAAACTATATCAAATCTTAAAGCGAACCCGACAACATTCAGGGCACCTCCAAGAGACGCCCACCCAAAACCACCATGAAAAATAGATTTTTAGAGGGGAGGTCTTATGACAGCTGAAATGAATGAGAGTCAACTGACAAAGAAGTGTCATAGATTCTATTACAGTCTTCACCATGTTCGGGTTACCAGGCACCAGGCTCAAAGTGAATTCGGGCCCCTCCAAGCTAAATATACACAATAACTTTCTATAAGTAACTATGAGCTGACAAGTGGGGTGGTAAAACTTACAATTAATTGTAGTTTGTTACTTTTTTGGAAACATTTACAAAGTGTTATCAAGTTACAAAACAGCTGAATCTGGTTAATGTTGCATGTGATGGCACAGCATTGTGCTCTTCAGCACCGCCGTTGCAGTGTCAGGATTCCTCTCCTTACATGTGCTGTGAAGTCCTTTGCCCCAGTGATCCAGCCAGTCCATCATGCACTGCTTCTTTGGCCCCAAGGTCATCAGGTCCCTCTGCTGGTCTTCTTGTGCTGCTCGCCAGCATGGGGACAGCACTGCACTAGCCCCTCTTGAAAGTGGCCGCCACCACTTTAACTGACTTTGCTGCTGGCTGTTGCTGTGGTCCTGCTGCATCCCCTCTGTCTTCATCTGTGATACAGCTCTTTTCTCTTTATATATGAGCCACTTGTCGCACCAAGAACATTCTGCTGCATATCAAGGTGGTACTTAGTCCCCATACAGCATCCCCAATAATGGGGATTGACACTTCCAGAACCAATCCCCTTCCCATCCCGTCCGTGAATGCTGATCATGGCTATTAACTTTTCAATTGCCGCTGTCAGTTAAGGTTGAAGCAGATAATTGTCCTGATGTGACTGTGACTGTTGATAACTTTCTCGTGTAAGTCCAAAACTCCTTGCTCCAGGGACTTTCACCAAGAGCACTCCATGACCTATCATCATCCAGAGGTAAGGCCGTGAGAGGCAGACATCCCGGCTAGAGATGAGCGAACGTACTCAGTAAGGGCGATTTCGCAATCGAGCACCGCGATTTTCGAGTACTTCACTACTCGGGTGAAAAGTACTCGGGTGCACTGTGAGTGAGCGGGGGGTTGCAGCGGGGAGTGGGGGGGGGGAGGGAGAGAGAGAGGGCTCCCCCCTCTTCCCCGCTGCTACCCCCCACTCCTCTCTGCAACCCCCGGCCCCACAGCGCACCCGAGTACTTTTCACCCGAGTAGTGAAGTACTCGAAAATTGCGGTGCTCGATTGCGAAATCGCCCTTACCGAGTACGTTCGCTCATCTCTAATCCCGGCGTATCCCTGGACTTGATTTTACCATTTCGATAGACATTACGGCAATTGACTCATTGTCTTCCATGCTGATGTTATGTCTCTACGTGTGCTAGAGAGTCAGAGGAAGAAAACCAGTTTTCTCCATATACAATGTATAGAAGATATAGCAGCAGGCCCCTCCGAGCAGCTCAGAGAGGACTGAGAATTAGGGATACAGAAGTGAAAACTGGTGATAACGGCAGGATGCAAGTCATATAAAATGTTATTCTTCATGAAGACACAAGGCAGCTCCAAAGTTACCTGAGAGTGCAGGTACGCTTTAACTCTTTGCTTACTGAACTGATTAATTGTGACTTTCTGATACAACTTTGCCTTTTTCTATTCTCACAGACTTTCCCACATACAGTACAGCAATCTCAGTTCCCAAAGACATGATGCTTTTTGAGAAAATGTTGTTAAATAGTGTCAGTCTTATTTCACTTTTTTTTTATATCTTTCCGGACCTCCCAGTTTCTGGGCCTTAGGCAAATCGTCAGACCCCACAAGGCAGGTAGATTCAGAGACAGAGCAGACATTGTGGTAAACAGTAATAGACTTAGTAATAACTTGGAACACAGTTTCAGAATGTTGCAACACAGTTTCCGTATTTGGCAATGCTGACTCGAGAGCACATATGTCAAACATAAGACCTACCGGCCATATCTAGCACACCACCTCATTTTATGTGGCCCGCGAGGTCCGCTGCATCTAAAAACCTGCATCCTGCTTGGACAGGGTTTGCGGACACTCAGCAGAATATACCGTACGTATTGATACCAAGTACCTATCTGTACTGCTGTCTGGCAGGATCTGCAAATGCAATTATCCTGTTATCTGTACAATTGCAGCAGGTCCTGGGATTATTGCTGAGTCTGGAGCCTTCCGAAAAAGTGATTCTCATCCTCTGTGCAGACGGAAGAAGCCATTAAACATCTCCCCATTAATTGCGCTGGAGGATTCTAGTAAATATCCTGTTGATGCTGAAGTGCCAGATTTTTAGTTTGTGATGCTAAACACATTGGGGAGTTCTGAAACGCACTACAAACTGTACGGGATTTTTTTGGGGCATTTTTCTTCATTATTGCTGCACTTTTTTGGTCCCTGGGGTCTTCTTCAAAACACAGCATCCTCTACGTTTGGCTTTTTTTTCAGGCATTTCTTCTACAATATCGCCGCTTTGTTCCCGCGATTTTGTAGCATCAGTAATGCTTTTTCTTGAGAATAATATGACATCGCCGCCGCCCGCGCTAAAATAGGAGTTTCTAATGTTAAAATCGCATCGCACAAAAATCGCAGGTTCATGCGATGCGATAAACAAGAAAGCTCCATAGGGAAACATGGGAGATAAAAAAAAATAGCGCATCGCAGAAAGATAGAGCATGCTGTGATTTTTTTTTTCTCGCAACATCGCATCAGTGAAAACATCGCTAATGTGGTGAAGGAAACCATTGGAAAGCATGGGTTTCACAAACATGCTGCATCAACAGGAAATCGCGCGATTTTGTAGCCGGTGTGAAGGCGCTCTCAATGAGAGCTACAGAAACAGCATGGCACAGAGCGCTACACTGTCTCCATAGTCAGTCCCATCCCAGAATAAACACACTTGTTACTCTTTGTAACTTAATTGTAACCATGAACTTTGTTCTTAAAGGGAACTTGTCATCAACTTTAATTAAACACCGTAAACTAAGTTATGGTGCTTATAGTTTACGTGACGGGGAGTCTGAAGAGCCTCTTTTTATGCTTACCTGGTCGACCGTTCCTGCGGTGTCCTCCAGCAAAGTCAGCGTACGAACAACAAGCATGACTGCTTTCAGAGAGCTGTGCATGCTCACTCCCATAGAGATGAATAGGAAGGCTTTACCGGGGGACTGGCTGAGAGACCAGGGACAGCCCATCACTCAAATAGGCCCACCACTTTTCCAGCACCGGATTAGTCTCTAGCTTGCCTTCCTAAGCCCCACTGCTGGTCCTGTTCTTGATGCTATTTGTTAAGTCAGAACTGGCAGGCACATGTTGAGACAGGGCGATCTGGGCCAACAGGGTGAAAGTAAACAGCAAAACCCACCAGTTCCAGTGCGGAGCTGTCTTTGGTGACTAGTGCAGGCATTGGGTACACAGTCACCGGAAATCTTTGGGAGAGTGTACATCCACATGGGCTTCCTAGGCCCCAGTCATGTTGCCTATCCATCAGAGGTAGTACTGGCCATGGTATAGAGGCGTGGTTTGGAATGTGATTGGGGCATGATTTGGGGTACGTCTTGTCATGGTATATGTTTTCAACTCCATTATTCTAGTTGCCCCAACTTGTAATTGTGTCCCTCTCAGTGGTCCCAATAGTAATAGTACCCCCAATAATGGTCCTAAGAGCAAGTTAGTGTCATCCTAATAGAAATAGGGACCTCACTACAGGTCCCAGGAGTAACAGGGCCCCCATTGGCTGTCCCAATAGTAATAGTGCCACTGTTAGCGGCCCCAGTAGTAACAGTGCCCCCATTAACAGCCCTAGTATTAGCGACCCAAGTAGTAATAGTGACCCCCTATAATGGCCCCAGTAGTAATAATGGTCCCCATAGTGTAAGCCCTGGCCAGGAAGCAGCCAAACTAGCCAACACATTAACTTAACTGAAGTTCCATTCTGGATGCGACCTCCTGTAAACTCGCAGGACTCTGTGCCCCCTGGCGTTTGCATTTCGGATGCCGCCTACTGTACGTACACAAGGCTCTAGGCTCCACACAGATGCCGAGGGAAGGAGTTCAGGGTCCTCTCTGACTACAGCAGGTGGCATCTCAGTTGAGTGAATGTGCTGGTTGGTCTGGTAGCTGGCGGGCCAGAGTTACTTAATGCAGGTAATTATTTTTTACTGGCCTTTAACAGAACCAGTAAAAATTAAATACCGGCACAAGCCTTCTATACGGATGACCGGCCAAGTTGCAACCGTACTCAGAGGAAAAGAGACCCCTCCATGATTTGGATAGGGAATAAGTGTCTGATTATGGTGTCTTGACAACAAGGTTACAAGAATGGGAGTCCTGACTTCTCTCCGTTCTCCCTGCCCTGGAACGGTATGACATACATTTATGTTATAAAGTCATTAAAGGGTTAACGAAAAGTTCTTCTGCTTGCAACAAATGGATTGCTGCACACTAAACTTCACTTAGTCTGCATTTCGCCGCCGGGCAAATTTCCATTTTGCCTATTGGCAATAGAGACTGAAATGTGGATCCATATTTCGTCGACAATTGCCTAAGGGAAAATGTAGCTAATCGGTGGATTGTGTCACGGCGGACTGAAACTGTGATATTCTTTCTGTATTTTTAGATTTTCATAATAGCAGCTAAACTATATTGCTTTTTACAAAAATGTTGCTGTCAAGGCGCCCTTACCACGAGGCAACCTGAATCTGTGGCCTCAGGCAGCAGCCTGCAGGACCTCATAGAGGCAGTGCTAGGGTTTAGCCAGACCAGGAAGCCATCGGCCCGGCAGGGAATTAAGTCTAAAGGCCGGTGCTGGTACTTATTTTTAACTGGCCGTAGTAATGGTCATTAAAAAATATTTGTAATCTGTCAGCTGGCCAGGCAGCAACCCAACACCATCAATGATGCATTCAACTTACTTGATCTGTAGCGCCAGTCCAGTGGCCGCTGCTGCTGTAATTAGACTGTGATCCCTGATCTCTCCAGGGAAAGGTGAGGGGTCACAGTCTTATCACTTCAGCAATGGCCACTGGGCAAGAGCTACAAACTGCGTGAGTTAAGTGATTGATGATATTGGGTTGTTGCCCCGGTGGGAGGTCCACTAAGGGGTCACTATTACTACTGGAACCACTATGGGGGTCATTGTTACTACTGGGGTCACTATTACTGCTGGGGCCCCAATAGGGGCTCACTATTACTACTGGAACCACTATAGGGGTCATTGTTACTACTGGGGTCACTATTACTACTGGAACCACTATGGGGGTCATTGTTACTACTGGGGTCACTATTACTGCTGGGGCCCCAATAGGGGGTCACTATTACTACTGGAACCAATATGGGGGTCATTGTTACTACTGGGGTCACTATTACTGCTGGGGCCCCAATAGGGGGTCACTATTACTACTGGAACCAATATGGGGGTCATTGTTACTACTGAGGTCACTATTACTACTGGGGCCAATAACAGGAGGGCCACCATTATTAGTGAGGCCACCAACTACTACTACTGGGGCCACTATGGGCGTCACTATTGCTACTTGGATCGATAATGTGGGTCACTATTACTACTGGGGACACTAACAGGGGCATTATTAGTACTAGGGCCATAATGGGTGTCAATATTACTACTGGAGCCACTAATGGGGCACTATTACAAGTTGGGCCACTCTAGGGGTCACTATTACTACTGAGGCCACTCTAGGGGTCACTATTACTACTGAGGCAATTCTAGGGGTCACTATTAATGCTGAGGCCCTTAATGGAGTTACTTTTATTACTGGGGTCAATAAGAGGGTCATTATTACTACAGGGGCTACTAACAGGGGCACTATTACTATTGGGGCCACTCTGGGGGGGGGGGTCACTATTAATGCTAGGGCCACTATAGGGGTCCCTATTCCTTTTTTTTCTGGGGGTGATGCCATTTCACACCTTGTTCCGGGCAGCAGGAAGGTTTGGGACACAGCTGGTTGCGTTTTTACAAAAATCGTGGCAAAAATTAGTGACAAAAACAATGCTAAAATTATTCCCTAAATTCGATGTTTTCTCGCTGCCTGACGGGAATCATGTTGTGATTTGAGCTGTCAGACAAGGTGCAGCTGTCAGGAGCTCCTGGGATAGTTCTCTGCAGAGCATTGCACCCTCGACCCATAATAACCCGCTCTATGTTTAGGCTCCGAGAGGAAGCAGGTGCAGGGTTGAGTCCCTCGTGTTACTAAATCCATCCAGCGGCTCGTCTGGCTCTGCGCAGCTCCATGGGATTATCTCCATCCATCTTGGAGATTACTGCGCTCCAATGTGAAGGCCACAGCTAGGAAACGTATTAAAGGCATCAGTCATTTGGGGTCTCAAGCAGACAACTTAATGGAGGTACCCGGACTTACTGATTACTACACGCTGCGTCTCACCATTTACAACGGGTGTTGGGGGGTAGTAGATTCTTGTTGCAGATTTCCAACTATGACCGTAACGTGTGAATAAGCCCTTTGTGTATCGCACCTGCAAAATGTGCGCATGCAACACGCACTGAATAGGACTCGTTGATTTCAGTGGTTTGGTCCCGTGCGTTTTTGCGTGCATATGTCGATTGCACAAAAGTAGCAATGGGAGCATGCTTGCGGTTTTTTTTTTGCGAGCACAAATACGCAGGGCATACGTGCACAAAAAATACAGAAAATATGCATACACGTGTTCAGAAATGCAACGCCCATCAGGAAATGTGCATGCAAATACACTTACGCCCGTGTGAAGCAGGCTTTAGGGCTTATTCAGATGAGCGTATATCGGCCGCCGTTTTCACGGCCGGCCTATATATGCTATCATCTGAGCTGTCTCCCCCTTGCTGGCTCTCTGCCTCTCTCCTCCCCTGCTGTTTGCAATGGGAGGGGGCAGAGCTAACCTCCCGCCCCTTGTCCACAGCCAGCAATGGGGGGAAGCAGGGGCGTAACTATAGAGGATGCAGGGATGCGGTTGCACCCGGGCCCAGGACCTTAGGGGGCCCATAAGGCCTCTCCTCTCCATATAGGGAGCCCAGTACTATGAATAAAGGATTATAGTTGGGGGCCCTGTTATAGGTTTTGCATTGGGGCCCAGAAACTTCAAGTCTCTGTGCAGCATGGTTTAGGTATGGGTACGGGTACAGATACAGATAGTATCTTGCATCAGGGCCCCTGAGCCTTTAGTTACTCCCCTGGGGGAAAGCAAACACTTAGCTCCGCCCCCTCCTATTGCAAACAGCCGGAGGGGAGGGGAGAGACAGAGGAAAGGGGAGACAGCTCAAATGGTATATCGGCCAGCCATAAAATGGCGGCCAATATACGCTCGTCTGAATAAGCCCCTAGGATACATTCACATGATATCGGCCCGGCTCCATAATATTCTTGTCAACGTGCGTTTTACCTGCCGATGCGACATGTTTGTCTTGCAAAAAACTCTTTACATCACTTCAGTGAATTAGCGATCCTCGGGCTCTTATTTACGCGCGATAGAGGATCGCAAGTGTTCCACATTGAATGGGAAACATCGCATGCAGATCAGACGGCATGTGAGAGCCAGGCAATGTCTTTAAGGCTCCATTGAAAACAAAGGGCGATGGATTCCTAGGGACGCAAAAAAATAGGACATGCAGCGATTTTTTTTTTCTTGGACTGCTCGTCCAATTAAAAATCCCACATGTGAATACCGTGTTTCCCTGAAAATAAGACAGTGTCTTATATTAATTTTTGTTCAAAAAGGTTTAACTTTTTTACATGTACAGCTGCCTGAACACTATTTAAATTGACTATTTTAATTAACTGTTAGCAGGGCTTAGTTTTGGAGTAGGGCTTATATTTCAAGCATCCTCAAAAAGCCTGAAAAATCATTTTGCATCCTCAAAAATTCTGGAAAATCATGCTATGTCTTTTCAGGGTATGTCTTATTTTCAGGGAAACGGGGTAGAACCATTTCTAATAATACACTTCGCTTTCATCCGAAGACGGATAGAAAAATCATTTATGTGAATATACCCCAAGGCGGGCTTCGCACGGGTGAGAAAATCGTGTGAGATTCGTGCATTGCGTGGCGCTCAAATCTCACACAAATATGAACCCAATTCTTTGGAATGGGGTCATACACATGAGCTTTAACCCCCCACGCATGGCACTGTGGTGTTATGCGGAATCAAATTGTCCTATCTTGCATCGCACCGCATTGTCTTCAATGGGGCCAGCGGCAGCATCACGCCATGTGCAAGGTGCACGCGATGTGAGGTCTCCCATTAAAAACAAGCCCCTAGAGGGGACTTGAACTTGCGATCGGTCGCTCCTGCAGTGTAATGTAATATCATAGTATTACAGTATACCGTGATTTGACAAGTATTCCAATTGATTGGTAGACAATCAACCATGGCAGCATGGGAGCCTTCTAACAGCGGCATTTAAATCCCCCAATCAAAGTTCGGAGGTCCTGAACAGCCCTTGTGAGATGCCGTTCAGGACCCCCACACTTCAGTCGGGGAATTTAAATGCCGCTGTCAGGACTGAAAGCAACATTTCTGTTGATCGCGGCTGTTGCTAGCGGCAGTCAGCTGTGACACCTGCATTGTATGGAGCGTACATGTACATCCCGTGTCGTTAAGGGGTTAAAAGCTGACTCCTAGGGATCGGGGGCTGTATTATTTATTTATACAGATTGCCACTTTTTGCCGTGATTATAAAGCTGCTGCAAAAACCTCACAATGCAAACAAAAGGAACAAAGGCAGCACCTGTAAACGCCGCCGTCAGCACTATTCACAATGCAGATTACGGCGCACTTATTATAGCGGAGTTGGGTTTTTTTGAGTTTTGTTGGTTTTTTGCCACCTTTTCTGCAAGAACTTCTGTTTTGTGCCGCAATTGTGAAAATCATGCCAAAAAAAAAATACACACAAAACATGACAAAATGACTGGAGTCAGCGGGCGGCACGAATTCGGGCAGGTCGTTAAGGAAGGGGCTGCGTGAGACGAGTTGAGGGTCTGCTGTCTTGGCTGCCATCCAACTTTCCCAGGAGGAGAAGCAGCTGAACAAGGCTTTCTGCCGGCAGATGTGTAGTGACTCCTGACACATCATTGGCTGTCATCACTGAGCTGCGGGGTCAGGAATGTAAACCTGTGTGAGGCCTCTGACTATCCTCTTCAGCTGTTCCCAGTTATCCCTGTCTCTGGAGTGAGTAACACATACGGGGTGATAACTGCGCATCAAGGTTGTCGCTCGACTTTCCTCGGATCCTGAATGACTTCCCACATTTTTGTTGGCTGTGACTCTGCAGACGTATGAACCATGCTAAGTCGATGGTGAAAACCAAGTTCTACTGACGACCATTAGGCCTCCTTCACATGGGCAACAAAGTGGCGCAGTTTTGTCGCATTGCTACAGGTCTCGCGATATGCGAGGTTTAGTCGTAGCCCATGTTTCCCTATGGAGCCTTCCCCTCTGTTGCATCGCATGGAAATCCTACTGTCACAGCCCTGACCTAAGCCCCGGCTATAGGAAAAAATAAAAAAAACAGTATACATCCCCTTAGAAGGGCTGTCAGCCTGGCCGCATTTTCTCCCCGAGTCCCTGGCGCTATTCTCCTTCATCTCTTCTTGCACGGGGATTGAAAAATCCCCACCTTCTGGAAACGCTGCCTCTGATTGGCCGACGCTTAGCCAATCACAGCCAGTGTTCGATAAACCAATCACAGCCATTCATTGAGGGTTGGCTTTGATTGGCTAAGCGTCAGCCAATCATAGCCAGCGCTTCCAGGAGGCGGGAATATTTCCATCCCCAGCAGAAGAAGCTGCAGCGGAGCCCCAGACAGCACTTCTAGGTGAAGTACAAATAGTCCCCAACTTGCGAACGTTCGAGTTACGAACTTCGCAAGATGCGAACAATCTGTCCTGCACAGTATGATGTAATGCTATGGCTTCTATCAAGCCTGTCCAGTCAGATCGCGGGACACTGTGCGGTTGCTAGGCAGTCGGGGGCCTTCTGAAAGGCCCCAAGGCTGCCTATGCAGAGCGCCTATCAAGCTGGGGGGCCTTCTGAAAGGCCCCAAGGCTGCCTATGCAGAGCGCCTATCAAGCTGGGGGGCCTTCTGAAAGGCCCCAGGGCTGCCTATGCAGAGCGCCTATTAAGCAGTGCGTCTGATAGGCACTCTGCATAGGCAGCCCTAGGGCCTTTCAGAAGGGCCCCGGCTGCCTAGCAACCGCACAGCCTCCCTCAATCTTATTGCGGGACCCTGTACAAGCCCCCAAATGTCGGGTGCCGGCTGTTCTTACAGCGGGCACCCAGTGACAGCAGTTCCGATGAGCCACGCCGCTCGTTGGAACTGTTAACGCTTTAAATACCGCTGACAGCGGTATTTAAAGTGTTAACAGTTCCAACAAGCGCCGCGGCTCATCGGAACTGCTGCCACCGGCTGTCCGTTGTAAGAACAGCCAGCACCCGACCTTGTATGGAGTGGGATCCACCCGCGATCCCGCTCCATACAAACAGTTGTTCAGACATATGAACAAATGTACTTGCAAACAGGTTCCTGGAATGGAACCTGTTCACAAGTAGCGGACCCTGTGTATACTTTTTGTTTTTTACATTTTTTTCTGCATCTAGGGCTTATTTTCAAGATAGGGCTTATATTTCAAACCCACCCTTTTCCCCCAACATGCCTGTTTACCTATGTGATTGCTGCGGCCAGTGCTATCCTGTATACCGTCCTGGGCAAATTAACTACAAGCCCATGTGACCTGTATAAGGATTGTCACAAGTCAAAAGACCCGCTGATATCACAGTCAAAAAACTACAAAGTTTCAAAGATTGTGTGTGAAGGAAGCCTTAAAGGGGTAGTCCCATCTTGGCTTTTCATAGCTGAGATGGAAAACCACTGCTATAGTTACTGGCCAGCCGGCCAGCAACTACAAAAACAGCCGAGACCTTCAGCAGCTCCCATTAAAGTGGATGCTACATTGTTGCTGTAGCTCGGGGAGTTACAGAACAGTAGATCGCGCCGTACTACACCATTTCTGTAGTTTTGTCATTCACTTGCATAAGACCTGCACAAATAGTGCTGTGGTGAAAGGCTCTGCTATGTTTCTAGAAACAGCCCCACCTCTGCCCCTGGCTGTGTCTGGTATTGCAGTTCATCCTTATTCATATGAATGGAGCTCAACTGCAATACCAAAAGCAGCCCATGAGCAGAGGTGGTGCTGTTTGTTGGAAAAAAGAGCAGATCTTTTTTTTCTAGTCCTGGACAATGCCTTGAGAAGAATGCCTCATTACTTCATATTAGTCACTGACCATTCCTTGGTAGCTGTTACATTCCTACTGAATATAGAAGGAAAGGCAATCACCTGAGGGAAGGACAATGTCAGCAGGGCAGGACAGTCTCCAGGCTCCATCCATTATCTCTGACTGATCAGTTATGACTTGGTAATGAGTAACATAAGCTGAGGAGGGGGAAGATTCTCGGCCACATCTTTGTTCTTCTGAGAGATTCCAGACATCCTCTGTCCTTCCAGTTTATACTCCAGACTCCCCGGACTTCCTCTACGTGACCCACCGGCTCCTCCAGATGTCCATTACCATGGGCTGCGCCCAGATGTGCCCCTCTGTATGTCTGACTGTAGTATAAACTGTGTATCCTTTCAGGATGTGTTTTGGGTTTTTTTTCTGCAGTTTTAGTACATTGTTTTCAAAATTGCTGTAAAACTGCTACATATTTTTTTAACCCCTTAGCGACCAAGCCTGCAGCCCTTAATGACCAATTAATTTTTCATTTTTTCATCATCACATTCCAGAACCCATAACTTTTTAAACTTTTTGTCCACACAGCCGTATAAGGGCTTGATTTTTGGAGGACAAGTTTTCACGCCCGCCCGATATTCGCTGTCCCTCCCACTCACCGGCTCTCTGCTTCTCTCCTCCCCTCCGAGCGGTTTGCAATGGGAGTGGATGGGATGGGGGCGGGGCTAAGTTCCCTCCCCTTGTCCGTAGCCATCAATGGGAGTGGGCGGGACAGAGCAGAGCTTAGCTCCTCCTCTGTCCCACCCCCTCCCATTGCAAATGCAGAAGTGGAGGAGAGAGCGGTGAGTGGGAGGGAAGGGGGGCTGCTTAGATGGAAGCGTATATCGGCCGGCCGTGAAAACGCCGACCAATATACGCTCGTGGAAATAAGCCCTTATCCAGTTTTTTATGTTTTGCTATTTTTGTACACAAAAGCCCTTAGAAAGAAAAAAAAAAGATTTGTTTTTGTGTCGCGGGTTTCCAAGAGTTGCGTCAGTTTTATTTTTCCATTGGCGGAGCTCTATGGGGGCTCGTTGTTTACGGGATGAGCTCTAGGCTTCATTTATCCGATGTTTGGGAATATATAACATTTTGATTGCTTTTTATCCCATTTTTTATATAGAGGCAAGAGTAACAAAATCAATAATCCTGGTGTGTTCTATTGTTAACAGCGTTCACCGTGCGGCATAAATAATGCGTGACATTAATTCTGTAGGCCGCTACGATTACCTCAATACCACATTTATACGGGCTTTCTTTTTTTTTTTTTTTGCAACTTTTTCATAGTTATGTAAACATTTTTATTTTTTTTATTGTCGCATTCCAAGAACACTTTCTGTTTTGTCCACAGTGCTGTATGTGGCATGATACCGCGCTTACCAACGTGTGTTTTACCCGTGGATGCGAGGCGTTTTTCATGCAAAAATACCTCGCATCACTTCTCTGAAATTCCGACCCTCCGGGACTTGTGTGAAGAGTGTTGGAGGACGGCAGATGTTTCCCATTGATTTCACTGCATTCTTGTGCGCATCACACGACATACGATGTTTTTGACTTTTCCCATTGAACACAATGGGCGCTGCAGTCAGAGAGATGTGAAAAAATAGGACATGCAGCGATTTTTTTTCCTCGCAGCATCAGAATAGAATGGAATTCAGATTTACGTGAGTTTTGTGCATTTCTCTGAGTGTTTTTTTTTTTCAACCCGGGAGCAGGAGCCGCAGCCGATTCTCCCCCGGTCAGCCCTATCTGATAGATAGGGCCCGTGGACAGGCACCCTTACATTGCTATTTTATTCTGAGAGCATTCTGCAAAAAGAAAACCAAAGGCCTGGCCAGGGCCGATTCACAGGTCAAGAAGGGAAAGGGTGGAGGTAGGAAAGTTCCAGGGGTAGGGGGGCGGCAGGTTTCCAACATGAATGTGTTACGGGCTCCATAGTTGGTTGATCTCCAAATCTGAGACCACTCCTCCTCATCCAAAGTATTACCTAAATCTTGTTCCCATCCTGTTACATATGATGATTGTGTGCGGAGCGTGGAGTGGATAAGCTTCGAATAGATTTGAGAGAGGAGGACTTTTGCTTGCGGGTGTTTAAGGCAAAAGGTTTCGAATGGAGTAACAGCGTTCGGGGGGTTTGTGTTTTTCCGGAGGGAGGATAACCAATTTTTAAGCTGTAAGTAACAAAGTATTTCAGAGTGCGGCAGATCTTTATTTTCCCGAAGGGTGAAAAAAGGAAATCACGCCTTGCCGCAAGAGTAGATGGTGTATTTGGTAATGCCTCTTATTGCCCAGGCCTGAAAAGCTAAAGGGGAGTCATAGCCTGGAGGGGATAAAGAGTTGTGCGTGAGTGATAAATGAGGTAGGTGAGGGGAGATCAGATTTCCAGAGTATTTTATGGAATCCCAGACCCTAAGGGAATGTTTTATAATAGGGTAGATACGGCAGGCCTGAGGGTCCGGGAGAATCCACAAAAGTGAGTCTACTCCGAGAGGGTGGATCTCCATGGGCTCTAGAGCAAGCCAAAATGGGGCATTAGTAGTAGAATGAAGGGAGGCTAACTGGGCCACCTGGGCTGCCGGGTAATATTTCGTTAGGTGTGGAACTCCCAAACTGCCTTGTAGTCTATGTCTATATAGAGTGGAACGCGCTACCCTGAGAATAGAGTTATTCCAGATAAAGCCAAGGGCCATCAGCTGAAGTGTCTTCAGGATATGCTTAGGCACCTGTACCAGAAGAGCTCTAAAAAAGGAAAGGAGTTTAGGAAGAAATGACATCTTTAGGGAGTTCACCCTTCCAATCCAAGCTATGTGGTATCAGTCCCAACTTTCTAATAGTAGTTTAAGCTTACGGAGGAGTGGGATGTAATTCTACACATACAATGTGGCATATGAATCTGTCAAGCTTATTCCCAGATAGCCCAGTGAGCCGGACCTCCACTCAAAGGAAGAATTGGATTGGAGTAGTGAGAGTGCGTGTGAGGTCAACGTGAGGTTCAAAGCTTTACATTGTGCCTCATTCATCTTCAGACCTGGGAGTGACTCGAACCTGGACCGTTCTGCCATAAGATTTGGGATTGCGATATGGGGAGAAGTTATTATAGCTAATATGTACTGATTTTGTGGTGGATTGAAGCGATTTCAATTCCCTTAATGTCATGGTTATTATGGATTTTTATAGCTAGTGGTTCTAAGGCTAGGATAAAGAGGAGCCGGGAAAGTGGGCAGCCCTGCCTTGTGCCTCGCCGGATCATAAAATTATCAGAGCAAGGCCTTTATAACGAACAAAGGCTGTGGGAGAGTGCTATAGTATCCTCAGCCATGCGAAAGACTCATCCAGGGGTTTCACCTTGCGCTCAATGGGGCTGGCGACAGCAGTGCCGACCCCATTGAGAATATACAGTGAAGATCGTGATTCTCTGCCACAGCTGCGGCAAAGGAGCAAGATGTTCTCCCATTGAATTCAATGGAGCCGGCAATACAGCAGGCTCCATTGAAAGCAATGAGCTGCTGGACAACGCTGCACTGATTTTCGGGGAATGGCTTAAAATATAAGCTGAGCACTTTGACCAATCAGAGGCAGCTCTCAGCTATTCAATGACAGCTGAAAGCTGCCTCTGATTGGTCCCTGCGCTCAGCCAATTAGAGGCAGCACTTACCCATGGGAAAACATCGCTCTTCTGCCACAGCGGTGACAGCTGGGGCAGAGTATTTCTTCATCTCTGTGGGAAGTCCCATTTTCACTAGACACTGTGACAATGCTGTAAGTGTCCAGTGACAATGGAACTCCCCGCGGAGATGAAGAAATCCTCTGCCGTAGCTGTCACAGCTGTAGCAGAGGATCGCAATGTTTTCTGTATGTCAATGGGGCTGCCACAGCTGCTGCCGGCCCCACTGACCACAAGGTAAAGCCCTTGGATGTGACAACATCCAGGGGTTTCACATCCAAGGAATCCCCTGCTGCAGCTGGCACAGCCGCAGCAGGGGATAGCGGGCAGCGCTCTTTTGGAGCAGATAAACCCTGCTAGCAGCGTTTTTTCTACCATTATGCCCGCCTTGGTCACACAAATTTTTGAACGTATAACTGATGCGTTTAAAAATTTGTGCGGCAAAATGCCCGTGTGACTGCGGCCTAAAGGGGAAAAGGGGGAGTTTGATGATTTTTTAAAATGTTTTTTTCTTCACTTATTTAACTTTTTTTGGTTGTCCCACTAAGTGACTTGAATATAACCGTTTTCTACCATTCTTATAATACGCTGTTATACATCAGTATAGCAGTGTATCATAAAGCCTATGAAGCACAGCCAGAGGCAACCGTAGCTAGCAGACCTGGATGCCATATTCAAGCCTCTGGGTACCATAGCAACTCATCGGGACTCTGCGATCACATTGAAAGGGTCCTATAGGTGAGCCGCCTTCCTCTGTTGGCCTTTTACCTAGAGTAATCGCATTGACAGTGGCAGGTAAAAGGTTAGGCAGCCACCAGGAAACCCCTGCTAGGTTACTGATACGGGTGCTATTAACCCTTTCCAATCCAATTTGTATCCTGGTTTTCCTAGGGGGCTTACTCTTTTTCTTCCATTATACAACGGCGCTATCTGCTGGCTAAATCCAGTACTGCATGAGGTGACACGCTGGATAGGCTCCGACAGCAGAGAGGCTGGCAATATACAGTAAGAGAGCCCCGACGGACGTCTTCAAACATTGGAGCTGTACAGCCTTAAATCATAATGTCTTCAGAGGTCAGACAGTGGATTGGAAAGGGTTAAAAGGCGATTGTATCAGAATAAAGCCCTATAACAGCCGCCGTAAATTGTATCGCACTGACGTGGCAATGGCATGTAAATGCAATTTTAAGGTTATTTTTAAATTTTCCATTAAAATAACATCAGATACTCACGCGTGTCAAAAATCGCATGTGCTGTGAAAATCGCAAAACGCGTTACACTCGCACGGAAAATTCCATGTTTACAAGCATGATGTTGGTCCAAGACTTTCAGGCCAATATTGCGCTTGCAGACATGTGATGTGTTTTGCAAGAAAAACCCATTGCATTGTGGGACATGCAACTTTCAAGCACGTGAAAATCACGTTATCTCTATAGGGAAAATAAAAATTGTACACGCGGGAGTGCAATGCGATTTTTTTTTTTATCCCATGGGATATAATAGGCATAATAAGAAATGGGACATGCTGCGATTTTTTTTTTTAATCTCTGACTTTCGGTCACCCATGTAAATTAATCCATCAATGGGGTTTATGCACACCATATGGTGAAACAAAAAAATGGGGTTTGGTCCCGTGTTGCCAGTAGAGCAAAATGTGATTGTTCCCAGCAAGAGAAACCAAGTAATCTTGTAGATATGATAGCTTTTAATGGCTAACAAAAATACATGATGTTATAGCGAGCTTTCAGACCTCTGAAGTCATAATGGAACAAAGCATAGGACGTATTTAATAAATACACACGATCACATGGGAGGGCAGGAACATGGTGAACTTCATTTGCACTAGATAAATACTAGAAACAGAGGGTAAGAGGGCACAGACATGCTGGGATCAATAGCATTTAGATAAATAGCAGGGAGGGATGACCATAACAGTAAATAATTAGTCCAGTGACAAGGAATGTGAAAGCTTTCCTTCAGACCTGCAACAAGGTAGATGGAACAATACTTGTGCAGCTCCACCTATTGGATGGCAACATTCCTTCAAATCAATGTATGAGTTTTAACCTAGTTTGTAAAACAATGATTGGAAATAGCATCTCTTCTAGGTACTCTCCTTGGATGAGACAATGTCATTCCCCATCCCACTTCTGCAGGAAAGTAGGAGTTAAAAAAATAAGTACTGCGCATGTGCGCCAGACGGCGCTTTCGCACTCACCCACAGTACAGAAAGAAGAAGACCCGAACAGGTACGCATGGTCACCAGTTGCAGGCAGGGTCGGATACCGACCTGCCCATGGACATGAGGCTTAAGGCCGGCTGCACATGACCGGGTCGGATTCTGCATGCTAGAGCGTGCAGTGAAATCCGACCCTGCGCCCAGCCAGCATCCGCGTGTATCTGTCTTTTCTTCTTGTCTGCACTGTGGATGCTCCGCATGGCGAGCCGTCAGACATGAGCAGTACAGATTTTTTTTTTAAACCTCTGCTTTTCCTGCATCATCGCTAGATGGAATTGCAGAAGGGCCACGGGTCGGATGACTTCCATTGACTTCAATGGAGGCCATCCGCGCAGAATCCGTGCAAAGATAGAACGTACTGCGGTTTCTCTTCCGCAAGCGGAAAATTACAATTGGTTTCCGCTCGTGTGCAGGAAAAAGCGGTTTTCAATAGCATGCTATGGGTGGTGATTGCTGTGGAATCCAAAGGCGGACTCCCGCTCCAGATTCCGCAGTGCCAGTATACCAGGTACAGCCAGCCTTACACGGGCGCATCTGATTCCGCATTTGGAGGCCTGCAGCAGATTACGGCTGTGAGCCCGGCCGGTGGCTCTGCGTACCTGATTTTCTTGGATTGGATATAACCGCAGCGGCTTCACCAGCAGAATAGTGAGTGCAGCTCTGGAGTATAATATAGGATGTAACTCTGGATCAGTACAGGATAAGTAATGTATGTACACAGTGACTCTACCAGCAGAATAAGGAGTACAGCTCTGGAGTATAACACAGGATGTAACTCAGGATCAGTACAGGATAAGTAATGTATGTACACAGTGGCTCCACCAGCAGAATAGTGAGTGCAGCTCTGGAGTATAATACAGGATGTAACTCAGGAGCAGTACAGGATAAGTAATGTATGTACACAGTGACTCCACCAGCAGAATAGTGAGTGCAGCTCTGGAGTATAATACAGGATGTAACTCGGGATCAGTACAGGATAAGTAATGTATGTACACAGTGACTCCACCAGCAGAATAGCGAGTGCAGCTCTGCAGTATAATACAGGATGTAACTCAGGATCAGTACAGGATCAGTAATGTATGTACGCAGTGACTCCACCCGCAGAATAGCGAGCGCAGCTCTGGAGTATAATACAAGATGTAACTCAGGATCAGTACAGGATCAGTAATGTATGTACACAGTGACTCCACCAGCAGAATAGTGAGTGCAGCTCTGGAGTATAATACAGGATGTAACTCAGGATCAGTACAGGATAAGTAATGTATGTACACAGTGACTCCACCAGCAGAATAGTGAGTGCAGCTCTGGAGTATAATACAGGATATAACTCAGGATCAGTACAGGATAGGCAATGTCATTTATCTAGATATTGTTACCATTTGCCTCAACCAAGCAGAACCACAGACTTTGAAATATTTAAATATTCAGAATAAATTTCTACAATAAAATGACTAGTTTTTACATTTTTAGAATTTTCCAGCTGAATAAAAACAACCATGTCTGCCAGCAGTTGAGTCTAATTCCAGGGGACAGTGCTGGTGGGAGGTTGCCTGTAAGCGTATTATGTGTTTTTCAGATCTGTTCCATTAGACCAGTTTTATTGGATCCTTCTTTTTACTCATTTCTTGATATTTTTATAGCATCAACATATTCTGCAGATACAGCATATACTAATGGGGTTGTCCGAGTTGTACCATCTCAGTACAATCCCTTCCCAATTGAGTAAGATAACAAAGTATCATATACTCACTCCTTCCCACTCCCGCTGTGTCCCGCACCGGCGCTCGGTGCCCCACTCCGGTTTCCCGGTATGGCTGCAGTCTTGCCCAGTTTACAAGATGTCCCAGGGGTTGCAGCTGATAACAGAGCTTGGCGATCATTCTGAGCTCCTGTTACATCCCATAAAATGAGCAGTTCTGCAGCTGTAAACATAGACCGAAGCTGGGAGAAGTGAGTATATGACAAGTTGTTATGTTACTCAATAGGGAAGTGGTTGTACCAAAATGGTACAACTTGGATAATCACTTTAAGGTCACTGCTCCCAGGAGCTCACAATTTAATTTACCTGTGTCAGGAATCGAACCGGGGATCTCATGCACTCCAGCTGATGGCTCTCACTGTTGAGCTATCTAGCCTGTGGACAGTTCCCTTGCTGGATACCAGTTACCTAGTTCCTGCCTCCTGGTCCTGACCACGCCTCTGTTCCTGATTGTACTTCCTATAAAAACCTGGCCCTGCCACTCCCTTAGTGCGGGATTATTCTGCTTCCCAGCAGTGATTATCAAGCTCCATTTCTGCCTGCTCCTCTGCTATTGTGACAAGACCTCCTGATACCAACTTCTGGATTTCCATCTGACTACATTACCCGCCTCAACCATTTGTACCGCAAACCGGGACATCCTGTTGCCGACTCCTTGCTCGCCCTTGATTACCCTCAAACCTGCAGCTATTACACCTGAGGCTCCTATCCAGCGCCGGTAAGACACTTATACCCTGCCTGATAGAACTAGAATTAAAGTTGTTGTCCTTGTTTAGAAAAAAAATGTCTGCTTTCCTCAAGAAACAACACCAACCTGTCTGTAGGAAGTGTGTGACACTGCAGTTCAGCTCCATTAAGCCTAATACCACACACTTCCTGTGGACATATGTAGTGCTGTTTCTTGAAGAAAGCAATCATGTTTTTCTGTTCCAGGACAAACCCTTTAAGCAAATGTTTTGCCCAATTCATGTTTTTCAAAACAGTTAAAAAATCTTGCTAAAAATGTATTTGTGTTATAGAAGGGGAGAAAGGCAGAACCGGACCTCCCTGACTGCTTCACTAGTGATTGGGAAAAGTGTTCATCAAGTGAGTAAATCAATACACCTCCAGGCCACCAGGTGTTAAGCTCTTATCATACCCTTGACCACCACTAAAGAGATTGCTATTACTATTGGAGCCACTAAAAAAGGCACTGTTACTCTTGAGGCCACTAAAGGTTGCACTATTACTGCTGGGGTCACTAAGGGGGAACTACTACTACTGGGAGCAGTAAAGTGGGCACTATTATTTCTGGAGATACTAAATGGGACATTATTACTGTTGTGGCCACTAAAGGCAGTACTCTTACTATTGAGGCCACTAAATGAGGCACTGTTACTCTTGGGGTTACGAAAGGTGGCCTATTACTGCTGGGGCCACTAAAAGGGGTCCCTATTATTACTAGGACCACTAAAAAGGGTGCTATTACTACTGAAGTCACTAAAAAAGGCATTGCTACTATTAAGGCCACTAAAGGTTGCACTATTACTGCTTGGCCACTAAGGGAGCACTACTACTACTGGGAGCAGTAAAGGGGGCACTATTATTTCTAGAGCTACTAAATAGGGCTTTATTACTGTTTGGGCCACTACAGCGGGTAATATTACTACTGGGGCCATTGAGAGGGAGCACTATTGTTACATGGATCACTGGAATAATGAAGGTAAAAGCATGTGTTGTGAGAAACTATGCCAGCTTTTACCTTGGCCAGTATTTTTTGGTGACAAAGGTGGCAACCCTATCCCCGAACGATGACCGCAGGGAGCCTATGGATCGCTGCTGCAGCCAAGGGCTTAACAAAAGCCATCACAAACTCTGAATTCTCTTGCATAGACAGATTATTGTGCACATAGGCACCTTTAATGATATACAGTAACAAGTCTCTTAGAACGTGTTAGGCTTTCCATTTACGTGCCGCAATTATCGCACGATGCTTCGTACAAATCACTTTAGGTTATCGTCTGCGGCGGTTCCATGTTTACATGAGGAGATGGTTGGCGATAAATGTTAATTTTAATATCACACATAAAAGATGAGATGAATGACAATGAGGCATTTTATGGCTCATCGTTCAGTTCCTGCCATGCGCAGGGGAAAGAGTGGGAACGGACATTGGTATGAACATTTATTGCACTGATCATCATCCTCATAGATAACACTGACAGGATCCGTGCAAACTGCAAGGCAATAAATCCCGTCCGGGACGTTGCAATAACCTTTGTGCGCCGCCTGGATTGGATCCTTTGTATTCCTTATTTCTTCATGTAATATTGATGGCATAAATAAATAAAACGGAATAAAAGAAACATTTTTAGTCAAGACCATTATAATATATTGCTGCTCTGAGGGCAGTGGTACCTTCACATCCTACTCATCGCCCCCACCTGACTGAGACCAGTATGGTGCACGCGGTGCAGCCCCGGGTTGCCCTTAGCAGTGTGTGCCAGTCTTAGATGCCCTATCAATGCCTCAGGTACAGACATCCAGATTCTGCAGCGAATGCCACCCATCGTATGCTATGGCAAAACACGATTTTCTCTACACGGGAGGAAATCGATTGTGATTTTGTACGTCTTCTGTGCGGACGGCTTCCATTGAAGTCAATGGAAGCCATCCGTCCCGCGACTCTTCCACAATCATCATTGCAGAAAGGTCACAGGATCCGTGTCATCGTTTAGCGACGGCGCGGCATAATCTGTACTGTACATGTGTGCCGGCCGGCACATGCGCAACACAGATATGAAGATGGCGGACAGGCACGCTGGGGTCACTGGTTAGGCAAAGGTGTGGGATTCTGCTGCGGGATCCCACATGCGGAACCCGACCCAGCCGCGTGCAGGCGGCCTTAGACACAATGGCGATGGAACTGGTCATCTGTTGAAATAGCCCATCTGTACTAAGGAACGGTGAGTTGTGGATGCAGACACATTAGCTGGAGCCCCTGCGTTGTATTCGGCTGCAGTTTGCATGATTGGTCAGAACAATTCCTGACATCCTCCTCTGACCCCTTTTTGGCAATGAGTTGTTTCCATCCACAGAATCTCCTTTTGTTGGATTTTTCCTCGATCCCGCCATTCTCTGTATACTCTCCAAACAGTTACATGAGAAAACCCCACACAGTTGGCAGTGACATCCAGCCCCGGCTAGTCCAGCACCGATGACCGTCCTCGTTGGAAGTCGCTCCGATCACTGGATTTTCTCATCTAATGTGGATTTACACTAAAACTCACGGGGAGAATGTCCATACAGGGAAGCGTATCCTGAACTGATTCTGGGTCATCAATAGTAAATGCCCGGAAAACCCCTTTAAATCCCTGTTTGCCACTTCAGATTCTGCATTCCCCACCTCCTCCCTTCCCGCCATTAGTTGCCATTTTTCAAGACCTGTTGGCGATTGTAAAGCATAATGAGACAACTAGAAAGCATTGCGCTACTGTATTCCTAGAACATCATGTTTTAGTCATGAGGAGAGCAGAGCGCTCCATTCATGGCGGAGATAGAGGAAATGTGTTTTATATGGCGGCTCTGGGGCTACTTAGGATAAAAGTGAGATAGATACAAGAAACTGAATAAAACAGGGAGGGAGCAATAAACAAGAAGCATAGTCAGAAAAACTAAAATCCACAATTCATAGTGTCCTATGTGAGCATTCAGTAGCCTTAAAGGGATTGTCATACTTCAAGTTGTTTCGCGACAGGAAGCAGAGAGCTCCATACATCGTGCAGTGGCTCAAATTGGTACTGCAGGCTGAGTCCTATTGAAGCGAATGGGATTCAACCTGCAGTACCAACACAGGCCACTGCACAGTGTACGGAGCTGTCCGCTTCCTGCGGCAAAATGGCTAGAAGTGGGACAAAGAGAAACATGGCTGCTTTCTTCCAAACACAGCACCACCCTTGTCCACAGGGATGTGTGTGGTATTGCAGCTCAGCTCCATTGTAGTGAATGGGAGCTAATCTGCAATACCAGGGTTATGAAATAGGACCCAGGATGGAATTACGTCCATGCCCATTTTAATATTTACACAATTGGTCCGCGCTTGCCTTCACCGAACCACGACACAACAGACTGCAGCGGTGAATCTAGTTTGTGGGGGATCAGACAGGAATACTTCGTAGAATTGGCGGTGGGAAATTACAGTAGTGCAGGCGGGCGCTCCGATGGCGGATTAAGTGGTTGGATGTTAGCGGTTGTTACCAGCAGCAGATTGATGTAGGTGAAGCTATGTTTTGGATGTCGTGCTCTTTAGCAGCTGACGCCCAGACGACAGGCGTGGGGCGCGGGCCGCGGAGGCACATTGGCTGTGTAATTTCTCTGCTCGGTAAAATATAGGTCATATTCAATCAATACTTGTAATTTTTCACAAATTGCCTTTTCTGGCTTATCCCATTTAACCGGCGGTACAAATCAATATTTTCATTTTCTTTTAAATAAAATGCAGCTTTCTTAACGTCGGGCCGGTCGGACAATAAACATCACCTCGGAGTAAAGGAGCCCATTGTGTGCAGACCACCATTAGAATCCCTTCAATAACCCAAACTTATGCCAAAAGCAACAAAACCCCTTTATGGGGTCTAAAAAATAACTTTTATTGAAAACTAATAGAATTTCACACAATCTATATGAACAATTAAAAACCCGGAACCCCTCCTGCCCCCGTGTATAACACCGTCTAGTCACGCAATGGCCTGTGGAAATGAATGCGCATAGGTATATAGAAGCATCGGGGAGATGGCGCTCCCTCCACTACAGATATACCTCTGACACCATAGGACATGAACAACCAACACAGTATGGGGACGTGATTTGGGAGAGCTACCTCCCCTACATTATATATACCTATGATTAGGGCCGTAGCTATTGGTGGTGCAGAGGTAGCAGTCGCTACCGGGCCCTGAAGCCTTAGGCCCCCTGCACACGAGCGGAAATTCCACTCCACGCCCCTTTGTGCTGTGGCGTTGTCAGCATGTGCCTGATCAGTTGATCGACCGGGGTCCCAAGTGGTTGACGTTAGCTGATTAACTCTTGATGACTCATCAAATGTATTTGCCCAGGCTGTAGCTCCACCCCTCCTTGCATGGCAAAGGCTCGAGAGGAGGAGAAGAGAGCAGGGGGAATGATATCAAAGCAGAGAACTGGCCACAGGTTGAGGGTGACGCAGCAGTTTTTAGAAAGACTGTGGTGCAGCAGACAAGGGTATGTACTGAGAGTCCTATGCAGCCACCCAATCAGGCAGCCTATTGAAGTGGCGGAGGCTGTGACCACCTTGGAGATTGGCGCAGACTGTGGAGAGGCCTCAACCTGCCCTGCAAGTGCAGTGACGCAGCTGAGAGTGATACGGCTAGAAGTGAACGTGTTATAGTCTTGTAAGCTGCAACAGCATTTAAAGACCAATCGCTGCTGAAACAAGCATTATACCGAGGCCGGAGCTGCGAGCCAAGAGCGATACGCTGAGAGAGAAAGGACTGTGTCGGCAGGGGGGAGTGCGCTGCTGGACTATAGCTTGGGAACCACTGCAAAAGACCGAGCACTATGGAGAGGCCTATATCAATGAAGTGGTTACCGGTAACGATCAAGAGGGCACTTTGTCCCTCAGTTTGGTTATCTACAAAATCCCTGACCATTGTGGGGGTCTTGGATCTTATGGGATGACCCAAAAGGGTTAATGCCACCCTACAGTGTTAAATATAGCAGCATTTTAGTGCAAGGCCTTGCGCAGTTAGGCAACAGGATGCCGTAATAGCTAGACGTTTATTGTGACAGGTATGACGTTGCAAGGTACTACCGTGTTTCCCCGAAAATAAGACAGTGTCTTATATTAATTTTTGTTCAAAAAGGTTTAACTTTTTTACATGTATAGCTGCCTGGACACTATTTAAATTGACTTTTTTGATTAACTGTTAGCAGGGCTTAATTTTGGAGTAGGGCTTATATTTCAAGCATCCTCAAAAAGCCTGAAAAATCATTTTGCATCCTCAAAAATTCTGGAAAATCATGCTGTGTCTTATTTTCAGGGTATGTCTTATTTTCAGGGAAACAGGGTAGTTGAATAGTTGAAAGTTAAGACTGATAGTGAGCAGCATTTTATATTTTAGGTTATATGTGACACAGTGATAAAGCCCCGAACAGCAATAACCAGACAAGGCTTCTGGGCATTGACTCAAGTTGTTCTGATAGTTAGTTTCAAAAAGTGTGGGCTGAATGATCAAACTGAAGTGTTGAGTGTTTGTAGCTAACCATATCCACAGGATCTAGGCAGAAGGAAACAGGATGCGGAATCCCAGCAGCTGCCTGTATTAAAACTGATAGTTAGAGCCCTGCATGTGTATTGATCGTAACTATTGAGAATGGAGTTGGTAAATTCTAGCTAGATCGGGCACATATGACTCAAGTTGACTCAAGGCTCAAGTTGATACATGTCTTGCTGCTGCTTCGTTAGGGAAACCAGAAAGTGAGGTACAGATCGATGTGTTATAATTAGAGATGAGCGAGCATACTCGCTAAGGACAATTACTCGATCGAGCATTGTTCTTAGCGAGTATCTCCCCACTCGGCAGAGAAGGTTCGGCTGCCGGCGCGGGTGACAGGTGAGTTGCGGCAGTGAGAGGGGGGGGAGAGGGAGAAAGAATCTCCCCTCCGTTCCTCCCCACTCTCCCCCGCAGCTCCCCGCCGGCAGCCGAATCGTTGCTCCCAAGCGGGCAGGTACTCGCTAAGGGCAATGCTCGCTCACTATTTTTTTTAGCATCTATGGCCACCATGACGTCATATAAGACCTTGGGGGTTATTCGCTTTGTCTTTTTTAAATTTCATGCTTTTCCACTGTAGCTCGGGCATCCATAGAAGCTGCATCCATAGGAGTCCCAGTCGCAAGGGAAAACAGAGTTGATCTGGGTCTACTAGGACTCTGCAGCTCTGCTGTGACAGAGTGACCCCGGCAGTCACGTGATTGCTGGGTCACATAGTGGAAGTAATACTTTCACTTTCTCTCTTTAGCACATAGCACTCATTAAGCACTATGTAGCCTGGAAAGGAAAAGGCAGAAGCAGTTAAAAAATACTTCTTCCTTCTCCTCCGGGTCCTCGACTGTATCTGAGAAGTGAAGACCTGACCTGCTCCTGCTATATTGCAGAAGCAGAAACTTTAATCCCGCGCATACTTCTGCTATCGGCCAGGATAAAAGCCCAGGACCAAGCGCCGTATATTTACTGTGCTTGGTCCTTAAGGGTGCAAGCAGCCAGACCGTGGAGGGAGTGAACATCGTATTATGGTAGTTATCACGGTGGCCTAGCTGCTTCTTACTTACACAGACGGTGGTATGCAGACGGAAAAATAAGAAATTGTCTTATTCGGGTAGGTTAAGATGTTCCTTACCAGTTCGTGATGCCAGGCCGTATACAGACCAAGGCGTGTGCCAGACAAAATAATAATAAAAATGAGAAAAATAAAAAGTTTCTTTCCCTTGAAATGTAGTGCGGTACCTCAGTGCAGATGTTTGGAGGTGGGAAGGGACTCCAGGAGGCAGAATTAAAGGTGAAAACATGGAACAGTTTATTTCTTTAGAACAACAAGGAGACTTTAGTTTTCTTAGTGCAATTCAAAGTTACTTTACTTCGAGGTAGATTTTCCTTAGACAATTCTAGTACAATTAGAACACATGCAGGCATAAAGTACAGACTTTCCATCTGGACACAAACGGGCTCTTTAAAAGTAATTAAGCATTGGAATCCTTTCTGTCCTCTTTGCTTTGCCCTCGTGCTTTTCTCTCTTTTCTATCTCTTCTCTTCTTTCAAGTATCAAGATTATCTTTTAGTGCATTCCAGTTTACTTTAGGCCTTTCTGATTCTTCTTTCTTTATCTCTTTTCTCTAACTTGCTGGAAGTCCTGATTTACTTTAGCTCCTTTTCCTTCTCTAGCTAGATACTTTACAACTTTGGAGTACTCACACTTTATCTCCTTCCCACTGCACTGGGTAGCTCCTGCTTGGCTTGCTTCTCTTGAGCTCTCTGTCTAGACCAGTGTTTCTCAACTCCACTCCTCGGGGACCCCCAACAGGTCATGTTTTCAGCATATCCTATAGTAAGAACACCTGTGCCAACGTCTGAGGCACCGAAAATAATTACATCACCTGTGCAACACTGAGGAAATCCTGTAAACATGACCTGTTGGGGGCCTGGAGTCAAGAAAAACACTGGTCTAGACTTTTCTCCCTTCTCTTATACACTCTACTAACTCTAACTCCTCTCCTTTATACTAAAGTCTCTTCACCAACCCATGCGTAGAATCCATCTACCAATTGGAGGCTGCCTTTCTCCTGGCTACCTGACTCATACCTGTAGCTTAGGTTGAGCTTTTAGGGGCAAAGTGCGATTGACCAACAAAAAACATTACATTTGAATGTGACAATTATGCATATTAATCCCCTCCAAGTCCAGAGTTAATTATGGAGCGTACAACTCCTGTACACTACAAGGGGTTAAGGTTCTTTATATATATAGTAAGTTCTAGCAGTGGCGTATATCATTCCCGTGTGAAATACAGGTGAAAGATGTAAAAATGCTTAAAATGCGGAGAATCTGTTGTTTGGAGGACGCAGGACATCTAAGCTGTGGGTGGATTACTGCAGGTTTATGACATAAGATCAGCCTGTATTTCCACGCGGCGCACAAAAGCTCCGACACAGGACTCTGACATCCCACAGCGTGAAGTTTGTTACAATTCACCGACTCCTGATTCTCCCACAGCGATAAACAAATACCATGGAATCAGAGTTTCTAAATATAAGCCGCACTTCTGACTGCTGCCAACCTGGAAGAAAACATAATGTCACGTTCCTGAAAACTGGCCTGCAGTTGTCCTCAGATAACGAAGGAGGTCATCATACTGTAGAATGGGGCAAAAGTTTTAGGCAGGTGCAGAAAAGATGCCACAAAGTAAGAAGGTTTTTAGAGATAGAAGTGCTAAGAGTTTATTTTTGTCATTGAACAAAATGTAATGTGACTGAGCAAAAGAGAAATCCAAATCCCATCAATGTTTGGCGTGACCGTCCTTTACCGTCACACCAGCATCGGTTCTTCTAGGTACGCAGTCAAGGAGTTTGTAGGATTATACTCAGGTTTATGATTATCCAATTATACCAAACAAGTTATAATGATCATCATTTTCATATGCAGGTTGAAACACAGTCATTAACTGAAATAGAAACAGCTGCGTAGGAAGCTTAAAACTGGTGAGGAACAGCCAAACTCTGCTACAAAGGTGAGGTTGTGGAAGACAGTTTCAGGTCACAGGTCATACACCATGGCAAGACTGACCATAGCAACAAGACACAATGTAGTTATACTGCATCAGTAAGGTGTTTCCCAGGCAAAGATTGTATAGCAGATTGGGGTTTCAAGATGTGCTGTTCAAGCTCTTTCGAAGAAGCACAAAGAAATAGGCAACGTTGAGGACCGCAGACACAGCGGTCGGCCAAGGAAACTAAGTGCAGCAGATGAAAGATACTTACTTCCCTTTGAAATTGGACAATGCCCAGCGGTCTCATCAGATCAGAACTGGCAGACACCAGTGGGACCCAGGTATACGTAGCTACTGTTTGAAGTAGTATGGCCAGTCATGGTCTTCATGGAAGAATTGCATGCAAAAAGTCATACCTTTTACAGAGAAACAAGGCCAAGCCACTCAACTCTACCCAAAAACATAGGAAATGGGGTGCAGAAAAATAGCAGCAGGTGGTCTGGACTGATGAGCCAAAATGTGAAATACTTGGCTGCAAGACAAGGCAGTTTGTTCGCTGAAGGGTTGGAGAGCGGTGCAATAATGAGTGTCTGCAGGGAGCAGTATAGCATAGGGGAGAGCGGTACAATAATGAGTGTCTGCAAGCAGCAGTGAGGCATGGTGGAGAGCGGTGCAATAATGAGTGTCTGCAGGGAGCAGTATAGCATGGGGGAGAGCGGTACAATAATGAGTGTCTGCAGGCAGCAGTAAAGCATGCGGGAGAGCGGTACAATAATGAGTGCCTGCAGGCAGCAGTAAAGCATGCGGGAGAGCGGTACAATAATGAGTGCCTGCAGGCAGCAGTAAAGCATGCGGGAGAGCGGTACAATAATGAGTGTCTGCAAGCAGCAGTGAGGCATGGTGGAGAGCAGAACAATAATGAGTGTCTGCAGGTAGCAGTGAGGCATGGTGGAGAGCAGAACAATAATGAGTGTCAGCAGGTAGCAGTGAGGCATGGTGGAGAGCGGTGCAATAATGAGTGTCTGCAAGCAGCAGTGAGGCATGGTGGAGAGCAGTACAATAATGAGTGTCTGCAGGTAGCAGTGAAGCATGGTGGAGGGCAGTACAATAATGAGTGTCTGCAAGCAGCAGTGAGGCATGGTGGAGAGCGGTGCAATAATGAGTGTCTGCAGGGAGCAGTATAGCATGGGGGAGAGCGGTACAATAATGAGTGTCTGCAGGGAGCAGTAAAGCATGCGGAAGAGCGGTGCAATAATGAGTGTCTGCAGGGAGCAGTAAAGCATGCGGAAGAGCGGTGCAATAATGAGTGTCTGCAGGGAGCAGTATAGCATAGGGGAGAGCGGTACAATAATGAGTGTCTGCAGGGAGCAGTAAAGCATGCGGGAGAGCGGTACAATAATGAGTGTCTGCAAGCAGCAGTGAGGCATGGTGGAGCGCGGTACAATATTGAATGTTAGCAGGTTGCAGTGAAGCATGGTGGAGAGCGGTGCAATAATGTCCAGATGCATCCAGATTTCTGTTGCCCTGTGCTGATGGGAGGTCAGAATTTGGCGCAATCAGCATGAATCGATAACCCCTTCCTGTTGGCTGGTCAGAACACGTCAGGACCCCCATCTAACCTGCAGCAACTACAAGAAGCTTCCTGTCCGCAGGGGCCGATATTCCTGCTATGCCAGGATGAACTGTTGCGGTTCTAATGGGCAAAGGAGTCCAACGCGCTACTAGATAGGGGTCTGTAATACAGGGGCCAGGAATGTGAGAAAATCAAGAGGGGGTTCCACTTAGTTGACAGTAAACTGAGCTTCTGCATTGAAGTTTCACACCAGTATATTAGATCGTCCCCTCAAAAGTAAACCCACACGGTAGATCCGGCAAGAATCTGCGTCAAATACAGGAATCCTGCAAGGGAGATTCCAGCTGCTATGACTGCTATGGTTGTAATTCTGCTCAAGAGTATAATCTCTTGGACCTTGGTGTAAATTCTGCAGTATGGCTCCCCATCTACCATGTACCTCTTATGATACCGGTGTCATCATCTTGTGGCAGAGGGGTCTTTGTACCCCCTATGTGCTGGTTATGCCATGCTCACCCTATACAGCTGAGTCCTACAGTTTCCCAGTTTGCTGCCCTTCACCTCCTACAGTTGGTATGGTGGTGGGCGGTGGGCGCTCGGGTAAAGCCCGTGACTTGTAGTGCACTATTGTACTTCTGTTACACAACTCTTACAGATTCCCGAATTCTCTTCTCTTGGCTTTTAATGCCTCTTCTTCGCAGGCCTAAAGAATTTACAGTTGCAATGAGTCTGACGCTTGGCTCCTGTTGTGCTTCATTTGCCTTGCTTAGCCATAAAACAAGCGCAGAATCCAAACTATTAAATTAAACATTAGCTTTTGCAATATACAAGAGTTTTGGCATAGAAACATTTCTGCTTCTCAAGATTTTTTTTTCTAAGCTGAAAGACTGATAAATGTGCGCAGTTAAGACTATTACCGGGAGAAGCGCGGCGATTAACCGCCCCTCATATAACTGCAGCGAATTAAATGCTACTTATGAGCAATGCAAAAGATGCAGACCAAGTCGTTTTTTCCCAGGGTACTTTGTGTTTATAGTGTTGCAGAGGATTCTGGGTAGTCGGATGCAGTGAGTGGAATACTAAAGCTCCCTTCCACTTTGGAGCCACAACTTCAATTCCATAAAATAGACCCAAAATACATTGTAACTCTAATCTGGGAGAGGGTTTAATCAAGATGGGCTTACATTCTAAGACTAGGTGCGCACTGGCCATGACTAGGGTTTCCACCTTTGTCACCGAAAAAATACCAGCCAAGCAAAAAAGGGGCGATTAGGGCGTGGCTCATCAACACACATGATTTTACAACTTATTCCAGTGGTCTAGTAGTAATAATGCCCCCCCTCAGTTGCCCCAGTAGTAATAAAACTCCCTTTCAGTCGCCTCTGTACTAATAGCTCTCTCTCACAGTGGCCCTAGTAGTAATAGTACCCTCTCGCAGTGGCCCTAGTAGTAATAGCGCCCTCTCTCAGTGGCCCTAGTAGTAATAGCGCCTCCTCTCAGTGGCCCCAGTAGTAATAGCGTCCCTTCTCAGTGGCTCCAGTAGTAATAGCACCCTCTCTCTGTGGCCCCAGTAGCAATAGCGCCCCCTCTCAGTGCCCCCAGTAGTAATAGGACCCCCTCGCAGTTGCCACAGTAGTAATAGCACTCTCTACCAGTAGCCCCAGTATTTTACTTATAATAGGACCCCTCTAGGTTCCCTCTCCAGTTCAGAACCTACAGCTGGGCAGCAAGTACATAATCAAGAGCTATCATTCACTGTGAGGTTCCCGTTGGCACATTGCTGCAGCGATCAGAGATCCTCACTCCTCCCCCTGGCATCCGTGCTGCATACAGTACATGCAGGAATGTAACGCCAGGGGAAGGCGTGAGGATTATGGAGCGCGAGTGAGTCGTAGTACTTGACGACAGGGTTGCTGCCCAACTGAAGATACACACATCAGCTAATTATTTGATTCTAGCCATTAATATGGCTAGTAAAAAATAAGTACCAGCACTGGCCTCTAGAGGTAAGTTACCAGCCAGACCGGTGGTTTCCCGGCCAGGTGGTAGACCTAACCGTAATGCAAGTTGCACCCAAGAGACTTGGGCGCAACCCTCATCGGACAGCATATGTATAAGGGGAGACTATTTATGATGCAATTGATGTTCTTTTATTTATATTTGAGCTATTTTTGTGCTCCTTTAAAGGGGGTTTTCAACTTATATAAAAGATATATATACTCACCACAGCGCTGTTTTGGCGGTCCACCACTGCGGCACCTGACAGATGGCCTTGTGAAGCCCTTGTAAACATAGGACCAGAGTGGCGGTGAGCGGTGGCAAGAGAGCAGCGAGCAGCGATATGTGAGTATATGTGGTTTTTATTTTACTACATACTTCGTCCCCCCACTGCCACCAATGTTAGGGGGATTCGGGGAAGAGTAGACCCTGCCCCATTTCTCCACACTTCCGGTATGTCAGGAAATAGTTGAGAGAAGAACTTAAAGCATCAAGAAAAAGACAGCTCAACAGAGGCAAGCAGAATATAAGGTCCTCGGCCAGCCACGGTGGCATGCTGTTGAGGTCCTACTGGTCATGCACACTCTCGGATATCGGTTGGACTCGGCTCCTCCTCGTGGGGTCTGCTGCTACACTGATAAGCAATACTATATTATGGTAGGTCTGTTAACCAGGTATCCGGGAGAAGTATTTGTCGTGCCTAGTACAAGCTACAGACTTGATTACTGTTTGCTATGGGCTGGAGTGCCATTTTTTAAGGCTGGAATGCCATTTTTGCTTACATTACGAGATTAATGGCGCTGTGATGTTCTACGGGGTCAGGATATCTTTACTGCAGCCAGACTGGCCTGTTGTTGGAAGTTGTGAATAAGCCTGTTTGAAGCATCACAAACTATTTGGTAACCAAGTTTTTACCGAGTAGCCAAGGAGCTCACGGGTTTCTATAATGTCCCGAGCATATTTCAAGAAAAACCAGTGTAGTGGCCCAGTACATCGGGGCCCCTCCTGAATAGTGTGTATGCTCAATATTGTGTTGTCAGTGTCTTTCATGTTGCAAGTATGGTGTGCATTGCCTACAGCAGCACTGAATGAGTTGAGTGTCTGGTATGTGAGCTGACTGTCTGGAAAATGTATCTTTAGTCTGTCATGTGACCAAGTCTATATATGTGTCTGCGAGGAGTTCTGAGTTCTGTTCTGGTCCAGCCAGAGAGAGGAGTACCAGGCAGCTGTCTGTGGGTACCTTCAAGCCACAGACACAGAATGGAGGAGGCCAAGAGGATCACCTAGTGAATGTTGGGGACTCTCAGAAGATCTGCAGCGTGTTTCCGTCCGTGAGTGTGAATCGGTAGAGACTGAGAGAGAGAAGTGTGATGCTGGGCCAGGACCTACAGATAACTGTGACTGTGGTTTCTCCTGAGTCCTCCCAGTCACATCACTTGTCAAGAAGCTGCTGAACTGTTCTGTTCTTGAGGTTAAGTAAAACGATCAGTCGCCGTCCGTTTTTCGGAGGCTGTGTCTTAAACAGTACCCGTTTGTGTGTGGATTTACTCCGTCACCTAGGAATTCCTCCACGGAAGCTACACGGGAGAGGATTTACTCCATCATCCAGGAATCCCCCGCTGTAGAAGAAACGGTGGCGTCACAAGACAAAACAGGACTAAAGGTAATCCATTATTTGGGTTCCCCTTTATTAACCTGCCCTCAGCCCCTGGACATGTCACCGGTTACCCTCAGGGCGGGAGACGGTAGTGCCGCCGTGACAAGGCCCAAACTCTACCCCGCTGTCTCCTAGGCCGTGGCCGGCTCCTCGGTCACTGCACCAGCAACGGTCAAAGCCCAATTTGGAATGACCGAAACTCAGCCATGAGGCCCTTCTCTCTGTGCTGCCTCAATATGCTAATAAGGCCACCATGACCCCACTTTTAGTACAGACGGAGCAGTTCCTGCTGCCATTGGTAGCACCACAGCCAACACCTTTATCCTATGCAGGCTTCCAGTAGCGGAATTTCCGCTTGTGTGCAGGCGGCCTAACTCGACTAAGGATATAAGCCAAACCAGAGTCTTCTCCAGAAGGAAAAGATGCCCATTCACAGACAGCGGCCTCAGGGCTCTTGCCCCTCATCAGTGCCCGTAAGGTTCTAGTTGGCTGGGTGAGAGGGGTATAGTTTCTACCGATGGGTGTATGTAGATAGATGTAGCAAAGTTTAACATGACTGGGATAACTTTCTGCGATGTTATCTTACGTCACTGGAAGGCCATTAAACTGCAGCATAGAACATTATCTTAACACTTTAAGTGTCGACTTGGGCTTCGCTACATTTGTAGACAGATAATCCGTCTATAAGTAAGTCTACCCCCGGGATAACTATATATACACGTTGCTACAGGATCCCATTACTTCTGCACACCTGACACAGATCTGCAGAGATTACTGTGTCTTTCAGCACCGGCGACCCATGCGAGACAAATTCCTAGAAGTCATGAAATTCCTGCCCGTTCTTGTTTCGTAATCCAAGAAATGTCTGCCTCTGTCTCGCCCAAGGATTATGAGGCTGTTCCTTAATGTCTATTGTGCGGAAAACTAGCAGATACTGTATGCAGAAGCGGGTTGTAACAGATTTCCAGCTGCCGGTCTCCTAGGACAATGATCATTACTAATAGCGCTTATCTCTATAGTGCCGACATATTCTGCAGCGCTGTACAAATCAGACAGAATGAGGCATTACAGACTAACAAACTAAGTGACAATATGAACCGTAGCTGCGAGGGTCCTGCTCACAAGAGCTTACAGTCTGAGGAAATAGGGGGACACAAGCTTACAGTCTATAAGGAAATAGGGGGACACGAGCTTACAGTCTATAAGGAAACAGGGGGACACAAGAGCTTACAGTCTATAAGGAAATAGGGAGACACAAGAGCTTACAGTCTATGAGGAAATAGGGGGACACAAGAGCTTAGAGTCTATGAGGAAATAGGGGGACACAAGAGCTTACAATCTATGAGGGAATAGAGGGGACACAAGCTTACAGTCTATGAGGCAATAGGGGGACACAAGAGCTTACAGTCTATGAGGAAATAGGGGGACACAAGAGCTTACAGTCTGAGGAAATAGGGGGACACAAGCTTACAGTCTATGAGGAGATAGGGGGACACAAGAGCTTACAGTCTATGAGGAAATAGGGGGACACAAGAGCTTACAGTCTATAAGGAAATAGGGGGATACAAGAGCTTATAGTCTATGAGGAAATAGGGGGACACAAGAGCTTACAGTCTATAAGGAAATAGGGGGACACAAGAGCTTACAGTCTATGAGGAAATAGGGGGACACGAGCTTACAGTCTATAAGGAAATAGGGGGACACAAGAGCTTACAGTCTATAAGGAAATAGGGGGATACAAGAGCTTATAGTCTATGAGGAAATAGGGGGACACGAGCTTACAGTCTATAAGGAAATAGGGGGACACAGGAGCTTACAGTCTATAAGGAAATAGGGGGATACAAGAGCTTATAGTATATGAAGAAATAGGGGGACACAGGAGCTTACAGTCTATAAGGAAATAGGGGGATACAAGAGCTTACAGTCTATGAGGAAATGGGAGTGACACAGGAGCTTACAGTCTATAAGGAAATAGGGGGGACACAAGTTTACAATCTATGAGGAAATAGGGGGGACACAAGAGCTTACAGTCTATGAAGAAATTGGGAGACACAAGAGCTTACAGTCTATGAGAAAATAGGGGGAAACAAGAGCTTACAGTCTATGAGGAAATAGGGGGACACAAGAGCTTACAGTCTATGAGGAAATAGGGGGACACAAGAGCTTACAGTCTATAAGGAAATAGGGGGGGCATGAGATTACAGTCTATGAGGAAATAGGGGGGACACGAGCTTACAGTCTATGAGAAAATAGGGGGACACAAGAGGTAACAGTCTATGAGGAAATAGGGGGACACGAGTTTACAGTCTATGAGGAAATAGGGGGACACGAGCTTACAGTCTATGAAGAAATAGGGGGACATGAGCTTACAGTCTTTGAGGAAATAGGGGAGACACTAGAGCTTACAGTCTATGAGAAAATAGGGGGACACAAGATCTTACAGTCTTGTAGAAAATAGGGGGACACAAGAGCTTACAGTCTATGAGGAAATAGGGGGACACAGGAGCTTACAGTTTATGAGGAAATAGGGGAGACACAAGAGCTTACAGTCTATGAGAAAATAGGGGGACACAAGATCTTACAGTCTTGTAGAAAATAGGAGGACACAAGAGCTCACAGTTTATGAAGAAAAAGGGGGACACAAGAGCTTACAGTCTATGAGGAAATAGGGGGACACAAGAGCTTACAGTCTTTGAGGAAATAGGGGGACACAAGAGTTTACAGTCTGAGGAAATAGGGGGACACAAGAGTTTACAGTCTATGAGGAAATAGGGGGACACAAGAGCTTACAGTCTATGAGGAAACAGGGGGACACAAGAGCTTACAGTCTTTGAGGAAATAGGGGGACACAAGAGTTTACAGTCTGAGGAAATAGGGGGACACAAGAGTTTACAGTCTATGAGGATATAGGGGGACACGAGTTTACAGTCTATGAGGAAATAGGGGGACACGAGCTTACAGTCTATGAAGAAATAGGGGGACATGAGCTTACAGTCTATGAGGAAATAGGGGAGACACGAGATTACAGTCTAGGGGGACACAAGATCTTACAGTCTTGTAGAAAATAGGGGGACACAAGAGCTTACAGTCTATGAGGAAATGGGACAAAGGAGCTTACAGTTTATGAAGAAAAAGGGGGACACAAGAGCTTACAGTGTATGAGGAAATAGGGGGACACAAAAGCTTACAGTCTTTGAGGAAATAGGGGGACACGAGTTTACAGTCTGAGGAAATAGGGGGACACAAGAGTTTACAGTCTATGAGGAAATAGGGGGACACAAGAGCTTACAGTCTATGAGGAAACAGGGGGACACAAGAGCTTACAGTCTTTGAGGAAATAGGGGGACACAAGAGTTTACAGTCTGAGGAAATAGGGGGACACAAGAGTTTACAGTCTGAGGAAATAGGGGGACACAAGAGTTTACAGTCTGAGAAAATAGGGGGACACAAGAGCTTACAGTCTATGAGGATATAGGGGGACACGAGTTTACAGTCTATGAGGAAATAGGGGGACACGAGCTTACAGTCTATGAAGAAATAGGGGGACATGAGCTTACAGTCTATGAGGAAATAGGGGAGACACGAGATTACAGTCTATGAGAAAATAGGGGGACACAAGAGCTTGTAGTCTTGTAGAAAATAGGGGGACACAAGAGCTTACAGTCTATGAGGAAATAGGGGGACACAAGAGCTTACAGTCTATGAAGAAATAGGGGGACACAAGAGCTTACAGTCTATGAAGAAATAGGGGGACACAAGAGCTTACAGTCTTGTAGGAAATAGGGGGGACACAAGAGCTTACACTCTTGTAGGAAATAGGGGGACACAAGAGCTTACACTCTTGTAGGAAATAGGGGGACTCGAGCTTATAGTCTATGAGGAAATAGGGGGACACGAGCTTACAGTCTATGAAGAAATAGGGGGACATGAGCTTACAGTCTTTGAGGAAATAGGGGAGACACAAGAGCTTACAGTCTATGAGAAAATAGGGGGACACAAGATCTTACAGTCTTGTAGAAAATAGGGGGACACAAGAGCTTACAGTCTATGAGGAAATAGGGGGACAAAGGAGCTTACAGTTTATGAAGAAAAAGGGGGACAAGAGCTTACAGTGTATGAGGAAATAGGGGGACACAAGAGTTTACAGTCTGAGGAAATAGGGGGACACAAGAGTTTACAGTCTATGAGGAAATAGGGGGACACAAGAGCTTACAGTCTATGAGGAAACAGGGGGACACAAGAGCTTACAATCTTTGAGGAAATAGGGGGACACAAGAGTTTACAGTCTGAGGAAATAGGGGGACACAAGAGTTTACAGTCTGAGAAAATAGGGGGACACAAGAGCTTACAGTCTATGAGGATATAGGGGGACACGAGTTTACAGTCTATGAGGAAATAGGGGGACACGAGCTTACAGCCTATGAAGAAATAGGGGGACATGAGCTTACAGTCTATGAGGAAATAGGGGAGACACGAGATTACAGTCTATGAGAAAATAGGGGGACACAAGAGCTTGTAGTCTTGTAGAAAATAGGGGGACACAAGAGCTTACAGTCTGAGGAAATAGGGGGACACAAGAGCTTACAGTCTATGAAGAAATAGGGGGACACAAGAGCTTACAGTCTATGAAGAAATAGGGGGACACAAGAGCTTACAGTCTTGTAGGAAATAGGGGGGACACAAGAGCTTACACTCTTGTAGGAAATAGGGGGACACAAGAGCTTACACTCTTGTAGGAAATAGGGGGACTCGAGCTTATAGTCTATGAGGAAATAGGGGGACACAAGAGTTTACAGTCTAGGGGGAAATAGGGGGACACGAGCTTACAATCTATGAGTAAATAGAGGGGACACGGAAGCTTACAGTCTATGAGAAAATAGGGGGACACAAGAGCTTACAGTCTGAGGAAATAGGGGGACACAAGAGCTTACAGTCTATGAAGAAATAGGGGGACACAAGAGCTTACAGTCTATGAAGAAATAGGGGGACACAAGAGCTTACAGTCTTGTAGGAAATAGGGGGGACACAAGAGCTTACACTCTTGTAGGAAATAGGGGGACACAAGAGCTTACACTCTTGTAGGAAATAGGGGGACTCGAGCTTATAGTCTATGAGGAAATAGGGGGACACAAGAGTTTACAGTCTAGGGGGAAATAGGGGGACACGAGCTTACAATCTATGAGTAAATAGAGGGGACACGGAAGCTTACAGTCTATGAGGAAATAGGGGGGACACAAGAGCTTACAGTCTTGTAGGAAATAGGGGGACACAGAAGCTTACAGTCTATTAGGAAATAGGGGGACATAAGAGTTTACAGTCTTGTAGGAAATAGGGGGACACAAGCTCACACTCTATGAGGAAATAGCGGGACACGAGCTTACAATCTATGAGGTAATAGAGGGGACACAGAAGTTTACAGTCTATTAGGAAATAGGGGGACACAAGAGCTTACAGTCTATGAGGAAATAGGGGGACACAAGAGCTTACACTCTATGAGGAAATAGGGGGACACAAGAGCTTACAATCTATGAGGTAATAGAGGGGACACAGAAGTTTACAGTCTATGAGGAAATAGGGGGACACAAGAGTTTACAATCTATGACAAAATAAAGCGATAGGGGGACATAACCTTGCTTGTTTTATACTAACAGACTAATCGTGTGGCACCTGCGGTCTGTTCTGAAGTTTTCTGTGCCGTACGGAACGAAAGAGCGCTGCGTTTCAGAAAGCGTCACAAACGAGGATATTGAAAACTAGAAAAGACGTATTGGAGCAATTATAGAAGCGAAGGTAAATGTCACCGTTTAGTCAATAGCGGGGCATTTGTGATGCGGCTGTTTTTAGATTAGCCGCGCTCCCGGTGATTCATGCGTTGCTGACATGATGCATTTAACCCACATTTCAGTATCGCTGCCGCCCCGCTCCATCTAATTGTGCTATCTGGTTAATATCCTGCACTTCTCCTGTCCAAGCTGTCACTTCCATTATTCTGGCATGGTGACATTGTTGTCATAACAACCCGAAACTTCCGCTGCTGGAATGAGGACACGAGGAGAATTTTAGGTTCTGCATCAATGTTTTGTTTTCAGGAAATCCTTAGTAACTGAATAGCAGCTCTCGGTGTTTAATTCATGATGCCGCAGTGTATTTCACAGCAGTACGGCGCGTCGGCACAATGTGCGCTGATGAGGAAGCAAAAGCTTATAGTCTAGATTTGCAAAGAAATGCAACATTTTTCAAGCTGGCTTCATCTATCTCAGGTGTGTAACGTCAAACTCTTGGCCCCAATGCAAAATCCATAACCGGACCCCCCACCTGCTATGTGCCACTTATAATACTAATGTTTCCTTTCATGGCAAAGGGGTCTTTCCTCCCGCTACTTCTTCCTTCTATAGCTTATCCTGATGCGTGGCACAGTATTAGAATCGGTGGATGTGGATCTGCTGCGCCACAGTCCGGTTTAACTTTGGGCCAAATCCAGAGGCGACGCCTGAGGAACCCCGGTCTTCACCCCTTCAGTCAAGATCTGGGCTTTGCTGAAGGGTCACCAGGTCATTACACTGGAAGTGGTCCCAGTTATGCGGTTACTAACGTTACAGTAGACCAGGGTGCGGAGAGTGTGAAAGAAACGGGCCAAGGGTCTGGCGTCGAGTGGCAGGCTACGTGATGAACGGATGGCATGATGGCATGATGAACGGATGTGTGCTAGAACATTAGCCCAATGTAAAGTTCCAATGCAGTCTCTCTAGGGTTAAATTACATAGGTATGCAGTGAAACTGAAAGTATACTGTATGTATCTTGAGTTTATCTCCAGCCCTCTCCCCTCTCCTCAACTTCTGAGACAAAGGAACTGGTCTCTGCCTGATCACATGTTGAGGGGACAAAGGCTAGTTTGTACACGAGACCTGAGGAGGGAGGGGGGGGGGGGAGATTCCATATAGCTCAACGAATAACAAGAAGTATATACCACTATGTAATATGTTATACGCCCATAAAGGGCAGGTATTATGTGTTTTAATAAATTAGGGCTCTGGGATTGTAACTCCAGAGAGCTGCTTAAGAGTTCCTACTGATAAAATGCGTCAGTCTGAGTTCTTTCTGATGTGCACATCACGCCATACTATATGATTAGGAAGCTACAGAATACCTCACACCCTGCTGGAGAAATTTGTATCCAGGGCAAATTGACACTGAACAATAAGTCAAAATAACAATGCCGCAAATTTTGGGGGTTTTCTACAGTCCTTTTTGAGGAGTTCCTCCTGCAGTCCACATCCGTCTGTCATCGTCCCTATAGTGTGCACACTAATTGCAGAACATTTTTACGTGTCCACCAACTTATAATCCTTATACCAGTTTGGGGCGTCATCATCTGCTTCAGGATGGAAAAGGACCTCCCTCTCCTTCCATGTGGTGCATCATCATCATCTTCAACTTCTGGGTCGTCCAGTCCCTCTGGTCGCTTGGCCCCTGGTGGTCTCTCTCCTGGCAGCAACCCAGCATGGAGGAAACTGCCCCTGTACTACTGCCCCACTGCAGCTGAGAAACAATCTCCACCACTGCTACCCCTGCTTGATCTCTTCACAGGTGCTGCGTCACTATCACTGAGCCTGTGGCGCAGCTCACACTTTTATATGGCACCAAGAATCTTCATGACCTTTCGGCTCAACATGGCCATCAGGCCGCTTATCAGAGCAGCTGAGTGGCTTCAGTAGGATGGGTAACAGGGTATTGCCCAGCACTTCTACACAAACAGAGGCGTAGTCAGAGGAGTTCGGATCAAGGCAGGCAGCGCTAGTTCAAAATGAGAAAGAGTCCGGAGGTCAGGCCGCACAAAGCAGGCTCAGTGCGATACAGACAGGCCAGGAATTAGAGCAGGCAGGAGAACGCCCAATACAACGAGCCGAGGTCAGGAGTGGAGTAGTCACAAGCCAGGAAGTCAGCGCAGAGGAGAAGCAACTTCAGCAGGAACAAAAAGACCAAAAGCTTAGGCACAATCCTTAGGGGGAAGGTGCCTGATATTACTAGAGTTGTTCTATGACTGACAGGGGACCAAATAGCAGGGTGTGCACTGGCCCTTTAAGATTCCGGGAATGTGTGTGCCCATGCCCACTAGGCAGCAGAGAGGCGCAGACTGGTGGCCAGAGTTGGATGTCTCCTGTGGACAAGGGGAGAGCACAGCGGAGAGGCAAGATGGTGGCTGTGAATCGTAACACACAGGTTCACTACCTAAGGGCAGCTTCACACGAGTGTATGCACAAAAATGCTTGCCTCAGCGCAACATATTTGCGCATTAACGAGGTTGATTTGTGTGCACGTCTGCACATATTACTGTACTTTTTGCACTTGCAGGGCCAGTTCACCCACCTGCGACACACTTCTCCCATGGATTAAAAGGCTATTTAACCTAATGAGGTCCAGACAGGGGCGTAACTATAGAGGATGCAGGGGATGCGGTTGCACCCCGGCCCAGGAGCCTTAGGGGGCCCATAAGGCCTCTCTTCTCCATATAGGAAGCCCAGTACTATGAATAAAGCATTATAGTTGGGGGCCCCGTTCCAGGTTTTGCATCGGGGCCCAGGAGCTTCAAGTTACGCCTCTGGGTCCAGATGTATTCTTTTACCCGCGGTTTAGCGCAATGTTTCACGCAGCCTTTTGCTTAACTCCCATAGACTTCTATGTGGGCCTTGGCTGCGCAATACGCAAATCACGCTCAGAAGCCCTAATCCATTGACATCAATGCGTTCTATTCTGTGTTTTGCGCACATATATTTTATGCGCACAACATCATGCGCAACTACTGTCCTGTGAAGAAGCCCCCAGTGCAGGCAGGGGCTGTTCACTTTATATACTTACCTCTATGCGCCATAAACTGCTAAAGATTCCTCCTTTAGGCCGGCTTCACAGGGGCGAGAAAATCGCCAGAGATTTGTGCATTTTGAGACGCACAAATATGAACGATGCAGGAAACATTGCGCCATGTTCTATCTGGCTGCGTGATCTCGCATCGCAGCCACATTGTTTTCTATGGGCCCGGTGAAAAAAACTGCAGAACTCCGCGAACCTCTCCCACGGCTGTGATAGCCATAGTGGGGGATTCCCTTCATTCCCGTAGTGACACGAGGCAGTTTTCACAGGAAACGCCTCACATCTCTGGTGGGGAGCGCGATATGGAGGCGGGATCCACGGTCCCATATCGCGCCCACTCGTGTGAAGCTAGCCTTAGGCCGACTTCACACGGGCAAGAACCTTGTGCAAATTTTGATGCATGAATATGAACTCCATTCATGAGTGATACTGAATCGCGGCATGTTGTATTTTTTCGCATTCCTCGGAACGTATCGTCCATCGATGTGAGGTTTCCAGTTGAAATCAATGGGAAACACTTCCGATCCTCTATCGCATGTGAAACGCGTGCAAGAGGATGGGAATTTCACAGAAGCGATGCAAGGCATCCGCAGGTAAAACGCTGCACTGACAAGCGTAGAAAAGTACAGTACAATGCGCGAATATGAGCGCAATAGCTGGCCGGAGTGTTTACTTACATCCCGCTATCGCGAGGGTATCGATGCATATTTTCGTTTGCAGGCACCCTTGAACTAATTTAATGCTTCTTCACGTTCTAATGCACGCGCCCCAACTACACGTTTTTGCGCCCGCAGGGCATGGCTTTCTCGATGTGTTCTTATTGCAGCAGAACTGCGCATTTCCTTGGCGCACATCTGCACACCTCCCCACCCTTCCTCCATAGATTTCTACGTGGACCTCACGCATGCAAAAAAAGATCATGTGCCCAAACTAATTGACATCACTGGGGTTTAGTCTCTGCGCATGGAGTGTGTAAATACGCCTCTGTGAAGGAGCCCTTAGCTGCCCATCGAAATCAATGGGCGCATGCTTACGTGTCTTTTCGCGTGCACAAATACGCACAACATGCAAGTGCAAAAAATACAGTAAAATGCACGGGTGTGTGCGAGCCTTAGGGCTCCCTCGCATGGGCATACTTGCGCACGTTTTTGTGTGCAGAAATACTCTTGCGCAAACCGCAGACAATAGAGCCTATTGATTCCAATGGGTTCGCTCACATTACTCGTTTCTGCGCGCAAATTTTCATCGGGCGAACAAATATGTGACGTCCTCTATTTTTGCATGCATTTGTGCACGAAAGGCCTCAAAGGAGTCTATGGGGGTGAGCAAATCCGCGCAAACATGCGTGGAAAACCGTGTAATCACGTAGCCACTTGTCAGGACGCTATAAGGTTTGCAGCTAATTGCAGGGAGGCACGGCAGCCATTGTGAAGATTGTTTAGGACCATCTCATTGGAAGCTCAACTGAGTGGAGATGGAGACGCTCATAAATTTAGTAGATCAGAGTCGCTGGCGCGCTATGGCGATGGCATTACATCACACTGCAGGAGCGATCAAAGCATCACAAGTTTTACTAATTATTTTTTTTAAAAAGTAATAAAAGTGAAAAAAAAAAAACCTTTTGCAATATTTGTAATAAAATAATCTAAATAATAAAACAAAAATACATATTTGGTGTCGCTGCATCCGCAAAAGTCCGATCTATCAAAGCAATGCATTAATTACCCCGCATGATGAACGTGCTCAGAAAAAAAAATAAAAGACACCAGAAATGCGCTTTTTTTGGTCACCCCGTCTCCAAGAACAAAATGCACTAAAGAGTGATCAAAAAGTCGTTTGTATTCCAAAATGGAACCAACGCAAACTACAGGACGTCCCGCAAAAAACGAGCCCTCGCTCAACTATGTTGCCAAAAAAAATTAAAAAGCTATAGCACGGAGAAGATGGCGGCAGAAAATAACTTTAAAAAATTAAATATCTTTGAAAAAAATAAAAGTAGTGCAGCAAAAAAAAAAACAATGTAAGTTTTTGGTATCGCAGTAATCGCACCGACCCACAGAATAAAGTTATCGGGTCACTTTTGTTGCAGTTTGTAAAAACAAGACGCACCGAAAGATGGCGGAACTTCATGTTTTTTTTTTCATTTCTCTACGTTTAGAATTTTTTTCAAGTTTTTCAGCACATTAACCCCTTCCCGCTCCATAACGTACCGGTACGTCATCGGGATAGCGCGAGATCATGACTGACCTCGCGCTATCCCGCAGCGGGAGCCGGCTGTCAGTCATAGATCTAAGTAGATCACGGCAGGGAAAGAGTTCACAGAAGGAGCGAGCGAGCGAGAGCCCAGCCTGTCGCCATGGCAACAGGACGCCAGACACTGGCGACCTGTAGTGCCAATGCCTATGATCGCTGTATAAGCGATAAGGCATGGCAGGGCAGTAGCTCTGCCATGCCTTATCACCACGATCATAGGTACAGTGATGCAAGTCCCTCAGAGGGACTCAAATTGTGTAAAAAAAAAAGGATTTAAAAAATGTAAAATAAAGAAAAATGTAAAAAAAACCCTTTTTTGTGCTTTTTTTAATATTAGCATAAAAAAAATTTTTTAAAAATGAAAACCCCACATATTTGGTATTGACGCGTCCATAACGACGTGTACAAAAAGTTGAACGTGCTTTTTATTTTGTACGGCAAAAAGCGTAAAAAACACGCTAAAAAAAAATGGCAAAATGCTCATTTTTAGCATTTCACCTCCCAAAAAATGCAATAAAAGGGATTAAAAAAAAGCCATACATTCCCCAAAATGGTACTAATAAAAACTTCAGCTCGTCTCGCAAAAAATAAGCCCTCATAGAGCTCCGTACATAAAAAATTAAAAAGTTACAGGACTTTGAATGCAGCGATAGAGAAAAAAAAAAAAGATTTCCAAAAAAAAGGGGTTTTAGTGCAAAAAAGTGTAAAAACCTAAAAAAAATTTAAGAATTTTGGTATCGTTGTAACCGTAGCGACCCGCAGAAAAAAATTTTGTGTGTCATTTATGCTGCATGATTAACGCTGTAAAAAAAAATATATGGCAGAATTGGTGTGTTTTCTCTCCCTGTTATCATAAAAAAAATAATAAAAGTTTTACGATATTGTCTATGTACCCAAAAGTGGCACCGATAAAAACTACGGCTCGCCACGCAAAAAACAAGTCCTTATACGGCCGCATCGACGGAAAAATAAAAAAGTTATGGCTTTTGAAAAATGGAGATGGAAAAATACCAAAAATCGCTTGGTCCTCAACGCCAAAATAGGTGATGTCCTTAAGGGGTTAAACAGCACCACTGAAAAATACAACTCGTCCCGCAAAAAAACAAGCCTCAGACAGCGACGTCGATGGTTAAATAAAGGAGTTACGATTTTTTTAAAAGAGGGGAAGGAAAAAACAAAAATAGAAAAACAGGAAAAAAAAAAGCCCGGTCACTAAGGGGTTAAGGAGCTCAATTTGTGTTCTTCTCCTGCGCAGGAACGTGGAGCGTGCTGCGTATATTTTTGCGCAGCTGTATTGTGCACTCAAAATCAATCACTGGGTTCTATCTTCTGCGTGTTGCGCGCTCAAATACGCTCGTGTGGATGGTGGCGTGAGATCCCGCAGCTGCGTATGTGTCTGCGCCATAATTCCGCCCCGCAGTCTTGTACGCTGGGACCTCTTCATCCTCGTGAGGACTGGCGGACGAGGAAGCTCTGTGCTGCTCGTTAGGCTTTTCACTTCCTGTCCTCCTGCCTCAGGAAGCAAAACACAGCAGCGTGGAAAGTGAAAGCAGATCCAGGAAGCAGAGCGGCGGCCGGGGCCAGCAAATCCCCATTGTTGTGCCCAGGAGGGGATCCGCTGCCGGGACAAAGAGGATCTGCCAAGGCTTGCAGGAAACCACAAGCCGGAGGGATCGCTCGAGCGAACAGCCGATCCGATCGCATCAGTATTCGGGAGCGACTAATTGATGCGCCAGCCTGTGGTCGACCAGAAGTTAAGGAGATAAGTTCCACCATGGCCGACGCAGCGGATGAAACCTCGCAGCTCCCTTACGATGGCACCTGCGACGCCTGCGAGCCCGACGAGGCCAAGGACGCGCTCGTCATCTGCGACGACTGTCATTTTTCTTATTGCGATTCGCACGCTAACGAACACAAACAGAAATACGCAGCGCACAGAGTGCGAGACTTCTCAGAGGCGTCTGTAGAAGAAGAGACGACTACTCCGGAGGAACCGGAGGCGAAATCGAAGGCGAGTGGCGTGTCGGAGAAGAAGACCTGCCCCGTCCACCAGCAAGAGCTGAGCCTCTACTGCAAGGACGACTCCAAGATTATCTGCGTCGTATGCGCCGTCGCCGGAGACCACCGGCAGCACGAGCTCATCACCCTCAACGCCGCCTACCTGGAAATGAAGGTACGTGGGGGGTCCTACTAATGGGACCATCCAGTTAGGTTTCATGCGTTAGGTCGGGTTCACACAGGCGTACTTGCGCTGAAACATTTCAATGGGTTTGCGAATTTTGCGTATGGATGAAATGCGCAGCGCGTTATGCGCGCATATGTTGCGCACGTAATATGCAGTGAATAGAATCCATTGGGCTCGTTGACATTTGTGAATTTTTGGTTTCGCATTTTGTCCATGCAAAAAAATACGTAGCGTGTTTTGTATCCGTGCGTATTATACGCGCAAATAGGGCGCATTAAACTAGTTAAAATGAACTGCGCATTGAAGTGAATGGAGGCATGCTGGCGTGCAAAAAAAGGGCAGAATCGCATGCCAGGACATGCGTGCAAAAACTGCGCAAATTTGCAAATAAAATGAGCTTACATCCGTATGAAACCGGCCTTAGGCCTCATATCCACGGGCATGCACGGATTCCGCACAGGGCATCCCGCAAGGAGTCTGCCCGTGTCCGCTGCCGGCGACCCTGTGTACCTGTCCGTGTCTTGTAGTTCTATACTGCGGATGTGTGCGGAAATGCCGCCCGGCGCAGTACAGATTTTTTTTCAAACTCCTCCTTTTCCCGCAGAATCCGCGGCCTGTCCGCAGTGTCAATTGCGAACGGGGCTGCAGATCGGACGGCTTCCATTGACTTCAATAGAAGCCGTCTGTGCGGAAACCGCAGTCAAATGGAACATGCTGCGATTTATCATCCGCAAGCAAAAACCGCAATTGGTTTCCGCTCGTGTGCATGCTGCAGCAAAAATCCACCCGTGGACACGAGGCCTCAATGTACGTTACTCTCCAGTGCAGGTGAGATCGCCCCCATACCTCACAAAGGAGGGTCTGTCCACTGTGTGGCGCTCTCGGTGATGAGAGGCTGCGGTGGCGGTGTGCAATACCGTACAAGACAAAATAGCGCTGCACTGGTTTGTTCCAAAATGCACAATGGCCGAACGGGAATCAAACGGATCCTATTCTGTTCGCTTTACTTCTTTTTAATGCGGCAGTCAATGGAAACCGTATGTTTCCGTTTCCGAATACTTGGGCTGGAGTCGTACGGACAGATTTGCGCACGAACCTATTGATTTCAATCAGTTTGTTCAAATTTCTGCATTTTGATTACGCAACAAAAACGCGGCGCGCTCTACTTCCCTGCACATTTGCACACAGAGGCTCCGCATAGAAGTCAATGGGGCACAAATGCAGGCGCAATACACTAGGAAATGCGCAATACGCTGCGTAACTCTGCTGGACAAATAACGCACCCGGAACTCATTAGACTAATTAGCCACTTCAATCAGTGCGTTTTTATTTGCCGGGCGCAAAAAGACATGAAACATAGTTCATTCGTTTGCAAAACTCTCATCCGTACGCTGTGGACAATCCGTTGCGGCCGCGCTGAAAGTGACATGCAGCACGGAATTCGAAGTCGTGGCATGTCAATTTTGTCGCAGTTTCCTCTACGGCAGTGTTGGTGAACCTTTTAGAGCCCGAGTGCCCAAACTGCAACCCAAAACCCACTTATTTATCGCAAAGTGCCAACACGTCAGGGGGCGGGGCCTATCACAACGTATAATTGTACCCCCGTTGTTCTAAAAAAGGACAGCGCTATTTCAAAATAGACGGGGTGCAGATTTTGACTGCTTTTTGGATGCGGTAATACTGCAGAATGTCCTCAGCGGAAATTTCTGTGGAAATTCTGCAGCATTTCCGCATCCAAAAAGTAGTCAAAATCTGCACCCCGTCTATTTTGACACAGACCTGCCCATTTCCACCACATGTAAACATACCACAGCGGTACTAGTGACACCCCACAGCGCCCCCCCACGTACTAGTGACACCCCACAGCGCCCCCCCACGTACTAGTGACACCCCACAGCGCCCCCCCCCCCCATGTACTAGCGACACCCCACAGCGCCCCCCCCACGTACTAGTGGCACCCCACAGCGCCCCCCCCACGTACTAGTGGCACCCCACAGCACCTCCCCCCCACGTAGTAGTGACACCCCACAGCGCTCCCCGCGTACTAGTGACACCCCACAGTGCCCCCTGCGTACTAGTGACACCCCACAGCGCCTCCTATCCACCATGTATTAGTGACACCCCCTCAGCGGCCCCCCGCGTACTAGTGACACCCCCTCAGCAGCCCCCCGCGTACCAGTGACACCCCCCCCAGCGCCCCCCCGCGTACCAGTGACGCCCCCCCCCCGTGCGTACCAGTGACACCCCCCCCCAGCGGCCCCCGCGTACCAGCGACCCCCCCCCCCCCCCCACGTACCAGCAACGACCCCCCGTGTACCAGTGACACCCCCCCAGCGGCCCCCCACGTACCAGCAACGACCCCCCGTGTACCAGTGACACCCCCCCAGCACCCCCCCGCGTACCAGCGACACCCCCCAGCGGCCCCCTGCGTACCAGCGACACCCCCCTCAGTAGCCCCCCGCGTACCAGCGACAGCCCCCCGCATACCAGCGAACCCCCCAGTGCCCCCCCACATACAAGCGAAACCTCAAGCGGCCCCCGCGTACCAGTGACACCCCCCCAGCGGACCCCCGCGTACCAGTGACACCCCCCCAGCGGACCCCCGCGTACCAGTGACACCCCCCCCAGCGGACCCCCGCGTACCAGCGACACCCCCCAGCGGCCCCCTGCGTACCAGCGACACCCCCCTCAGTGGCCCACCGCGTACAAGCGACAGCCCCCTGCGTACCAGCGACGCCCCCCAGCGGCCCCCCGTGTACCAGCGAACCCCCCAGTGGCCCCCCACATACAAGCGAAACCTCAAGCGGCACTGTGTACCAGCCACCCCCCCCCCCCCCAGTGGCCCCCCGCGTACCAGTGACACCCCCCAGCCACCCCACAGTCTGTGCTGAAGTCGCTCTGTGTCCTGCTCTCCTGCTGCTGCTACCACCGCTCAACCGCTCACACGCTGCTGCCACCGCTCAACCGCTCACACGCTGCTGCCTCCGCTCAACCGCTCACTCGCTGCTGCCACCGCTCAACCGCTCACACGCTGCTGCCTCCGCTCAACCGCTCACACGCTGCTGCCTCCGCTCAACCGCTCACACGCTGCTGCCTCCGCTCAACCGCTCACACGCTGCTGCCACCGCTCAACCGCTCACACGCTGCTGCCACCGCTCAACCGCTCACACGCTGCTGCCACCGCTCAACCGCTCACACGCTGCTGCCACCGCTCAACCGCTCACACGCTGCTGCCACCGCTCAGCCGCTCACACGCTGCTGCCACCGCTCAACCGCTCACACGCTGCTGCCACCGCTCAACCGCTCACTCGCTGCTGCCACCGCTCAACCGCTCACTCGCTGCTGCCACCGCTCAACCGCTCACTCGCTGCTGCCACCGCTCAACCGCTCACTCGCTGCTGCCACCGCTCAACCGCTCACTCGCTGCTGCCACCGCTCAACCGCTCACACGCTGCTGCCACCGCTCAACCGCTCACACGCTGCTGCCACCGCTCAACCGCTCACACGCTGCTGCCACCGCTCAACCGCTCACACCCTACTTCTGCTGGCGCTCTGTGTCCTGCTCCGTCTCCTGTTGCCGGAGCTCCTTCTCCTGTTGCCGGAGCTCCTTCTCCTGTTGAGGGAGCTCCGTTTCCTGCTGTAGGCGCTTCATCTACTGCTGCCGGGGACCGCGGCCTTTCCAGGTACTAGTGGTGAGCGGCCGATTGTTTATATTTTGCAACAGCGCGTATATACGCCGCCAATAGAGAACAACGGGATCGCTCATGAATAATATGTGGCAAAATAGAACAAAAATAGTTTTTTTTCTACTCGCGTATTACGCAATGCATACACGCAAATGTGAGCGAAGCGGCATAAGGCAATGTATTACCGCGTATCGCACACATGACACTGCTGTGAGCCCGGCCCACAATGGCTCCCCCGGACTCCCAGTTCTCTGACCTCTGAGCCCCGTAACTTAGTTTGTGATGGCTTCAATCTAAAGAAAAAAAAAGTGTTAAACGCCAAAACCTTATTTACAAAAACAGTGAAAAAACGTGAATATGAAACTGCAGACGTCTGCTTAAAATGCGTGGATTTTCTATGTTTTTTCACATATATTTCTCGTGTACGTAAAATGTGTGTCAGAAGCAGCGGATCTCCCTAGGAAGTAGCAGGCGGTATTTGCTGCGGATTCGCGGTGTGAACGCTGACTGCGGATTCTGCTTTGTCTGCATAATCTAAAGTGGTGAAAAAACCCTAAAAAGCATCAATTATGGGCAAATCGAAGTTTAGTGCTCCCTGCTGTAACGAAGACCCGCCCACTTGGCAATGAATGTTGTCGCCGATCGCAGTAGGCCTCATTAATCAGATCTGTTTCTCAGGAAATCAGGCCTCGTTGCCCGTAGCAACCAGTCCAACGCCTGCTTCTTCCGCTGCTGAGGGAAAACGAAAGCAGCTCTGTGATTGGTCGCTGGCGGCCTGTGAGACAGTTTAGATAAAGATGGTGGTTACTATGGCCCCGGTCACATTTAGGGCCCGCTCACACCGGCGTGCTTTCTGGCCGCCCTCAGTGCGTATTTTTTACTGACTGAATACGGACATCTTATGGCTCATTTAGCTGAACTGCCGATGTCACACGCAAAACAGAAAATGGCGGCGTGTCTCATTCACGGAGCGCAGTCGCCCATAAAAGACTGTGTGCAGCGGGAAAAAAACGGCAGCGAGCGCGCATGAGTATCCGTGTTTACTGCGGGTTCTGTGGTAACTGACATCACTGGGCGGGCTTACATTATCACAGACACGTGAAAAACACGAAACACGGATGTAAAAGCCGCATGGGTGCGCTAAAAACACACGCAGACAGAACCGTGCATCTCTCATGGACCAAAATTACATACGTCCAGAGGTCATGCTGGGGGTTGTAGTGCTCTATGTATACAGTATAATAGTGTATTATGTAATATCCGGCGGGCGGTCATGCTGGGGGTTGTAGTGCTCTGTGTATACAGTATAATAGTGTATTATGTCATGTCCAGCGGTCGGTCATGCTGGGGGTTGTAGTGCTCTATGTATACAGTATAATAGTGTATTATGTCATGTCCGGCGGTCGGTCATGCTGGGGGTTGTAGTGCTCTATGTATACAGTATAATAGTGTATTATGTAATGTCCGGCGGTCGGTCATGCTGGGGGTTGTAGTGCTCTCTGTATACAGTATAATAGTGTATTATATCATGTCCAGCGGGCAGTCATGCTGGGGGTTGTAGTGCTCTATGTATACAGTATAATAGTGTATTATGTAATATCTGGCGATCGGTCATGCTGGGGGTTGTAGTGCTCTCTGTATACAGTATAATAGTGTATTATGTCATGTCCAGCGGGCAGTCATGCTGGGGGTTGTAGTGCTCTATGTATACAGTATAATAGTGTATTATGTAATATCCGGCGGTCGGTCATGCTGGGGGTTGTAGTGCTCTATGTATACAGTATAATAGTGTATTATGTAATGTCCGGCGGTCGGTCATGCTGGGGGTTGTAGTGCTCTCTGTATACAGTATAATAGTGTATTATATCATGTCCAGCGGGCAGTCATGCTGAGGGTTGTAGTGCTCTATGTATACAGTATAATAGTGTATTATGTCATGTCCGGCGGTCGGTCATGCTGGGGGTTGTAGTGCTCTATGTATACAGTATAATAGTGTATTATGTCATGTCCAGCGGTCGGTCATGCTGAGGGTTGTAGTGCTCTATGTATACAGTATAATAGTGTATTATGTCATGTCCGGCGGTCGGTCATGCTGGGGGTTGTAGTGCTCTATGTATACAGTATAATAGTGTATTATGTCATGTCCAGCGGTCGGTCATGCTGGGGGTTGTAGTGCTCTATGTATACAGTATAATAGTGTATTATGTCATGTCCGGCGGTCGGTCATGCTGGGGGTTGTAGTGCTCTATGTATACAGTATAATAGTGTATTATGCCATGTCCAGCGGTCGGTCATGCTGGGGGTTGTAGTGCTCTATGTATACAGTATAATAGTGTATTATGTCATGTCCGGCGGTCGGTCATGCTGGGGTTGTAGTGCTCTATGTATACAGTATAATAGTGTATTATGTCATGTCCGGCGGTCGGTCATGCTGGGGGTTGTAGTGCGCTATGTATACAGTATAATAGTGTATTATGTCATGTCCGGCGGTCGGTCATGCTGGGGGTTGTAGTGCTCTATGTATACAGTATAATAGTGTATTATGTCATGTCCGGCGGTCGGTCATGCTGGGGGTTGTAGTGCTCTATGTATACAGTATAATAGTGTATTATGTCATGTCCGGCGGTCGGTCATGCTGGGGGTTGTAGTGCTCTATGTATACAGTATAATAGTGTATTATGTCATGTCCGGCGGTCGGTCATGCTGGGGGTTGTAGTGCTCTATGTATACAGTATAATAGTGTATTATATCATGTCCAGCGGTCGGTCATGCTGGGGGTTGTAGTGCTCTATGTATACGGTATAACAGACGTGTATTATGTTGTGTCCGGCGGTCGGTTCTGCTGGGAGTAGTAGTCCGTGTTCTGTTTTTTACTCATTATTGATCTCATCTACGGGTTCCATCTGGTTTTATTTTTAATATCCCCAACATTTAACCCTTGCACAGCTTCCACCAGTGGCTCTCGGTTTCGGCAGATTTACAGCATTTCGTGCTGGAAAACTAACGTAATGGATAATTCTAATCTTTCCAGCAAAAAATGCCAAAAAACACAAATCTGCTGAAAGAGAGACCTTTTAATCTTCGTTTCAGCAGATTTGATAAAGGGCAGCGGGCGGCGCCGTCCAGGGGGTCAGGTTTTGGGACAGAATCGATAATGAGTGAGCCCTTAAACTGTCGGTGACTTTCCTCTCCGGCACATATTGAACGTTCGCTTCTTCTGCAGTGTTTGCTTATAAAGCACGGCCCAACGCGCTTCAGGTTGTTAATTGAGCTCCGTTAATGACGAGCAAATAACATTATGTTTCCATCAGCTTTCATCTTCCCGGCTGCCTCAGCAGGAATGTCATACCTCAACGCTTGTTATGGGCTGCCTGATACAGCGGTGTGAGGCCTGCAAAAAAACTAAAATATAAAGGTGTTCCCACTTTTAGCCTATTTCAGACAATTTATGAGTCATAATGGGAGTAGGGGAAGTCAAGTATTTGGTCAAAAACACTTCATCCCCCAGAAGACTTTGTCGTTTTGCTGTAAACCCCATCCTGCGGTTCCATCTCCGGCAGATCTGTAAATGATGAGAGTTGTGGTGATTAGATGAATGGTCTTGTCACCGGAGGCCCTAAAAGTGGTTCCCCCTTGGCCTATAAGAGGCTCTCGGAGGCTCCTTGTGTGTAGTGACCTCTTCTTCCGCTGTAGAGCTTGTTGGCCACTAGACGCCTCTACGATGCAGAGAAGAGATTTCACCCTGTAACCAGAGTCTACGAGGGGCGCATTATTGGGGTGTGAGAAGCTGGATGGTCATATCGATGAATTGGCCCCCACCGGACGTTCTAAACAGACTGTTAGTGGATGTTGGGACCAGTGGATATGTGAGGGCACACAAGGTGACCGGGCTCAGGACGCCCCCTACAGACCATCAGTAGAGAGGAGCATCTGACCAGACTGTTAGGGGGTGTTGGGACCAGTGGATGTGTGAGGGCACACAAGGTGACCGGGCTCAGGACGCCCCCTACAGTCCACCAGTAGAGAGGAGCGTCTGATTATCCAATAAGCACCAGCAGCTCTAAGGCCTCATGTCCACGGGCAAAATAAGAATTAAAATCCGCAGCAGATTTTAACTCTTCTCCTGCCCGCGGATCCGCACCCCATAGGGATGCATTGACCACCCGCGGGGAGATAAATACCCGCGGATGGTCAATAAAAGGGATTTTAAAAAAAATGGAGCATAAAAAAAATCTGGACCATGCTCCATTTTCATGCGGGTCTCCCGCGGGCTTCTATTGAAGCCTATGGAAGCCGTCCGGATCTGCGGGAGACCTAAAATAGGAATTTAAAAGAATTTACCCATACGGAGCGGACCGGGAAGGTCTTCTCTTCCTCACGGCCGCATCTTTCTTGCTTCGGCTCGGCGGATGTGCCCGGCGCATGCGCACAGCACGTCGGCGACGTGCCGCAGCCGTGACAAGTTCATCCGCCGGCCGAAAAAGAAGATCCAGCCGTGAGGAAGAGAAGACTTTCCCCGCCCACTACGGATGGGTAAATTCTTTTAAATTCCTATTTTCAGCGCTCATGTCTGCGGGGCAGGAGGGACCCGCTGCAGATTCTACATGTAGAATCCGTAGTGGGCCTGATTTTCCCCGTGGACATGAGGCCTAACTGTTTCAGTATCCAGAGATGGGGGGCGTCATCGTTGCATCACTGTGTCTGTTAGAACCACTTCCAGGTGCTTGTCTGAAGGGCATTTAATCTCACTGCCCCCTTACATGTACAACCTCTGTCCCCCGCTGTGGCCCCCATTACTTGTACGGCCTCTGACACCCGCCGTGGCCCCCATTACTTGTACGGCCTCTGACACCCGCCATGGCCCCCATTACTTGTACGGCCTCTGACACCCGCCGTGGCCCCCATTACTTGTACGGCCTCTGACACCCGCCGTGGCCCCCATTACTTGTACGGCCTCTGACACCCGCCGTGGCCCCCATTACTTGTACGGCCTCTGACACCCGCCGTGGCCCCCATTACATGCACGGCCTCTGTCCCCTGCCGTGGCCCCCATTACATGCACGGCCTCTGACACCCGCCGTGGCCCCCATTACATGTACGGTCCCTGACACCCACCTTTGCCTCCTTTTGCAGTGATGTTGTGAACGATGAAACTGGACGCTACAGAGTGGTACTGGGTTGTCTTCAGCAATGAATCCAGGGTTACTTTGGGTGCTGACGGCGGCCGTGTTCGTGTCTGGAGACCCCGGGGTGAGCACCTCAATCCTGCCTTTGCAGTGGAGCAGCACACTGCCCCCTGCTGGTGTGATGGTCTGGGGGGGCCATCGCATACGACAGTCGGTGCCCCCTAGTAGTAGTACGAGGACAATGACAGCTCAGCGATATGTTCAGGACATCCTGCAGCCACTTGTGTTCCTCTCATGGCGGCTCTCAGCAGGATAATGCTCGGCCGCACACACAAGGGGGTCACAGGAAGCCGATCCGCGGTAATATGTGGGCATTGAAAGGCACGCAGTTTTGAGGTTTCCTTCACACTTGCGGGTAAGAATTGCAGATTCTACGAGCGGAATAAAAATCGCAGCATGCTCTATTTTACCGCGGAGTCCGAGTCGTAATGCCCATTGTGCTCTATGGCTGCAGTTATATACGCAGCCCACCTTACATACGGGCTGTGGCTCCCCACGTCGCCACTAAGCGACGCCGCAGGAATATGCAATACAATTGCACGCCGTACGCACGGTCACCGGACGCACTCACAGGCAGAATCCGCTGCAGGCCTCCCGCATGCATAATCCGGCCCGGTCATGTGAGCCCGGCCTTATGCCACCCCTCACAGTAATAATACCCTGCTCAGTAATCAGGAGTGTCGAAAGTATTCTTTTTTTTTTTTCCATGCTTTGGGAGAGTTAGCACATGTAGCCTGCCTGGGACTCCACTGCAATACCTGACACAGCCCATAGAAATGAGTGGCGCTGTTTCCAGAAAAAAATCTCTTTCTCTTCCCATACTACCTCTTCTCCGCCGCTGATCTCTGCCAGAGCGTTTGCAGCTTTTAGTTAGCGGCTCTCCTCGCTGACTCATGCAGGGGGGTCATGAATTTCTGACTTTGAAGTATTTTTAATATCTCTGGGTGTGATGAATGGTCACAATACCCGCCGGAGAGAACATTCCTGGCAGATAGAGAGCAATTGTTATGCCATGAGTGTTACTGAAAACATGGAAAGGAAATAAGAAAGATCTGTCACAGGAAAGAATGCCCGGATCGGAAGGTTTTAATCAATCACAAACCTGCATCTACATAGAAAATTTATTAAAGGGGCGGTCTGCGGAGCGTCTGCTGAGTGCTGTATAAAAACACTGAAAGGTCAGACTCCCTCATCTGGTCCCCGCAGCTCCCGGTACGACAATGCCCGGCATGCCACTGCACCCTTCTGCCAGCAGTGACATCCCAATATAAGGACATGTGACCGCTGCACCCAGTTAACGAGTGCGCCAAAGTTACATGCAGCAAGCACTTGGCTGCAGCGGTCACATGACTCTGTGATGGGACATCATCGTTGCAGTCGGAAAAAGAGTGCAGTGGTGGTTTGGGCATAGGGTTGCCGCCCAGTCATTGCCCCAACAGCCTGGCCATTAATTACGTTCATAGGTTGATGCCAATATTTATTTTTTTACCGGCAGTGTTAAGTACCAGTAAATCCATTCTGTGGCAGGGTGGCAGCGCTCCCCTACTCCGGGCTCATGCCCACAGCCGTCGTGGATTTCTGCTGCGGGAGTACTGCAGGTGTAAACAAAACGTGGCTGCCAGCGATCGCGGAAAAATGCCCTCTCTCCCCCCCTCTCCCTCTTCCCCCCCCCCCTCTCCCTCTTCCCCCCCCCCTCCCTCTTCCCCCCCCCCCTCTCCCTCTCCCCCCCCCTCTCCCTCTCCCCCCCCCTCTCCCTCTCCCCCCCCCTCTCCCTCTTCCCCCCCCTCTCCCTCTTCCCCCCCCTCTCCCTCTTCCCCCCCCCTCTCCCTCTTCCCCCCCCTCTCCCTCTTCCCCCCCTCTCCCTCTTCCCCCCCCCTCTCCCCCCCCCTCTCCCTCTTCCCCCCCTCTCCCTCTTCCCCCCCCTCTCCCTCTTCCCCCCCCTCTCCCTCTTCCCCCCCCTCTCCCTCTTCCCCCCCTCTCCCTCTTCCCCCCCCTCTCCCTCTTCCCCCCCCTCTCCCTCTTCCCCCCCTCTCCCTCTTCCCCCCCCTCTCCCTCTTCCCCCCCCTCTCCCTCTTCCCCCCCCTCTCCCTCTCTCCCCCTCTCGCCCTCTCCTCCTCTCTCCCCTTCCCGCCAGACCCAAAATTTTCAAATGACACGCTGCGTCGTAGCGGGGAGGAGCCAAAAGCTGGGGTGGGGTCGAACGCGATTTGATGCTCGTTCGAGTAACGAGCACCATCGAGTACGCTAATACTCGAACGAGCCTCAAGCTCGCCAGAGTATGTACGCTCAACTCTACTCATCACCTGTATAATCACATGCCGTGTTAAGCCACGCCTTCTAACCACGCCCCTTTTACCCTGGCTGGTATTTTCTAACTGGCCACCACTGTAGCGGGAGCTGCGTGGATCGCGTGAGCCGAGTGCGACTTTTATAATGTGTTTATTAATAAAGTAATGAATAAAAAAATTACCTGAAATCGCTGCAGAATGAATTGGCGCTATACCGATAAGTCCCCCTCCCCCTCTTATACAGCTCTGGGCGGCCTTTAACTTCATTCGTGCTCCCCAGACCGTCCCTTTAATTTCTATGTGGAGGAGTTCTTTAACTTTTAACCTATGGCACCGCAGCTCCCAGCATTCCCTGACAACAACCGGAGAGTGGCAAGGGCGGAGCCCAGCGGTAACGTACACATCTATGAACAGGAAGGACCCCGCTAACGAGAGTTTTTAATTGCATGTAAAAAAAATTAAAAACTTTTATAAGTACAGCTGTTGAAATAAGTTGAGCACAAGGATGCAGCAGTGAACAATGGGCGCCTTATCCTGGTTGCCACGGTTACATCCAGGGACTCCTATATGTATCGCCGCAGTAATTGGGTGTCTTTTATTCATATTTTATTGGGAAAACCGATCAGGGCGCGCGCTAAACTTAACCTTTATGTTACGCCGGCTCAATCGAGCGTAAAATTACCGCAGATAGCCCCGCAAAATGATTGAATCGCCTCGTGGATTCTACGCCACAACAGATCGTGGCGGCTTTGATGGACAAATGAGTCCGATGCGCTACTAGATGGGGCTGTAATAAAGTGGCCGTTCACTGTCTACTAGTCTTTCTGTCTGTCTATCTTCAGCAAATGCCCTCTAGTGGTGGCTTCCCAGCGGTCTCTTAGGGAAGCCTTCCTGCTCTTCTAGAAGACCTCCTGTATTTCATGCATAATCTGGGAGTCTAGCCAAGTATGATATTAAAATATCTAATCTATACAAAGGAAGAAGGCACGGTTACGTGTTTACACACTCCAGGACATCACCGTGGCAACCAAATAACAAAATATTCATCTTTAACCTACTGACTTCATTTAAGGGCGATGCTATATCACTAGGATGTGCCTTCCCTCTCTGATCGGTGGGGTTCCCCATCATCATCCTTGGGATTCTCCGGATCAGCGATGGGAATACTCCTCCAGACCAACTGCCTGTACTGTATTCGTTGTGGACAATCCGCAGTCTAATACAGAACCAGCAAACCTCATCTACATACTATGGAAATCAGCTGCGCATAAATTAAAAAATGACAGCATATCCATTTATTGTGTGGATCCGTCACTGATTCCTGGCGGAACATCCCCAATGATTTCAATGTTTAGGCCAAATTATGCCAAAAATCTACTTGTACAAGTACACCGTGCTATCGAAAGTAATTGGACACCTGAGCAAGGAGGAAAGGTAGTATTTATTTCCTATGTTAATACTCAGTGGGGCTCCCTTGGCCCTAATGACATTGGATACTCTCCGTATCATACTTTCTGCTAACATCTTATACACTTCAGCTGGTATTTCCCTCCACTCACCCTGCAAACGTCTGGTGAGTTCTCCCACAGAAGATGGATGTTCATATTTCCTGAGCCAACGTTTCAGCTCTTCCCAAAGATGTCCAGTAGGTTCAGGTCGGGACTCTGTGCAGTCGTTCCAATCATGGAACATCCACATCCTCAAACTAATGTAAAACTGCTTTGTATTAGTGACGAGGCGCGTTGTCTTGTTGGAAGTATGGCCGACCGTTCCCAAACTATTGCCAATTTGTCGGCAGCACGTTATTGTCTAGAATGTCAGGGTCACCTCTGTGTTCACGGTTCTTGTCACTACAACCAACGGACGGAGACCATGCCATGTAACACATCCCCAGACCATAATGGAACCTCTGCCCTGCTTAACTGTTGGCACAGTATACTCAGGCCGGCGGCGTTCCACAGGATCCTCCACACCCAGGTACCTCCATCCGATGTGAAGATGGAGTAGTGCGGTTCATCACTCCATGGAAAAATTCTTCCATCACTCAACTGTCCAATGACGGCGCTCCTTGCACCATTGTAGACGGACCGATGCATCTTCTTTGAGAGAACTTGCCTGATGTTTGCAGGATGAATGGAGGGAAATACCAGCTGAAGTGTATCAGACGTTAGTAGAAAGTATAAGATCCGATGTCATTAGGGCCCAAGGAGCCCCACTAAGTATTAATAGATGGAAATAACTACTACTTTTGTTTCTTGCTCGGGGGTCCAATTACTTTTGGTATGTAGGATAATGTATTATAGCAGATTTTTGACATATTGTAAGTCGAGATATTGAAACTACTATTTTACCAGCTGCTTTCTTTGTTATATCCTCCTCTGTCGTCCACCGTACTGATATCTGCTCTCCTTTTTATAGAAGAGAAAACCTATTGATCTGAAGTTCGCCATGGGTGACATGATAGAGAAGCTAAAGGAGAAATGCGCCAACTCCAAAGTAAGTGCATCTACTACGTGCCTGTACCCTGTCGCCTCACATCTACATGTCTGTACCATGCCGCCTCGCATCCCTGTGCTGCCTCGCCTCTCCGTGCCTGCACCCTGCCGCCTCTCCGTGCCTGCACCCCGCCGCCTCTCCGTGCCTGCACCCCGCCGCCTCTCCGTGCCTGCACCGCGCCGCCTCGCCTCTCCGTGCCTGCACCGCGCCGCCTCGCCTCTCCGTGCCTGCACCGCGCCGCCTCGCCTCTCCGTGCCTGCACCCCGCCGCCTCGCCTCTCCGTGCCTGCACCCCGCCGCCTCGCCTCTCCGTGCCTGCACCCCGCCGCCTCGCCTCTCCGTGCCTGCACCCCGCCGCCTCGCCTCTCCGTGCCTGCACCCCGCCGCCTCGCCTCTCCGTGCCTGCACCCCGCCGCCTCGCCTCTCCGTGCCTGCACCCCGCCGCCTCGCCTCTCCGTGCCTGCACCCCGCCGCCTCGCCTCTCCGTGCCTGCACCCCGCCGCCTCGCCTCTCCGTGCCTGCACCCCGCCGCCTCGCCTCTCCGTGCCTGCACCCCGCCGCCTCGTCTCTCCGTGCCTGCACCCCGCCGCCTCGCCTCTCCGTGCCTGCACCCGCCGCCTCGCCTCTCCGTGCCTGCACCCGCCGCCTCGCCTCTCCGTGCCTGCACCCGCCGCCTCGCCTCTCCGTGCCTGCACCCGCCGCCTCGCCTCTCCGTGCCTGCACCCGCCGCCTCGCCTCCCCGTGCCTGCACCCGCCACCTCGCCTCTCCGTGCCTGCACCCCGCCGCCTCCTTCCATTGCTTTCTCTTGCTTGTTTTGCACAACATTACAAACTGCCGGGGAAACTGTTATGAAACACTTAACTTGTAGGGTTTGGACACCATTCAAGTAGTCTCTTTGCTCCTTTTCAGTCCTCTGTCATTTTCTGTATAATTAATGGGTTCATTGGGGCATATTTAACTCAGTCGCTAAGGAACACAACATACACTTCTACCAGCTGCCTTACATGGCAAACGTTCTTTGGCAATAAAAAAAAACGTCTTCCAAACTAATAAAATCGCAGGCTTTTCTTGATTCTTGAGGACTGAAAACAGATTTCATATTGTTTTTACTCAAGGGGTGCGTTCTCCTGCGCTGACTGTTCCCCCCCACTTAGGCTTTTTTTGCCCACACTTCTCGCTGTGTGTTTCCATCTCACATCGCTGTTTACTACACTATCCTGTCCTCCAATTGTCAGCCGGAGACCAAAGTAGTCTTTGTTTGACTCATTAAAGGGGTTGTGCCAAGTTATAAAGTTAGCCCCCTAACTATGATTGATGGGGTGTGACTGCTGGGACCCCCAATGATTCTATAGAGGTCACGCAGGAATGCCATCACTCCATTCATTTCAGTGTCAGTGCAGGAGATTGCGGAGTTCAAGCGCTTCAGCAATCTCCTCTGCTGTCATTGAAGTGAATGGAGCAGCGGCACACCTGCGAGATCTCCACTCCATTTATTCGGGCACTGACCGGACCCCCGTTCTCCAGTTCGGTGGGGGTCCTAGCAGTTGGAAGTCCACCAATTATAAGGATAGAGCCTATCCTCTGGATAGGGGCTAATCTTATGACTTTGGACAGACCCCTTTTAAAGTCTATGGTTCCATTCAGAATTCTATTTGAAGACAGTTTTCGGTGAATCAGATGGAACCCTGAAAGGCCCAGCGAAGTGGGCAGCACTGTATAAAAGGAGCCTAATACACTTGGCATGAGAGGAGTGGGGGAAGGGAAGTGACAACTACTCTGACCACATATGTGGTATAGATAAAGTCTTTGTAACCCTTGACTGTATGTCCAATCAACCATTAGCTGGGTCAACTTATTTTAAAGGGGTTGTCCAGCTCTGAAGATTGATGAGCAATCTTCATCATGTAATGGATGATAAACGTGACTGACAGGTCAAGTTAACTTATAATGGGGTCCATTGTGGGTTCTGTCATGGTTTCCATTTTTTGGCCTCAAAAATAATGCTGCCAGAAGTGGCAGAACCACAAACCTGACACCTATGTGCATGGTAACTTGAGTCTGAAAGGGGATAACGTTTCTCCTTGTGGAGAGCTCCATACGAGTATTGGGAGTCTTATGGGCTATGCAATGGTCCCTGGGAAAAAGCCATGCAAATGAGCAATAGAATATTGCATCCCCAGCATCACCTATGGGAAGGTAGCTACCCTAGTAACCAATATCTGAGCTTTTAACAGGATTTGCGACATGATTAGAAATGTAAGCCAAAACAGCCATCTTTGGGGCTCTTGCCCCTCATCAGTGTACAGTAGACTTCATCAACTGGAATTGGGGAGTAGTGTTTTTACTTGTGGAGAAAACAAGAAATGTACAGGGAGTTCTACAAGCCATGCTGGCAAAAAATATGCCAATAAGTGATGGGATCAGTGCCTTAGGTTCGACGTGTGGTATTTTTTGGGGCGCTGCCCCATTTTAATAAAAAAGCTATATATGTTGCACTGGTAGGCAGACCGTGCAGAAAGCAGCAATATTAGGAGCATACCCACACCAGAACAGCTCAGTCAATAAATACAGTTCCAGACTAGTCTGATAACATAAGTACAGCACCAGAGCTAAGCTCAGAACATAAATACAGCACCAGAACCAACCTCATAACCAATACAGTAGCAAAGCTAAGCAGTTGTGTTGCAGCAGGGTCGATGGGCTGACATTGGCACCTTGGAACTTTAGAGGGGAAGAGGCAGAGTCTAGAGGAGTCTGATTCATGTAGCTTTAAGGAGGAAGATCATTTTGCCGTGTGAGCCTAAGGCCGCCTGCAGACGGGTGGAAATTCCGCAGCGGGATTTCCCGCGGAATTTCCGCCCCTGGAAGCTGCCATAGGATTGCATTAGCAAGCGTAATCCTATGCAGACAGCCGCAATTTGGCCGTGCAAAATCTCGCGCGGCAAACAAATCGCGGCATGCCCCGCACAGAAACGTCACTCACCGTCCGCTCTGCGCCGGCTGCCCGGCAGCCGGCACATGAAAGAGCCAAGGCCGCGGGAGAGGTGAGTGCCCGCGCTGCTCTCTGTAGACGCTCTGGTCCCGCTGCGAGAATTCTCGCAGCCAGATCCAACCCGGCTGTCTGCAGGCGGCCTAAGAGAGGCGATCGCCTATATCCACCTGGTGCCCCCCTACAAGCTGGTGGCTGGCACCCTGTTCAAATGCATGGGTCGCACATAGCTAAAGCTGGCCATGGATGGAATAATGACAGCTACCTTCTTACGGGTGGCGCTGTGGAGGCATTATTCCATCACTCATTTAATCAGTAATATATACATCAAAGAGTGACCTTGACCTCTTAAAGGAACAGTTCCCTTCTAGAAGTAATCTCACAATCTTTATAACCTGCATGGTGCATAAGCTAGGACATTTACTGACACTATCATTCAGGGCTCATTCACACGGGCGCATTAACGCTCTTATAAACCCCATCGACTTGCATTGGGGTAATCACACATGCGTATTTACGCATGAAACCAGTGGGGCGTTCTTGCCGTTTTTTTTTTTTTGCATGCACTAAAAAATGCAATAGTAATGGAATACACACTTTTGTCCCATGGAAACGCTGCGTATTTCACAGACTGTAAGCGGATCTGCCCATGTGGATGAGCCTCACTGACTGTTTTCTGCCCGTCTTTCCTTGCTGATGGTTGCCTCGCCTGATCCTTACATTTTGCTAACGATGATTTTCTCGTTTCTGCGCTCAGCATGCTCTTCCATTATTTGATTGGTCCCCGCAGGATAAAGGTTTGAGAGAATTGATGTTAATGTAGGTTTCTAATTGATGTGTTCGCTTCCCATTAATGTTTGATTGATCGGGTTAGCGACGTCGGATGCTTCCTCACCGCTCTGCCCCGCTACTGATAGATGGATTTGGCCAATTGAAAGGTTCTCTGGAAGTCAAAATTCTGAAAAATTGCAAATTGAAAGTCAGTGTAGGACGGAGCCTCTCTGGGAATGAAGTTTCTGCTCTCACAGAGCTGCGGGATCTCCACTCTTCACAGCTTGAGAGCAATGCAGATCCCGGCTCCGAAGGCACGGCTGACAGCGGGATGGATCGCTTGCTGCACAGCCGGGAATGGAGGAGAAAATATTAGGAAATAGCAATACTATGAAATCATTACAATTCATACTTAACAATAAGAGAATCCTAAATTACGAGATTTGTAAGCCTCGCCCCATTCCACTAGGGCACACCCTCCAAAATCAGGTGTGCATTAAAGGGGTTGTGCCAAGATGCCGTATTGGCACAACCACTTTAAGCTCATACTTTGATAGCTAATGAGTGATGGAATAAATGCTTTCACAACACCACCTATTGGAAGATCGCTACCCCAGGAGCCAATATCTCAACATTTTAAAGGGGTTGTCCAGTTGGAAACTACTGATGGCTCAAGCTTAGGGTAGGACATGAATAGTATATCAATTTGGGTCTGTCGCCCAGTATCCCTGCTAATCAGCTCTTCTCTTGGCTTGTGCACTGAGCTGATTTCTGCAGGAAGTAGACAGTTCTGTTGCCAGTGCAGTGGCCAGGCTTGGTATTGCAGGTAAACAAGGGAATTGTAACTTTATGTGTAATACCAAGCCTGGCCACTGCAGTGAGAACGGAGCTGTCTGCTTCCTGTAGAAATCAGCTTGGTACACAAGCACATTGCCCGGTCAACAGCTGATCATTGAGGGTCCTGGGTGATAGACCCTCGCTGGTCTACTATTGATTTCCTATTCTAACGGTGCACCATCAATAGCTTACAGCTGGACAACCACTTTTAAAGCGATTTACCTAATTACCGGAAAACATTCCCCCCTATTACTCCGACATTCTTGCAGTGTTAGTTGTAGAAGATGATGTCACTGGATATCACTACTGCAGCCAATCGGAGGCCCTGGTGTCACGGCCCAATTTCCTGTCTCACATCCCAGGTGTCCTAATGTCAGCAGTTTGGAACGGTGACATTGCCGCCTCTGATTGGCCTCAGCAGTAAGGTGATACGTGGGGACATCATCTTTTTCAACAAACACTGGGAGGACAGCGGGATGGCAGCGCTGGATCGGCATAGCAGAGGTCAGGTGACTACATCTCCTTTTGTTATTTTAACACAGTTGGAGATATAGGGAGAATGTTGTCCAGTAACCAGACAACCCCTTTAATAGGCCTTGCAACAAGACTAGGGTTTTGAGATAGACCAGAATAACCATGTACACACAGCTGTTTCGGGGTTCTCGCCCCTACTCTGCACTGATAAGAGGCGAGAACTTCATGGGTATTCTGCTTTTGCTTATATCCATAGTCATGCTGTAAGAGCTATTAAAAGGTCTGATATCGAATTATAGGGTAGCTAGCTTCCAATAAGTGGTGCTGTGGAGGCATTATTCCATCACTTATTTGCATAGCTTTTTCCCAGGGAGCATTGCATGACCAATGAGACTCCCTACACCACTGTGGTGCTCTCCACAAGGAGAAACATTACCGCTCAGGACTGAAGCTAAATAGAGTAACACTTATAGTATTATTATATTAGGGAACTGCTATTTAAAGGAACCCTCTGGGCGCATGGTCATACGAGTATGATCACAGATAGCGGGCGCCAATCAGCTGTTTTACCGCATATCGGCATGGTTTTTTAAAACTTCTTAATCTTGCAGAGAACACGTGTGATAATTTAGTCATTATCCCTTTCATTATATGCTGACAGATGGCAGAGGGTAGGATTTAGAAAAGGCGTGGGATTTAACTTTCCTGTTCTCCTATTACAGCTAGATCAGCGAGGGAGGACTCCTGTTAGTCATTTCCCATAAAGGACTTGTCTGGTTGTAAACTATTGATAGCTTATCCTCAGGATAGGCCATCAGTAGTACATTGCTGGGGCTTTTTGCCAGAGAACCATGCTAATCACATGTTTGCAGTGCCAATGTACGCATACACAAGGAAGCAGACAGCTCCGTTCCCACTGCAGTGTCTAGGCTTGGTATTGCAGACATAGTTGATTTGTGAAATGAATGGGAACTTGGCCTGCAATACCAAACCTGGCCACGGCAGTGGGAACAGAGCAGTCTGCTAACTACATGCAGAAATCAGCTCAGTGCACAAGTGCACCCACCCAGCAAACAGCTGATCTGCAGGGATCCCAGACAGCAGACCCCTGCCAATCTACTAGTGATGGCTTATCCTGAGAATAAGCCATCAGTAGCTTACAACTGGACAACCCCTATAAAGTAGTCAAATGCATGAGAGAAAAGTTGCGTGACTTGACCAATTTTAGGCGTTTGGGATGACTATTAGCTGTAAAAGTAAACACAAACGGTTGTTCGCAATGGCCAGTTACAAACTATAGTCTGCCAAAGTTGTCGTCTGTCCGGTTGGAAAATTTCAGCCAACTGTTGCCAAAATTGCAAGTGTACGGCGCGATCAGCCAAATCCGGTCAATCGTGCCATACCTATAAAATAAAGAAGCCATAGTCAACTCTTAACTGTCCCCTGGTCTAGCACAGGAGCCCCAGTCACTCCTGCAGTGAACCAAGAAGCTGGTAATAGTCATGCGCCGTTCTTTGTGCATGTGACTACTCAACCAATCGCAATGAATGGATCATAACCGCCAACAGCTTCTTCGAGCTCCATAGTGGCAGTGACTGGGGCTCTAATGGAGGTGCTCTGTGACCTGCCTTATCCAGTGGCTTCCAGTAGCACCATGCTTGGTGTTAGAAGGTAGCGCATGCGCAATGCTGTGTGCAGCACTATTCAATGGAGGCCGTTAATGGACGGGACAGGTCACGTGACCCTCCACCAATGGTCATGTTGTGGATGGGAGTGCCATGCTGGTTGTAACATTGACCGTGTCAAGGAGAAGACAACAGTGCTAATAATTACGCTCTGTAAGGATTTGTTCAGACGGGCGTATGCAATTTCAATCTGAAAAAATTGAGTTTTCACTCAATTTTTTCTGCGTATGTGCGCCTTTTTATGTCTGTGTTGCATACGTATATCATCTGTTCTTCACACGTGCAAAAACATTTTAAAATACAAGACTGTGCAAGCGATGTCCGTTTTGTCACAAGTAGAGATGAGCAAGCGTACTCATTTAGGGCGATTTCGCAATCGAGCAGCGCTTTTTTCGAGCAACTGACTACTCGGGCGAAAAGATTCGGGGGGCGCCGGGGGTGAGCGGGGGTTGCAGAGGGGAGTGGGGGGGGGGGGGAGAGAGAGAGAACTCCCCCCTGTTCCCCACTGCTACCCCCCGCTCCACCACGCCGCCCTCCGGTGCCCCCCGAATCTTTTCGCCCGAGTAGTCAGTTACTTGAAAAAAGCGCTGCTCGATTGCGAAATTGCCCTAAATGAGTACGCTCGCTCATCTCTAGTCACAAGCCATAGAAAATTAAGAAATGCATAAAATGATGATAACTGAAGCCATGTATAAACAGGCATGAAGTGGCCTACCCCAAGGGGTTTCCTGGTTACAGAAAAGTAACACATTATTGCAGGATCAGACTACACAGGTTTTGTTTGTAGTCTGTAACCATGGAGACAGAGGACTGCATAGGCGCTGTATGCACACAACAAGAGTACATTTTTGTACTTTTAGATGCATTAAAGCAAGGTAATGGTACAATTAGATTAGGGGCTCATTAGACATCTTTAACAAGCACCAAATGGACCAGTTATTGGGAATACCAGTTCATTAACTCCCTAAAGAAATGGCTATCTTGAGTTTAAGGCAGATTCACTTCCAGGGTTCGCAGTCTTCTCTTTCTGTCAGAAAATGTAAGCCGCTCTGGAATGTACACTTTTTTTCTGCCAAAACCCAACACTCCTAGATATGAGGGTGGCCTGATAGATCCACCGTGTCTGATGATGAACAGTTCATGTTATCACTGGCACTTCTAGGCGCTGGCCACGTGTGTGGGAGCAGTGCGAATTTCTTTATCATGATGATAGAAAATTGTGCCTCCCACTTTCTGAAATTTTCTGCATACCAGTAATAATGAACCTAAGGGTCAGGAAGGGTATGGTTTCTCCTTAAGGAGAGCACCTAGAAGGTGTGAGGAGACTTGTAAGCCCATCCATGCTCCTCTGGGAAATATGCAAATGGCAAAATGTGACAATGCCTCTACAGCGCCACCTATTGGAAGGTAGCATTCCTGCAAGTCAGTGTCAGTAACCCCACAATGAAAAGGGTGGGGAACATGGGACCCCCATTCTGGAGATCAGCGGTGAGACCCGTACCGATAAAGTTATCCCCTATCCTGTAGATTGGAGATACCTTAAAATTCTGTTACAGCCCCTTTAATCAGGTAACCCTTAGAGCATGAATTTTGTATGTACAGTATTAGGTTGGCTGAGGTAATAAAGACAGAAGCTATGGCTTCCAATTTCAATGGTGCCTGGTTTTGATAGGTTCTCTTTTTCTAAAGAACAGCAGCTTTTTTAGGAATTTTTGTATATCTGTAATGACTACCTTCACTCAAAAGTAGATACTTTACCTGGTGTTTAGATCTAAAGGGTTGCCTGCTTCAAATAATACTTTTTTGGGGGAAAGGGTCCCAATGATAAGCTGATAAGGCTGTCCTATATTTGGAACCCCCAGTGATCAACTGTAATCAGTGATTGAACCTAGCAGTAAGTGTGCAATTAACCTACAGCATCCCCAGAGGAGAAATTAAGCATTGCATGGTTTCTGTAGAATGCTTAAGTACGTACACCTGGTTTGGACACCCTACACCCATTTAGAAATAACTCACTATCCGATTTATTCACTTAGAGGTAAGCACCATACTGTTAGAGTAGATGAACTAAACACACTAGTAGGGGTGAATGGGTTTGTGCATTCAGGGGTTTTTTGTTTTTTTTTACTTTTTAATGCAAGAATGTTAATGTAAACTGTTTTTTTTTTCTTTTTGAAACCCCAATAAAAAGTATTTTAAAAAAAGCATTAGATGTTTTCTGGAGGACCCAGATAGGGAAACTTTTTTTGACTGCTCACCATCCCAGCTAATTAATGGAGGCCAGGAGTGAGGGACATCCCTTAGTTGACTCGATATGCGATACAAGGGCATTTAAAATGTTTTTTTGTTGCATCAGCTGACATCTTTGTCACATGTAATCCACACTTACAAGTAATCGTCTCCCATTCTTCTGAAATGAATAGACGGCTCACAAAGTCAAGTCATTTTGTTACCCGCTTGTCCTAAGCTCTTCTTTTCCTGATATCTTGCAGATCACACGGGCTGAGCTGAAGGTTTTCATACAGAAAGAGTTTGATCACATGAAGAAATTGGTGAACGAGGAGGAGAAAAATGCCTTGCACTTTGTTGATCTTAAGGAAGCTGTGGCCTCCGCTCACGTGACCGAGGTCCTGGCCGAACTCAATGTCCACATGTCCAAACTAATGGCAGAAATGGCTGAGATCACTCTACAACTCAACAGCTTTAATCAACTGGTAATGCAAAAACCTGAGGTAACCATACTTGATGTGCCCGTGTTACACTCTTTGTCAAAAACAATCGCGCCCCTAGTTGTCATTTTGCTGCAAAACCCATCCTGCAGTTCCATCTCAGGCAGATCTGTAAATGATGAGAGTTGTGGTGATTTAGATGAACGGTCTTGTCCCCGGAGACCATAAAAGTGGTTCCCCCCTTGGCCTATAAGAGGCTCTCGGAGGCTCCTTGTGTGTAGTGACCTCTTCTTCTGCTTGTGCAGAGCTTGTTGACCACTAGACGCCTCTACGACGCAGAGAAGAGATTTCACCCCGTTACCAGAGTCTGAGAGGGGCGCATTATTGGGATGCGAGAAGCTGGAGTGTCCATGAATTGTCCCCCACCGGGCCGTTCTGACCGGACTATTAGGGGGTGTTGGGACCAGTGGATGGGGGCACACAAGGTGACCGGGCTCAGGATGCCCTCTACAGACCATCAGTAGAGAAGACCATCTGATCGTCCAACAAGCACCAGCAGCTCCGACTATTTCATTGTCCGTCATCCAGAGACAGGGGGTGCCATCATTACACCCCTGTGTGCAGTGACACACTGCCCCAATAGTGTGATGGTCTGGGGGGCTATCGCATACGATAGTCGGTCACCCCTAGTAGTGGTTCGAGGGACAATGACAGCTCAGGTATATGTTCAGGACATCCTGCAGCTACATGTTTTCCTCTCATGGTGACTTCCAAGAGGCAGCAGGATAATGCTCGGCCGCACACACACGAGGGTCACAGGAAGCCCCCAGAACATTTTCACACTTCCTTGGCTATCTGGTTGCCAGATTTATCACCAATAGAACATGTTTGGGACCATCTGGGACACCAACTTTGACAGCTTATGAGTTTGCACCATCTAGAGAGTTGGTTACAGCAAATGTGGAGCGATACGCCGCAGGATACCATACAGAACCTGTATGCCTCCACTCCCCCCCGTATCACATCTTGTATCTGAGTTAGTTGTGGCCCAATAGGGTACCAGAGCCTCCATGACCGCCTGTATCACATCTTGTATCCAAGTAAGTGGCTCCCAATTGGGTACTAGAGCCTCCGTGCCTGCCTGTATTACATCTTGTATCCAAGCTAGAGGCGGTACAACAGGGTACTAGAGCCTCCATGCCCACCTGTATCACATCTTGTATCCTGGTTAATGCCGACCCAACAGGGTACTAGAGCCACCATGACGCCTATATCACATCTTGTATCCAAGTTAGTGGCGACCCAACAGGGTACTAGAGCTTCCATGTCCACTCGTATCACAACAGGGTACTAGAGCCTCCATGCCCCCATATCACATCTTGTATCCAAGCTAGAGGCGGTACAACAGGGTACTAGAGCCTCCATGCCCCCCGTATCACATCCTGTATCCAAGCTATAGACGATACAACAGGGTACTAGAGCCTCCATGCCCTCCCGTATCACATCTTGTATCCAAGCTATAGATGGTACAACAGGGTACTAGAGCCTCCATTCCCCCCCCCCCCCCCGTATCACATCTTGTATCCAAGCTATAGATGGTACATCAGGGTACTAGAGCCTCCCTACAAGGGGTCATTTCTCCACAATAAGGCCCCTTTTGCTCTGATATTCTAATCACTTACTCATATCCATGTTACAATCACACAGAGAACGTTTCATCTCCTCCAACAACTTTTAGGGGAGGGATTGTTTTTGACAATGAGTGTATATTCCTAATGATCTTATCAGATCCACAGCTGGGTGACTTCTAGACTCTGAGATCTTTGGAGTAGCATTGAGTTGTGTGATGCATTCCTGACCCAGCGGCCACCAAACATAACTATGACGTGCCTAACTCCAGGCAAAAACTGAAGCTTCAGCTTTCAGATAGACTTCTCTGCTAGTTTGCAGTTAAATCCTTAAGGTCAGATAATAGTCGACCAAAATACCTGATTTTGGGTGACCATCAAATAAAAGAGTAATGTAAATGATTGCTCATGATGGAAGAGGGCAGACCAAACATAGTCTGCCAACGACCTTATCCGTCCTGTTGGAAAATTCTGGCTGAAATTGCAAGTACTGTATATGGCAGGATCTGTCAAAACCTTGATGATCGTACGCCATACTGGTCAAATCTCATTCTAATGACCTAAAAGAAGTAAATACTCACCTGCCCCCACTCTCCTGCCACCCCCATTCCTCCGGTTATCCGCTGGGTTTCCCTTCCAGGTGTATGTCCTGACTCAGGGTCATGTGATTGCTGTAGTACAGTCGGTGATTGGCTGCAGCGATCACATAACCCTTTGTCAGGCCATGCTCCCAGATGTGAAGACCGGTGAGGCACCAGGAACGGGTGCAACCAAGTCTGAGCCTGAGCTGATGAGTATTACTTTTATGTTACTACTTCTTCCCAAACTTGTTTCTTTCTCAACAATCCCATGGTCTACCGATCGGCCACATCGTTGCTGATCATTACCTTGGCTTACATCAATCATGATAACCACGAGTCACTTGGGAGGCAGTGTAGGAAATGGTATAATTGTAAGTTGTTAAAGGGGTGGTTCCGAGATTGACTTTTATCACCTACCCTGTGGATAAGTGATACAAGTCTGATTGATGGGGTCTCATCACAGAGCGTCCCACCAGGGGGGTTTTGTGCTCCTCTTCCCTCTTCACTGCAGAGCTAGCTGCACCCGTGCATGGAGGAGATTGAATGGAGCGGCGGTTGTGCATGCACGGGGCATTTCATTGATTTTGAGTGGGACTGTTGGAGATAGTGAATGCTGTGCATATGGCTCTGTTCAATGTGACGTCACTGCAGGTGAGAGAAACATCCCCGCAGTGACAGAAGAGGGGGACACGGGAACCCTGTTCTTGGAATGAGTTGGGATCCCAATGGTGAAACCTGCACCGATCAGACTTTTATCACCCATCCTACCTGAGTAGGGGGTAAAAGTCTATCTTGATACAACCCCTTTAAGCAATGGATATGTAGGGGAGATAGCCTTACTTCATTGATAGGGTCTGACTATTTACACCGCAGTACTCCAGCCACAACGGTGTATGGCGCTGTTCCTTGGTGAACATTGGGCGTTGTCCGGATCCTTGATTTCATTAATCATTAGACTGCTGTGAACAGGACCCGGAGCTTCAATATTAAACCCCTGAAAGTTCTTTTAAGTACAAAAAAGTCCATGTGCCCATGATGTCATTAGGAATACCTTCCACATGAACCTGCGTGGCTGCTAAGCCGTAGACATTAGATAGCCGGCTATAATAGTGGCCTGCTGAGGATTATCCTCCTTAATCCTGGGGATGTAAAAGTTGCCATAGATGCACAAATAATATGACTTTTAGGACAATCATGTTGAGGGGATGATAAAAGGTTGGAGTTGTGTTCTCTGCGGGGGTCAGTATCCGGGATTCGCACTTCCTTTGAGGGTAATGCAAGCGCAGTCATCGGGGAAGAGTTGTTTAGATCAAAAGGCGAAAACTGCCAAATAGTTTCCTCTAAGTGATCGTTCTGCAAAAGAGAAAAGTAGAATTTTCTAGTAACAGTGCAATCACACAAAATACTAGAATGTAGTCCAGTGCAACCCAGCATTCAGAAGGATTAACCCTGTATGATTCATACGCCGAACGGACGCTTTATTAGAGACCTCCATCTAGTAGCGCGTTGGACCTTTTGGTCATTTCATCATTTCCTATTGTAACAGGTCTCATTTTTATTTTCTAGGATGCAGAAGACGACGACAGGTGAGCATGTAGACGATATCGTTTCTATAATGCAACATTGTACTTAGGACCCTTTTACAGGCGCTGACAATTGGGCATAGCAATGATCGTTGGTCCAATTGTTGGCCTATGTAAAGCTGCACATTATCAACCTGATGGGAACTGGCGTTGCTGAGAATGACTAAAGCGGGTCAGAAATCTTTTTTGGGGTTGGAGGTGGATGGGGGGATATTACCTGCAGTTATTTTTTTTCTGCCATCCCTCCGATCCGCCGTTTCCAGATCCTGTTCTCAGCTGTCTGGCAAGATGGCCAATGCATTATTCAGACTACCTAATCACGGCAGTGCTTTGTTAAGGCCAATTTACACCAGTAGATGATACAACAGTTTGAGTGACAGCTTTGAGCGATCATTTTGCATAAAGTATTAAGTAACTACTCAGCTACTTAAGTACCAATTAGGTGTGCAAATGAAGCCTTCCCTGAATGCACTTAATAGCCAGAGGGCTCTTATCTGCGCTCAGATCCTTTGTTCTCCAGGGGAAATAATGCTATCAGCACTCCCCGTGGAGAACTTCTGATAGGAGTGAACAATGGTTTTTAGGTTAGCTTGAATTTAACGATCAGCTAACAGTGCCCGAAAAGCGCAGGATGGGCGCACATTTACACGCACCTATTATCGCTAAAACGATCGCCGATTAGCGTTTAGTTTTTTTTTTAAGTGATCATCGGTGGGTGTAAATGGGCCTTTAGTGTTAGACTACTAATGCATTCTACCTGCCCTCTAATTGGCCAGAGCCACTCACATGATCAGTGCTGGTTATTCACTGCACGATGTAGGTTAGTGAGTTAGTTAGAAAATTGCTAAAGCCGTCTTGGATGGTCAAAAGTAGAACTGGCGATTGGAAGGACAGCAGGGAAGAACAACTACAGGCAATGTAGCCTCCTGCTCTTCTGTTATGGCACAGAATTGTGTCCCAAATCCAAAGGATCATTTAAAAAAAAAAAGCACTCTGTGGGGGTGCCCATGTAGTTAGCAGCACTCTTCTGAAGCTCCTATCCCGGCCGATGGTTCATTTTATGACCACTAAGCCGAACAAAATGCACAGCATTGGTGTTCGATGTAGCGGTTACACGACGGACCAGTGGCCAGGATCAGAGCTTTTTCTTCTTCAATAAAGTTGTAGGACTAGCCGCACCCCAGCCGCACCCCAGCCGCACCCCGCCTCATATGAACAATCCTTTGTCCCCCAATGGGTCTGTGTAAAACGTGAGTTAAACAAGTTCTGATCTCAAAGATCGGCGATCGTTTAATGGTGACATTGGCCCCTGTGAAAGGGCTGTAAACCTCCCACACTTGTGTTACATTTTTGGATATTTATTTTGTATGACCGATGTAATAACTTCATGCATCACCATCAGCGCAATAGTAGTGTATCCGTATACTACAAGGTGGGGCCACGGTAATGTAGGCCAGCATCACACTCTTTCGAAAGCTGCTAATAGAAAATCTGTCATTCTTACCCATAGCAACCAATCACAGTACGGCTTTTGTTTTAGTGATTAGTGAAATAATTGGTTCTTGTCGGTATTGGGACGACTTCACGAAAATCATTGTGAATTGGGACTGTCCATTCCGACTCCCATTAAAGTCAATGGGAGAAGGTCCCCAATGCAGCCCCCCACCCCCTTCAAATTGCATGGGAATACAGCCACAACGCTGATGAACGCTGTGCTCCTCCCAAAAAATTTGTCAACATAGTGTACAGCGTTGTAGGAGTCACTCATAGCACAGGGGTGTAACTGTAAACAAAAGAAGACCCACAAAGGGTCTACCAGATCAAACATTGCACCAAGAAGGACAGCAGTTGTACTACTTGTTTTAAAAGTAATGTGTGGCGACTGAACGCAGACCTTGGGGGAGACAGCGGGGAAACAAAATGGTAGTCAACAGTGGCTCTGCTGCTCCTCTCTGAAGGTAAAACGTGGCCTGGCTCGGCTGCACACAGTGGTAAAATCAGGCAGTTCTTCTAACCTGCTACCCGCGGAGTCAGATAGGGTGATTTGTCAGCCTATCTATGGACAGAGACCAGTTCCAGGCAGAAACCATAAATATAAAAAGTGGAAAACTCAACAATAATGGAGAGTCCTTGTTTCTGGAGCGTTAAGTGCAGTACCTCAGTGCAGTGTATCGATGAAGGAAAGATACTTCAGGAAACAAACTGTAGCTGATTAAAACAGTTCAAGCTTTTATTTGCAGGGAGAGAGGGTACTTGACTTTGCATTTACATTTACTTACAGTAATTGTTAAATCACATTGACTTGAGATATCTGACGACTTGGCATTGCATTAGTAGATATTGCATTGAAACACTTTCTCAGGGAAGCTGTGACAACATATTGCAGTACAACACTTCCAGCTTTCAGCTGCCTTTGACTAATGCTTTGCAGACAAATTACTGACTTGCTGACTCGTTCCTTTCCTGTACTCCTCTTCTCTGTCTTTTCTCTCTCTCTCTCCTCTGCTAAAACCCCAGCACCACTTCTCTTGTTAGGTACTCACACTTAACTGTTCTCCTTGTAACTCCATGACTAGGCTCCAGAACTAGACTACTTCCTAGAAGACTTTGTGTAGACGTTCGCCTCGTAACTCCCCGGTCTCAATCTCTGGCTGCCTTCTCTCTGCTATCTCCAAGACTAGAATTCCTCCATGACTGAGCTCCAGGACTAGACCGCCTAACCACACCCAAGTGCTAGCTTTTATACCTCCCCACTAACCAATCCTGGGCTAGAGGAAATTCTCTCTACCCAATCCCAGGGCTAGCTAGAGGTGATTGACAAGACACAGAGCAGGTTAGGTTACTTTCTGCAAAGTCATTCACAAGTTAGCTAGAGCGATACCAGACATTGACCTTTTGGTTACCTGTCTTGGCCAATATACATAGACGGACACTGTTTAACAGAGATATACACATACACTTCACTTGAAGTAGCTAATAAAGTGCTGTGGGGGTCCCTAACTCAGGGCCACTACAAATGTCATAAATTTTACAAGGAGAAATTCTGCCAGGCGAACACAACACTCAAGCACGGGCCTTCTCCAAGGAAGAGCTGTAGAGCTACAGCTGTATCTTGTGCTTTAGAATTTTTTTGTTTTGGGAGAAGGCGGAAGACTAAAAAAATGACAAAAGCAGGAGATGCGCAGCAGCACCACCACCAGTAATAGCACCAGCAGTAACGGCACCCTGAGGGCACCGTGTGGTCTTTGATATAAATCTATGCTCAATCATACGTGAGTAAAAATTGCCAGTGTGCCAACTAACAGGTGGAATCTGCCATGGGGGGTGCAGAAGTCAGATGAAAGCCACCCCTGGTTTATTTTTATAAATGTTAGGCCATCCACATTGTCTGTGGACAGGCGGTCATCACCCCCCAGCTGTGCTGAGCACCCTTCCCTATAGCACACTGACACTGGATAGGCGACCTCGTCTATAATATGTTGTGCAAGCTCTGGCCACTTTTCCTGCTTAGACACCCAGCAGTCAAAGGGGCCAACACCATGTCGGAGTACATCCATGCGGGAGCTGACATATTCTTGGACCATCACTGATACCTGCTGCCTGTGACTGTCAGTCCTACCCTGTGCCTTTGCTGCAGGCTGTGGAGGGCTGAAAAAACTGCCACCTCTCTGTTAGACTTCCCCTGCCACCCGGTGATGGTGCTACTGTAGTGGCTTCCTGCCCGTCCGCCATGAGCCGCAGAGCTGCGATCCACTGCAGATGCATCCCTTGGGCTATGGGGAAATGCCATGCTCCAGCAGCTTAACAGTCTGTCCTGATACTGCTGCATTGTGAGGTCCCTCTCCACTGCCGGAAGGAGATTTGATATTTTGGCCTTGTAGCGGGGATGAAGGAGGATGGCCACCCAGTAATGATGTGAACAAAGCGACGGTCCTTCTGCAAGCACAGCAGTATAAAAGCATTCCTATGTCTCGAAGTGCCTAAGGGTGATGGACACATGGATCAGTCTGAGGAGATGTTTGATTCAGTGTCAGGGATGCCAACTGGGCATCCAAACAACTGGAGGAAGAAGACCAAGACATTGGCCCTGCTGCCCAACCATTTTTTTCCTCTGAAGAGGAAGATGAGGGTGGGTCAGCGCGCGTGGTCAGCTCTTCTCAGGGGGATGTGGAAACGGAGGTACCAACTCCAAGTGCTCACTGTGACATAGTCCACTCAGGAGGAGGAGGGCGACGATGAAGAGGAAGAGAAGGTGGAAGATGGTGAGGTGCTGGACCCAACATGGACAGACAGGGAGAGTCATGATAGCTGCTCGTAGGGTGGAAGTGGCGTTCGTTGCAGGGCAGCACCCTTGTTAGACCGGACTCAGATGGGTAGACCGTATTCCACATGTGGGAGGCATGCAGCGGATTCCGGCTAGTGACCCTGTGAACTTTATTTTCTTGTATTGCGGATGACCGCGGGGCTCACCATTGGTCATACGCAGCACAGTTTCTTTTTTTTTTGGACTGTTTGCATTTCACGTGCTGACGCTTAGTGATGACGTGGGTACCTGCGGCCCATATGCAATGTTAATTACGCATGGGCTGTGGGGCAGATGGCCTCCATTGACTTCAATGGAGGCCATCCGCAGCAAAATAGAGCATGCTGCAATTTTTTTTTTTAACTCCGCTCGTGGAATACGCAATTCATTTCCGCGCGTGTGAGCGAAAAGGTGATTTTACATGCTATGTAAATGCCCTGTGTTTTGCCACGGATCCTCCGCATGGACGCCGATCGCCGATTCCTCAATTGGAATCCGTCTGTGTAAGCCCGGCCTTTGACAGACAATAGGGTGTTGTAGACAAACATTAGGGCAGCGCCACCACCCTCAGCTACTACTAGTCATAGCAGCAGCAACATCTGGCTCTTCGGCATTGTATAGTAATGCATACCATATAGAATAGTAATATAAATGACATAGTATAATAATACATACCATGTAGTATAGTAATATAAATGACATAGTATAATAATACATATGACATAGTGTAATAATACATACCATATAGACTAGTAATACATATGACATAGCGTAATAATAGGGGTGATCGCAGCTGCTTAATATGACAGGTTTCCAAATTAGACATAAATCTGGCATAGCTAAAGATGTTCTAGGAATTCCAGGGTCATAAGTGGCTTTCCACACGGCAGGGTGACACATCAGAGAGCGGGGGGGTTATATCGCCAGCGTTATCCGTCATCACATGAGAAGACCCCTCCACCCACAGCACCCCGTCGCTGATCTCCATCCCCCGAGAGCCTCTAAGTGGCCAGAATACACCGTCTATATTTGTAGCCCAGCAACTGGGCCGCGGCCAAGGTACGATACACATATCCAAACATGGTGATCGCCGGACAAATCCTTCTTCTGACTATACGGAGCAGATTAACTCTTCCCTGACCGGTGACGGGTGTGCCGATCATTTTCAGGATTAATAAACTCGTAATTATCTTTTAATTGCTGAATTTTGCGCATCATTCAAAAACATTTATCAGGATATTAGATGTTTTTTAAGAATCAGTGTGTTCGGGGCTGTGCACGTTTTCCAGGTCATGATATATTAGGTTATTTTTCTCTGTACTGTTTTTTTCGGCGCCCCTGTGAGCGCTGGAAACGCTTCTCCACTTTCTTGCATTTTCTCCCACCTTTCTTTTCTTCCTCCGTGATGTAACGTGTGGAGGTCTGACTGTCAGAGCCGCTCGCGTCACAGTTATCCGAGCGCTGGGTGAAACGGATGACCACGAGTTCAGAGGACCCCGAAGGGGCCGTGAGATGCTGTGCTGTCACTAGACATATGTGTGCGCGGTATGGGATGTAACTCCACTGGCCATCGGGGGACGAGCCTTCATGTCTTATTATAGGAACGCTATTTCCATCTGGATGGAAGTAATTCTATCTGAGAAAGGTGCGGCCTCTAGAAATACCTTCAAGGGCGGTCGAAAATTTACAGACTGTGTTTTTGGAAAAATAGAATTAAGAAATGTAACCCCCAAGAGATGTAACCTGCGAGCGGCTCACGTGTAAGCTAGTGTTTGCTATTATGTCCATATATGACATCGGTGTGATCCAGCAAAACGGCCCGCAGCACTTTTTTGTGTCTGTGAATTTTTTTTTACTGATTGTTTGAAGCTTAAATGCCGAGATATGCTGATTATCTGAGCTGGAAATGTAGCAAACGTTAACTGACATGTAACCCATCATAACTACAATGCTGTAAATGGGGTTATCAGGATACCCCAGTCATGTTAACGATTGCTACTTCTGTGCAAGCCGATGGGTTTAAAAATGGCCGTTGGCACAAAGAAGGGTCGCCTCCTTTTAGAACCAAAAAATGCAGGCCAGGTTGAAGGGGACGTGGTTTATAGATGTGGTTAGGGGTGTGGCTTATCACAACGTACGTTTTTAACTCGGTTATTCCATTGGCCCTAGTAGTAATAGTGGCTCCTTTCAGTGGCCCCAGTAATTTTAGTTTCCCCTCTCAGTGGCCCCAGTAGTCTTAGTGCCCCCTCTCAGTGGCCCCAATAGTCTTAGTGCCCCCAGTAGTAATAGTGCCCTCCTCTCAGTAGCCCAAGTAGTAATAGTGCCCCCCTCTCAATGGCCCCAGTAGTAATAGTGCCCCCCTCTCAGTTGCCCCAGAAGTAATAGTGCCCCTCTCAGTGGCCCCAGTAGTCTTAGTGCCCCCAGTAGAATTAGTGCCCCCCTCTCAGTGGCCCCAGTAGTAGTAGTGCCCCCCTCTCAGTGGCCCCAGTAGTAATAGTGCCCCCTCTCAGTGGCCCGAGTAGTCTTAGTGCCCCCAGTAGAATTTGTGCCCACTCTCAGTGGCCTCAGTAGTAATAGTGGCTACTTACCACCACTTTTGAATCTCCATTCCTGAGTCTCTGTAGGCCAACTCCGTTTTGCTGGACACATTCTACACCTCCCTGAGACAAGATTGGCAAGAATCATTATCTCATGGACAACAATAGGCAGGAAAAGCAAAAGATCATCTGAGGATGTCCATTTATACAGCACTAGAAGATCCTCACTCCTTCCCCTGGTGTTTGCTCTGTGTACATGTAGGAACGTAGATGGTAGGGAGCATTATAGGAGCATCCCGGCCAGAGCGTGAGTGAGTTATGGCACTTAATGACATGGCGACTGCTCAGAGGTGCTCACATGTTTTTTTGTTTTTTTTTACAGCACCAGAACAAAGCTCATAACACAAATACAGAACTAATAATTGTGCCCAGCCTATGTCCGTCTCGTGCCCCCACACCCTTACAAGCTCGGTGTCCTATATTATTAGGTAAAGTCCCCTGGTACAAGCACCGAGTCATGACCAACTCCTAGGGCGACGTCACATTGTGACGTTTTATTGGCAGACTATTCTTGCGGGGTCCCCAGTTATCTTTACCCCCCCAGCAAGCTGGGTACTCATTTTACCGACCTTGAAGAGATAGAAGGCTGAGTCAACCTTGAGACAGCTACCTGAACCAGGCGGGGATTGGACCCGCAACCTTCAGGTCGTGAGTGAGAGCTTAGAACTGCATTCTGCTGCCTTAACACTCTGCGCCACACGAGGCTCTGTGTGAACATCATTAAAGTGTGGGAAATCGACTCCCTTCTCCCACCCACCATAGTGAGAAGTCATAAACTAAACTAATAAGAAATGCAAAAGTATTTTTAGAAATCTGGAAGTTACCGCTGCGCCTTTAATCCCGCCAGTACGCTGGATACCGGTGTAGTACATAAGACATCACAGTTCTATAGCGTCTTGTCAGGCGGAGAAGCAGAGATGTATGGAATTAATCTACAGGGCTACTGATTTTTAGATAACGACTTTCTATACACTGGAGAGATAAGATATATCATTACCGGCCCGCCGATCCACTGCTGGATCATTTATAGCCAGACTAAACCCAGCTATAGACGATGTCCCTACACAGTGGGATATGTATCAATAGCTGTATATTCTGTACATTAATTAGGAGCACGGAAGGCTCTTCATTTAGATAAGATCGTGCACACCGCCGGGAAAACTAATTTATTTGGAGGACGTTTTTTTATGGCCGCGCGGTAATGAGTCGCATTCAATGGATAACTTCTTTAGAAAACAATAGAGAAGTCAACCCAAAAGAAGCACCTCCTCCTCCCTCCATGATGGAATTGGGTAGGGACTCCAGAAATGTTGGCAAACTCAAACATGGCAGTGCCACCATACTGTGGGTTAAAACCAGGGGTGTAAGGGAATGCTCATGGGCCCTGCTGCAAATGTTCGGCTTGCTCCTCCTATCTTTATCTTTTATGCGGCTTGTCTAGAACTATCAGCGATGGGCCCACCCAAAATATACACAGTAGAGACAGCATAGCTTTATGGTCACCTTCAAAGGGTCATTTGTAATTGTAAGGCTATAAAGATATATTAAAAAGGTGGTGGGGAGGGAGGGCAGATGGACCAGAGCAAGGTTCCAGTCCAGAAAAATTGGGGTGCAAGTCCCCCAACACAGATAGTTGGGTCAGGTAGTTAGAGAAAAGAAAACAGGATGGTTGCGAGACTAGCCGGTATGTACAAACACAATAGTCTCAGTGGGAGAAGCAGACCAAAGGCTCTGGGGGCTTCAACGTCGCAATGTAGGACCAATAGGGCAGCCGCAATCCCAGTGCCCAGTGGCAAGCTGCATTTAAGTGCACAGTGTGCCAGAGGGTCTTCCTGACACAGCTTGGGACCCTCCAATCTATAAGAGGCTCTTTGAATCTTGCGGGGCACATAAAATGACATGTTGGGCCAGGTTCAGCCTGTGGCCTTGGGTTTAACTCTAAATAATGTAGTCACCAAATGATAGACCCCAGTTCTACACCGTGATGGTGATTACACTGCTGTTACCTCTAGTGATCACAGGCGACGTCTTTTCTAATTGGAGTCGTCCATCCTTGACTTCTCTCTTCTCAGTAATCCTACAGTAAAAATAATACAGTAATATTCTCTTGGTTCCCCTGAACACTGTAATAGTGTCCCTCATGCCCCCACAAACTGCTTTAGTGCCCCGAGTGCCTTCACACACTGTAATTGTGCCACCTCTGCTCCAACAAACGTTATTAGTACCCCTTGTGTCCCCACACCGTAGTACTGCTTGCTTGTGCTCCTGCATGCTACCATTTAATAGTGTCCCCTCAGCCCCCACACACTATAATAGTGCTTCATGTGTCTTCACAAACTGTATTACTATCCCTTTGTGCCCTGCACATTCTAGTAATGCCTTGTCCTCCCACACAAGGTAGTAGTGCCCATTCTGCTCCCACATACTGTCATAGTGCACCCTTTTGCCCCCACACACTGTAATAGTGCCTCCTTATGTCTCACACACTGTAATAGTGCCTCCTTATGCCCCCACATACTATCATAGTGCTTCTTATGCCCCAGACACTGTAATAATGCCTCCTTATGCCCCACACACTGTAATAGTGCCTCCTTATGCCCCCACACACTATCATAGTGCTTCTTATGCCCCACACACTGTAATAATGCCTCCTTATGCCCCACATACTGTATTAGTGCCTTATTATGCCCCCACACACTATCATAGTGCTTCTTATGCCCCAGACACTGTAATAGTGTCTCCTTATGCCCACATACCATCATAGTGCCTTCTTGCTCCCCTCACACACTGTAATAGTGCCGCCTTATGCCCCACACACTGTAATAGTGCCTCCTTATGCCCCACATACTGTAATAGTGCCTCCGTATGCCCCCGCACAGTCATAGTGCCTTCTTGTTCCCCTCACACACTGTAATAGTGCCTTCTTATGTCTCACACACTGTAACAGTGCCTCCTTATGCCCCCACACACTATCATAGTGCTTCTTATGCCCCAGACACTGTAATAATGCCTCCTTATGCCCCATACACTGTATTAGTGTCTTCTTATGCCCCCACACACTATCATAGTGCTTCTTATGCCCCATACACTGTAATAGTGTCTCCTTATGCCCCCATACCGTCATAGTGCCTTCTTGTTCCCCTCACACACTGTAATAGTGCCACCTTATGCCCCCGCACAGTCATAGTGCCTTCTTGTTCCCCTCACACACTGTAATAGTGCCTCCTTATGTCTCACACACTGTAATAGTGCCTCCTTATGCCCCACATACTGTAATAGTGCCTCCGTATGCCCCCGCACAGTCATAGTGCCTTCTTGTTCCCCTCACACACTGTAATAGTGCCTTCTTATGTCTCACACACTGTAACAGTGCCTCCTTATGCCCCCACACACTATCCTAGTCCTTCTTATGCCCCAGACACTGTAATAATGCCTCCTTATGCCCCATACACTGTATTAGTGTCTTCTTATGCCCCCACACACTATCATAGTGCTTCTTATGCCCCATACACTGTAATAGTGTCTCCTTATGCCCCCATACCGTCATAGTGCCTTCTTGTTCCCCTCACACACTGTAATAGTGCCACCTTATGCCCCACACACTGTAATAGCGCCTCCTTATGCCCCCACACACTATCATAGTGCTTCCTATGCCCCGCACACTTTAACAGTGTCCATTGTGCTCTCACGTTCTGTAATAGTGCCCTCACATACTGTAATGATGTCCTTTCTCCTTCTGTACCGCCTGCTGCATCCGTACTTTGCTGAGCTGGTTTCTTTGACAGCGTGTTGTGCTGAACCTTTGTAGCTTGACTTATCTTCTTGGGTCTCTTCTCTGATGGTCAGAGGTACAAGACAAGAGGAGACCTGGAAAAGCAGTTCTGAAGGCCAATTGAGGTCCAACCCACTACTACTCATAAAGTGGCCATTCGGTGTACAGCTGGCATACCAAACGTAGAGGTCGACAACGTAACTTCACATACAGGAGGGCGCTACTAGGTTTTTACAGCTCCCATTGCGGTCCACACTAGAGGTCTACATCCTATGCAGTGAATTCCCCATGGTGAAGTGGGAAAGGCAGCTACATTTTGGTGGGGATGGACCCACTCCGAATCTTAGGGCGCCCCATGATTTCTATATACGCTCATCCAATGCATTTGCAATATATGCATGGTTTACAAATTTATAACATGGACGACCGACCCCAGGAGGGTGTTCATCATTGGCGCTTGACTTTGTTTCATCGGCAGCAGGATCGCCGCAGCCTTCCAAGAAAAGCCTTCTATGACTTTCACCTTGATAATGGCTACAGAAATAGCTCTATGTCTGCCTGTAGGGAGGAGAAGAAGAGGCCGAATGAATGAACAATGATGATTGATGCAGTCTGGTGAGTGTGGCTCTGCTGGAGGTTTCGATGGGTCACCGGGCCAATGTCTCCACGTTTCTTACAGGTTCGGCTAATTACTGCAGAATTGCCACTTGACTGACAAATACGATTCCGCTGGTAATTTTCCTTCCTCATTATAAACGGGATTATATCAAGGGCTTCTCGCTCCTCTACTTTCCTCTCTGATAAAGCGCGCACAAACAGGCTCTTCTAATAAGATTACGGAGGGTCATTTTGAAGTAGGGTCCTCGGATGACAGACAAGGCAGGAATATATTATCGCATTCTGGCTTATTAGAAAGGATAGTGTTGCTAAAGATAATCTAGAGCACGGTGTAACTGACGCTGCGTCGCTGTAACAGCTTACATCATAGACTGTTACCATCCCACAGGATAGGGCATAACTTGGGATTCTGTGGGGGGCTCACCGCTGAGAACCCGGCCGATCCTGAGAATGTGGGTCCGGTGTCCCCCGTCGTCCATACTGTGAGGAGACTGAATAGATCGCTGGGCGGCACGTAAGCACACTAGTACTCCATTCAGTTTCAATGGGACTGCGGAGACACCAAAATGGGTGCTGCTCAGCTACCTCCGCAATCTTGTTACAACTCCCTTTAGGACCCAGGGGGGCATGAGAGGGGAATATTGGTTAAAGAGGTATTCCCGGACTTTTAAAAATGTTTTTCTATTGGTAAGCAGTGAAGACCCGCCGCTCGGATCCCTGCCGATGAGCTGATTCCCGGGGCAGCAATCACCGGGGTCAACGCAGGAAGCAGAAACTGCTGACCATAGCACAGCAGACCAGGTTGGTATTGCATTAAATTCAATAGGAGCTGCACCTGGAATACCAGCCCGGATGGCTGCGCTACGGTCAGCGCATTCTGTTCCTGCACTGATTGCTGCGACAGCTTCAATGGGAATCAGCCGATCAGCCGGGGGTTCCAATCTATCATCTATTGATGACCTGACGGCCATTAATAGAGAATATAAAAGTCTTGGAATAACCCTTTAAATCATGGGATTTCAACCTAATTTCCGTGTTAAAGGGCTTGTGCTGAAATGCACAGCCCCTTCCAGAATGCGGGGCCTGGGTTAAATGGTTGAATACCCCGTGTCCCGCTCTTGGGATCCCAGCAATCAGCTGGCTTTGCTAGGTGAAGCTGTTGCTAGCCTATCCTCCCCTTCAGGAAATGTAGTATTACAGGATGGCCGTTCACATGGTTCTCCTGTCTTAGTCATAGAGGGGGTCCTGAGCCACTCTATAGTGTTCATACCCCATATTGGAGTATATAAACAGAATATGCCAGCAGAGTAGTGAGTGCAGCTCTGGAGAATAATACAAGATGTAACTCAGGATCAGTACAGGATAAGTAATCTATATACACAGTGACTCCACTAGCAGAATAGTGAGTGCAGCTCTGGGGTATATTACAGGATGTAACACGGGATCAGTACAGGATAAGTAATATATGTATACAGTGACTCCACCAGCAGAATAGTGAGTGCAGCTCTGGAGTATAATACAGGATGTAACTCAGTATTAGTACAGGATAAGTAATGTATGTACACAGTGACTCCACCAGCAGAATAGTGAGTGCAGCTCTGGAGTATAATACAGGATGTAACTCAGGATCAGTACAGGATAAATAATGTATGTACACAGTGACTCCAGCAGCAGAATAGTGAGTGCAGCTCTGGGGTATAATACTGGATGTAACTCAGGATTAGTACAGGATAAGTAATGTATGTACACAGTGACTCCTCCAGCAGAATAGTGAGTGCAGCTCTGCAGTATAATACAGGATGTAACTCAGGATCAGTACAGGATAAGTAATGTATGTACACAGTGACTCCAGCAGAATAGTGAGTGCAGCTCTGGAGTATAATACAGGATGTAACTCAGGATCAGTACAGGATAAGTAATGTATGTACACAGTGACTCCACCAGCAGAATAGTGAGTGCAGCTCTGGAGTATAATACAGGATGTAACTCAGGATCAGTACAGGATAAGTAATGTATGTACACAGTGACTCCAGCAGAATAGTGAGTGCAGCTCTGGAGTATAATACAGGATGTAACTCAGGATCAGTACAGGATAAGTAATGTATGTACACAGTGACTCCACCAGCAGAATAGTGAGCGCAGCTCTGGAGTATAATACAGGATGTAACTCAGGAGCAGTACAGGATAAGTAATGTAATGTATGTACAAAATAACAACTTTTTATGTAGTTACATTCAGTTTGTAGTCTGTAAAATGTGGCTCAGAGGTGGACATGCAAAAAAAAGTTTAATTTTCCCATAGAAAATTTGAGGAATTCTAAACTTTGGATAACTTCTGGGAGACCCTCCTTGGGCCTGCGTTTTTAAGGAATGCAACAATGTGATTGTTAGGAATATGCCTTATTTTACAAGCATACTTTATTTTGTCTCACAAGGGCAGTAAAATATATGAACAGAGTTTATTGTGTGCAGATAATTTACCTTCTCTGCATATTTGCATTTTATATATCTCTATACAGGTCTTATGGGAATTTATCTGGATCATGAAAGCTGAAACATTAAATTACTAAATAGACGGAAAAGCAACAGCGCCCCCACCAGGCTCTGCAACTAATTAACGCACGAAAACAATACATGATTGTCTTTTGTATTGACAATTCTGTAGCTCCTTAAAGAGATTTGGTCTTTCTAGACTTTTTTTTCCTATATACTCTGTTTGTAAAAAAAACAAAAAAAACAATTGCGCTCCAAGAAGTTGTCACTTTGCTGCAAAACCCGTCCTGCAGCTCCATCTCAGGCAGATCTGTAAATGATGAGAGTTGTGGTGATTAGATGGACGGTCTTGTCCCCGGAGGCCCTAAAAGTGGTTCCCCCCTCGGCCTATAAGAGGCTCTCGGAGGCTCCTTGTGGGTAGTGACCTCTTCTTCCGCTTGTGTAGAGCGTGTTGGCCACTAGACGCCTCTACGACGCAGAGAAGAGATTTCACCCTGTTACCAGAGGGGGCGCATTATTGGGATGTGAGAAGCTGGAGGGTCATATCGATGAATTGGCCCCCACCGGGGCCGTTCTGACCAGACTGTTAGGAGGTGTTGGGACGAGTGGATGTGTGAGGGCACACAAGGTGACCGGGCTCAGGACGCCCCCTACAGACCACCAGTAAAGAGGAGCATCTGACCAGACTGTTGGGGGTATTGGGACCAGTGGGTGTGTGAGGGCATACAAGGTGACCGGGCTCAGGACGCCCCTGACAGACCACCAGTAGAAAGGAGCATCTGAGCAAACTTTTGAGGGTTGTTGGGACCAGTGGATGAAAGCACGCAAGGTGACCGGGCTCAGGACCCCCAACAGACCCCTAATAGAGAGGAACGTCTGACCAGACTGTTAGGGGGTGTTAGGACCAGTGGATGTGTGAGGGCACACAAGGTGACCGGGCTCAGGGCCCCTGACAGACCACAAATATAGAGGTGTGTCTGATTGTCCGACAAGCACCAGCAGCTCCAACTATTTCAATGTCTGCCATCCAGAGAGAGGGGGCGCCATTGTTACACCCCGGTGCCTGTCGGTACTATTTCCAGGCCCTTTGACACCCGCCGTCGCCCCCTTTACATGTACAGCCTCTGACACCCGCCGTCGCCCCCTTTACATGTCCGGCCCCTGACACCCGCCGTTGCCCCCATTACATCTCCGGCCCCTGACACCCGCCGTCGCCCCCATGACATGTCCGGCCCCTGACACCCGCCGTCGCCCCCATGACATGTCCGGCCCCTGACACCCGCCGTCGCCCCCATGACATGTCCGGCCCCTGACACCCGCCGTCGCCCCCATGACATGTCCGGCCCCTGACATCCGCCGTCGCCCCCATGACATGTCCGGCCCCTGACACCCCCCGTCGCCCCTATTTCATGTCCGGCCTCTGACACCCGCCGTCGCCCCTATTACATGTCCGGCCCCTAACACCCACCGTCGCCCATATTACATGTATTGTTGTGAACGATGAAACTGGACGCTACGGAAGAACCGGGTTGTGTGATGAATCCAGGTTTACTTTGGGTGCTGACGGTGGCTGTGTTCATGTCTGGAGACCTCAGGGTGAGCGCCACAATGCTTCCTTTGCTGTGGAGCGGCACACTGCCCCCTGCTGGTGTGATGTCTTGGCGGCCATCGCATACGACAGTCGGTCCCCCCTAGTAGTGGTACGGGGGACAATGACAGCTCAGCGATATGTTCAGGACATCCTGCAGCCACATGTGTTCCTCTCATGTCCGGCCCCTGACACCCGCCGTCGCCCCCATGACATGTCCGGCCCCTGACACCCGCCGTCGCCCCCATGACATGTCCGGCCCCTGACACCCCCCGTCGCCCCCATGACATGTCCGGTCTCTGACACCCCCCGTCGCCCCCATTACATGTCCGGCCTCTGACACCCCCCGTCGCCCCCATTACATGTCCGGCCTCTGACACCCCCCGTCGCCCCCATGACATGTCCGGCCTCTGACACCCCCCGTCGCCCCCATGACATGTCCGGCCTCTGACACCCCCCGTCGCCCCCATGACATGTCCGGCCTCTGACACCCCCCGTCGCCCCCATGACATGTTCGGCCTCTGACACCCCCCGTCGCCCCCATGACATGTCCGGCCTCTGACACCCCCCGTCGCCCCCATGACATGTCCGGCCTCTGACACCCCCCGTCGCCCCCATGACATGTCCGGCCTCTGACACCCCCCGTCGCCCCCATGACATGTTCGGCCTCTGACACCCCCCGTCGCCCCCATGACATGTCCGGCCTCTGACACCCCCCGTCGCCCCCATGACATGTCCGGCCTCTGACACCCCCCGTCGCCCCCATGACATGTCCGGCCTCTGACACCCCCCGTCGCCCCCATGACATGTCCGGCCTCTGACACCCCCCGTCGCCCCCATGACATGTCCGGCCTCTGACACCCCCCGTCGCCCCCATGACATGTCCGGCCTCTGACACCCCCCGTCGCCCCCATGACATGTCCGGCCTCTGACACCCCCCGTCGCCCCCATTACATGTCCGGTCTCTGACACCCCCCGTCGCCCCCATGACATGTCCGGCCTCTGACACCCCCCGTCGCCCCCATTACATGTCCGGTCTCTGACACCCCCCGTCGCCCCCATTACATGTCCGGCCTCTGACACCTCCCGTCGCCCCCATTACATGTCCGGCCTCTGACACCTCCCGTCGCCCCCATTACATGTCCGGCCTCTGACACCCGCCGTCGCCCCCATGACATGTCCGGCCCCTGACACCCGCCGTCGCCCCCATTTCATGTCCGGCCCCTGACACCCGCCGTCGCCCCCATTTCATGTCCGGCCTCTGACACCCCCCGTCGCCCCCATGACATGTCCGGCCTCTGACACCCGCCGTCGCCCCTATTACATGTCCGGCCCCTGACACCCACCATCGCCCATATTACATGTATTGTTGTGAACGATGAAACTGGACGCTACGGAAGAACCGGATTGTGTGATGAATCCAGGTTTACTTTGGGTGCTGACGGTGGCTGTGTTTGTGTCTGGAGAACTCGGGGTGAGCGCCTCAATCTTGCCTTTGCTGTGGAGCGGCACACTGCCCCCTGCTGGTGTGGTGGTCTGGGGGGCCATCACATACAACAGTTGGTCACCCCTAGTATTGGTACGAGGGACAATGACAGCTCAGCGATATGTTCATGACATGCGGCTGCCACATGTGTTCCTCTCATGGCGGCTTCCAGCAGGATAATGCTCGACCACACACAAGGGGGTCCCAGGAAGCCCCCACAATCACCCAGTGTCTTTACAGGCTGTGTATGATTGCCGCGGCACTTTGTGGTGTACACACAATAGCCGGCCTTTTCCTTATTCCTTGAGGTGATAATTTTCAGAATCTTTTAAGTTTGGCTTCAAAGTTTAACCTGAAATGAAACCAATTTGCCGTCTGAGATCGTGCCGCAGAATCACAATTTTCTGCTGCGTTCTCCGCGGCGTTGGGCTCCACACAGAGGCGTTCGTTACTTCCTCCAGAAGACATGAATAGGATAACTGGGAGCACTTCACGCACGCTAATGTTACCTTAAGTGACCGCCGAGACGAAGAGCTTCCTCGTTAAGACGCCTTTATAGAGAATTTAAACTTTATTTAGAAGCTGAGAAAGTTTCTTTTTTTTCCATTTTTTCTAGTCGTAGCTGAAACTTTAATGTTTAATGAAGGGATTAAAAGCAGAATGAGAAAGCAAATCCACTTACCAGGAATATTAATCCTTTCTTAGAGGACAATTATCCTGTGTTTACCATTATAAGGCTTCCTTCCTTCCTTCTGGTGTTCTTTTGACTGATACGTTGTTTTTTTTTGTTTTTTTTTATATTCACACATTTTTAACATTTGTATTTTTTTGATGTTTTTCATGTCCTATATACAATAAATGGCCACTTCAGAGATCCAATCTAGTAATGTTGGACCTCCTTTGGCCTTCAGAACTGCAGTAATGTGTCGTTGCGGCTCAGGTTGAGGATGGTGCGGCGATGGCGGCTGAAGCCAGAGCCGGAACCTTTTTACAAAAATAACTTATAGTGAACATTTACATAATACACAGGGGGGGGGGGGGGTCGTACTTTAACGTTACATATCTCTCTTAATGTGATGGTATTCATAATGTCTACTACCATCCCAGATATACTTGTTCTAAACCCTAGGCGGCAGCAAGGCACGTGACTGTCACCTATCAGCGTCTCTTGTCACTTCTCCTATCTGCAGCGTAGCCGTTACTTGCATCATCCTCCTTTATGAGCGCACGCCCCGACCTTAAATGCCCCAACTTAAAATGCGCCGTAGGAACGTAGCAGCGTCCTCTGCACACAGCAATTTACACGTCGCAGACATCACTTACAGATCCGGAGGTCATCACAATACTGGCGGTTCAAGGCCGCTTTACATTACCCATTACTGCTCCATATACATGATGTTCTGTACATGACACATCAGCATGACACTACATTGTGTCCTAACCATATAACATTGTCTCCACTTAGCCATTAACCCTCGCAAGGCCTTGCATCAAACCAGAGGCGTAACTTGAAGCTCCCGGGCCCCAATGCAAAACCTGTAACAGGGCCCCCAACTATAATGCTTTATTCATAGTACTGGGCTTCCTATATGGAGAAGAGAGGCCTTATGGGCCCTCCTAAGGCTCCTGGGCCCGGGTGCAACCGCATCCCCTCCATCCTCTATAGTTACGCCCCTGCATCAACCCAATAAACCATAGTGCCTTAAAGAACAGCCCCATCCCGGCTAGGGATTTAACTTTACATAACGTTGGAGGTTGTAGACATTCATGCTCACTTGAATCTTCTGTAGACGTCCGTTATGGCCGACTCCATCACCTTGGTCTTTTGAGACGTCCGGTGATGGGTTTTGGCACCACCGCCGCAGTGTCTAACAATGCGGGGAGGGAGACTCTGTTGCAGGGACTTTCACCCCAAGGAAGTGGCCCGTCGTCCATCTTCGGCCCTCCTGGTGATCTCAGCCGCTTTGCTGTTGTTTCTAGAGACGGCTGCCGCCACTTAAGCGGCCTCTGGTGGCCGATCACAGGGGTCGGGGCAGCTGTTTCTACTGGAGTTGCAATATAATTTTTGTGTTCTTTTGCCTCCTGGAGTCTTGACTTTTTTCTTCACTTAGACACAATGGCGCTGGAACTGACTGTCTGCTGTTCTAGCCCATGCGTGCAAAGGAACAAGTTGGGCATTTGGACAGGTTAGTTGGAGCCCCAGTGTTGTGTTTGGCTGCATTCTGCCTGATTATATACTGCCTGTTGTTCTGAACGATTCCTGACATCCTCCTCTGACCCCTTTCGCTGACAAGTTTTTCTAATTGTTTTTTTGGATGTTTTCCTCGATCGCACCATTCTCTGTATACTCTCCGCACCATTGCATAAGAAAGCCCCATAAGGTTGCCAATGAAATCCCGGCCCCGTCTAGTCTAGCATTAGAAGTCGCTCCGATCGCTGGATTTTCCCATCTAATGTGGATTCGCACTGAAACTGATCCACGGGAAACTTGTCACGTGATTTTATGCTGCTCTCCGGGGTCACTGGGAGAATGTCCACATAGGGAAGTGGCAATTGTGAGGCAAGCCTTGAGGAGGAAAGAACTGCCTGTAGAGCTCAGAGCATGGATTGTGTGGAGGCCCAGAGCTGGAAAAGCTGCAAAAACATTTCTGCTGCACTGAAAGTTCCCAAGAACCCAGCGACCCCATAATACTTACATGGAAGAACAACCAGGACTCTTCCTAGAGCCGCCGACTCGCCAAACTAAGTAATCAGGAGGGAAGGTGACCAAGGTGGTCACTCTGGCTGAGCTCCAAAGATCCTGTGTGCCGACTGGAGAAACTTCCAGAAGGTAAAGCATCATGGCAGCCTCCAACAATCTGGGCTTTATGGCAGAGGGGCCAGAAAGAAGCCTCTCAGTAACACATGGAAGCCGCCTGGAGTTACCAAAAAGCATCTAAAGAACTTTCAGACTGCGAGAAACAAGATGCTCTGGTCTGAGGAAACCAAGATGGAACTTTTTTATGTTCAGAGGAAACCAGGCACTGCTCATCACCTGCCCAATACCATGCCTACAGTAAAGCCTGGTGGCGGCAGCATCATGCTGGGGGACAGGGAGACCGGTCGGGGTTGATGTAAAGCGCAATGGAGCAAAGTACAGAGATATTCTGAATGAAAACCTGATCCAGAGCGTAAGGAACCTCAGCCTGGGCAGAAGGTCCACCTTCCAACAAGACAATGACCCTAAGACCACAGCCAAGACAACACGAGGGGCTTAGGGACAACTCCGTGAATGCAGGGCTTTGTTGTGGAGGCGTGGGCTGGAGTTACAGAAAGTGGAAACAGAGATGAAACCTGGCAGGGGCACTTTGGAAGGACAGGGCAGAGACATTAGTTGGGTATTGGCACTGTCAGGGTGACTCTCCTGGTTTGCCAATTGCTGGCTGCAGACAGTCTCCATGCAGCTCAATGCCGAATTACCTGTGCTAGAAGTTTTAATTAAAACAATGTTTTTCCCAGCTTCTTCTCTGGTGAACCCCCAGTCAGTACAGGCTGGTAAACAACACAAGAAGCCAATTCTACCTACTCAGCTGTGAGCAATTTTTGGAGGGGGGGGCATGGCAATGTAGATACTGGAGGGCACATTTCATGCACCTATGTACAGAAGATCTTATATATCATGGAAGTACGAGGAAGCAGAACCAGGACTGGGTGTATCTATAACTGGTGCCGAATATGACGTCGGTGATGGAGAGGCTTTACACCGGTTCACTTGAACAAGCATGGCTTTATATAATGTACAATACAGAATAATATGGCAATAACATACAGCTGTATTATTTGGATACAATGTAAACCATTTACTAATGTTCGATTAACATAACGAAGTTCTCATCCTATGAATGGGGTGGCTTAATATTGCGCACGCCGGACCCCATTGTTGTCAATGGGTTCTGTTCGGTGCTGTTCGTTTCCATCATGAGATTGACCCATTTGGCATTTCCCCTTTCCTGCTCCCCGACGAGAGCAGGAGAACAGAATTTCCTGACGCAGATGTGAAGGCAGCCTAAGTCTTGCGGGAAGTTTGGTTAACCGAACGACTAAATCCACTAACTGAAATATGCAGTCACTGTCCCCTGCCAAAATTTATTAGCACAGTACCTTTGGGGAAGTTGTATTGTGAGGAAGTCAAAAGTGATATATTATAGGGGTGATAAACCTGAGTGATACTCATAATTACATACCACCGAAACCTGACCACTGACTGTCAGCCTATCTTCTCTCGCTGGTGGTCTCTCTTCTGGTGACGGCTTGGTGCAGCTGGCACTCACATTGTACCATTCCAGAAATTCCACTTGCGCTCTCTAGTACAGGAAAAACCCAACTCTCCAGCAGCGCTAGGGCAGCTTACTCCTCACAAGGCTCTCTGCAAAAAAAACTGTTCCATCGTGGAAGCAGGATCTCACGAGTCCAGCTGCAGGTCAGCTCTGCTGCAGCTCTCACTAGCAGAGTCTCTTCTCTATAGTCTCTGTGATTCACACCAGAGGCTGCCCTTTATACCTAGTGCATCAGCCTATCAAAAGCAGCTCTGGTCTTGGTAGACATAGGATCTCTCTTTGAAGGTCCTGGCAGGAACCTAAAGTACAGCAGTAATCATAGATATATACATATGAATGTGGCTCCTGACCCAATTATTTCCTATATAGCAGCTTTTTATGAAAGTCTAGGCCCCCTCAACCTCACACACGACTCCAGTTGCTTTCTTAGTAAATATTTACCCAGTATATAACCCTCAGTGTCATAACAATATCATTTCTTCCCACATAGTAGCATGCAATTAACCGACCGAACCTACATTATAACAATGACATGTAATGGTATAAAAGAGATTATTTCTGTGCGTTCTCATTTCTTCCAGTGAAGCACTCCCTCATTAGAAAAGGCGAGGAGAAGAAATTAGGCTTTGTTTGCACAAACTCCTACAGAACACACAGTGGGATCTAGCCTGTGTATCAAGAGGATTAGCTAGATCAAATGACTCATGCATTAAAAATTAAGAAATAAGTCGCGATTCTGTGGATGTACCAAAGTGCGCGTCTGGATGAATGTGAGCGTACGTAGGAGAAAAGTTATTGAAGTCGGATAAAGTGTCTCCACAGAGATCATCTTCTGTAAAGTACATGATAGGAGGGATCGGATGCTGATATATCCACATAAAGCAGGCCATGCACAGGCAGAGCCAGCTGTTTCACGGATGATGATTCGATTTTCATTGCTGCAATACAGCCTGCTCGGTGATTACCTCCCGTCATACAATGGCTGAAAATGCCTCTTCAGGTCAGATACACAGGGCCAGCTTTAAGATAAATGGCGAATGCCCCACTCCTCCCATCATGCGAAAAAATATATATATTGCGCTGATAGGTAGTCTGCCGGTCTTCTATTTGTGTAGGAAGTAGCCAGATAATGTCATACATACACCAGAACAGCTCAATGGATTAATACTGTATCAAAACCGAGCTCATAATAGAAATACAGCAAGAGAACCAAGCTCATAGCATAAATACAGTTGCGGAACCAAGCTTAGTACACAGATACAGCATAAGAACCAAGCTCAGTACATAGATCACAAGAACCAAGCTCCGTACATAAATCCAGCACCAGTACCAAGTTTAGTACATAGATACAGTTCCAGAACCAAGCTCATAACCGAATTACAGCATTCAAACCAAGCTCTAAACAGAAATACAGCCCCAGAAGCTAGCTTACTACATAAATACAATACCAGAACCAAGCCCATAACCATTACAGCATAAAAACGAATCTCAAAACATAAATACAGCACCAGAACCAAGCTCGGTATGTAAATATGGTAGCAGAACTAAGTGATTGTGTTGCGGGAGTGCTAATGGGCTGCTAGTGATGACTCGGAACATCAGAGGGGAGAAGATAGATCTAAGAGGAGGATGATTCATTTAGCGCCACAATACTTAGAGGTATTGTAGTAATGGGATTTAATTGGAGTGAATTTGGCACGGTCCGAGGTGGGAACTGGCTGTGGCCAGGGGGCCAGGACTGGTTGGGAGAGGCTTCGGAGAATTGCACACTTTGTGCTCCGCCTTGCCTGTCCCCCATTTCTTCCCTGTAAATTTGGGAGGTATGGAATTGAGCTCCAAGCAGTTGTCACTCCCTTTCCTTTTTTGTCAGATCATACGAAGTACATGAGGGTGGCTTTACAGAGGACAACTATCATCTAATTAGTCACTACCGTGTACAAATGACTTTTTGTAATCGCTGAATGAATTGTTGCCTGTCCACGGACGTTTTTGAATTGCATTTGCCGCGGCAATAATCCGGCCACGGGGAACGCAATGCACGCTTTCGATAGCGTTGCAATGGAAAACGCTGCCCCCCTGTTCACGAGCGGAGATCATTGCGATTCTCCGCGGTCAGCCTTTCTGTCAGGCTCACTGCAGAGATCCGTCTGCTGGCTCCTGCTGCCAGGCGACGGCTCCCGCGGCAGATCTCCGCTGCGGGATACCGAAACGCCCGTAGACAGGCAGCCTTACATGGTATGAAACATGAGTCATCAACTGCTTAGGGGGCGTGATGTTCTTTGGTGGGTGTGTAGTTGGAATTTTGACCCTTACCCAACGCATGCTTATGGGTTGCCATGTCCACTGATTGCACATACATATATGCAGACAGTTTTCAAGTGTTTTTTGGAAAACCAGCAGGGACTGTTCAGCCGAGGATCACTTGTACGTATTTATGTGTTTTCAGGAATCAATGAGCATTAAGTGGGAGGGCAAAATGTTCAAAAAAAAGTCAGGAGCCAATTAGCATTCGGTGGGAGGCACAAGCCAAACAAGCGCACACCTATCTACAAAGTTGTTGGCAAGTTGTTGAAAGACAATGATTACCGGTTTAACTTTTGGCTTTGGATAAGACCTGCAGTCAGAAAGCTCCTCGTGGGCCGTCCTAGAAATTAGCCTGAGCAGCTGTGAGAAGAGCGGGCAGTGGAAAATTATGTAAATTACGGTAAAGTCCGGGATCTGAATTAATTTCGGTGCTGAGACTGAGGCCTGGAGGCCAAGACAAGCAGAGTGGGTTTGGGTATAATGCGTTGACGGTAGGGGAGTGATAGGGTAGGACCCAGGCTTGTAGATAGATATATGGCTTTATTAATGAGTTTTTGTATAGAAGAAGAACAGTGAGGGGTAATCAGAACGTAGAGCGGATAGAGGAGGAGGAGAAGGCGGAGGAGGCAATGCGACCCTTCCTGATAGGGATAGATGCAGCTCAGTGCCCATCTTCATCTCCAATCTCAAGCATAAACTACAGGATGAGGGGAAATTGTGTTTTTAATTAATTGTGTTTAGAGTTTAATGAAGGAAGCCGAACAGTAATAGGAAAAAACTAATTCACTTAGCTGGAAAATGTTCCATCTAATGACAAACAGAAGAAATGTGAAGCAGACTTGTTGTCTCTTTACTTGCTGCATGAATGTGCAGGGAAACATATGGAGATTATTTATTCCCTCAAATCAATGTCAGCTTCTTTAATTCTTCATTAGCTACTTAAAGGGGTATTGCAGGATAAAAAAAAAAACATGGCTGCTTTCCTCCTTAAAGCGGTTGTCCAAGACCCATAACTGGGATTTGTTCAGTTATTACTATCCTCTTGGTCCTGCACCTATCACTTGTTATGGCCCCTCCGACACTGGGTGGTCTGGGGGTACTTGGAAGGACAAAAATAGCCAAGTGCTTTGCACTTTGCTGTCTCCATAACCCCCATAGAAGTCAATTTCGAGCTGCAAATAGCGCAACACAGCAAGCTATACTGTTTCTGTAAATCAGGAGCTGTGGAAACAGTGTATTTCGCTACGCTGTTTGAGTAACTCCCATTGACTTCTATGGGAGTTACGGAAACGCTGTAGCTTAGCCAAACTCCAACTGGCCACCTTATATTCAGCGGCCGAGATGGGAACACCCCTTTAAAGAGGTTATATAGGTCAGATGTGCAATAGTGGACCACTATCCCAAAAAACGGCAATGCAGAAACAGATTCACCCAGTCTGGTGGGGTTGCCACGTATAACGGGGCTCACCACTACAGCTAGCAGCCTGGTAGGCCTTGATAGTACACCTCAATGGCTTAGGGTAAATCCTTGTCCAGCACAGACAACCAAACTAGAAAGTGCCAATCACAACTACCCAATCCACCGGTCCGGGGTCAGCATGTATCAGTGAAAGACCAGAAAGGCAAACCGCGCTCGGGGACTGCGCTAGATGAATATGCATGAAATAGTGCAACAGGGTGGTGGGTCACTTCACTTAGGGACCTCCGCCAACCGCCAGTGGTCCTTAAGAGCAGAGGGTGCAGGAACACCCGACTAGATGAAGTCTTCCAAGGTTTATTGACGAAGTCAACCAGTAAAACGTCATTTCTGAAACGCGTTTCGGGGGGTTACAAATAACAGTCTCCCCTTTCTCTGCTGGTCTTTCCCTTTACAGAGAGTGTCTGAGATTATGTAAGCACTGCATCCACAGACCAGTCCATTGTCTTGTAGATTCCTGTGTAGGCACAGCCAAGATGTGTGGACCTTTTTATACATTAGGTCTAGTGTGCATTGGCAGGAAATATAATAAAAATGGCGTTCGAAATGCCGCTTTTATAAATTCTGATTTTATTTCAGAAAGCATGTTCCAATTCTTAAACCGTGGAAGAACATTTTCCAATAAAGTATACAAAAGAAACAGCAGGAAAACAATGAGATTAGAAGCTGCCTGTTATAAGTGGAAGAACAGATTCATCTTGGTACAGCATGATAGGGCAGTAAAGCATTATATTGATTGATAACTGATGGATCCACTATCTGATAAGGTGGAGATATCATTATAGCGAGAGAGAAAACATGGGGGGGGAGTTGGGAGGGAAGAGGAAGGTATACAAGCCGACACAAAGAAGGGACTCTGTAGTGGCCAAGACAGCTTAAAACAGCGGGGGAAGTACATCATGAAATAAGGGACAGGTAGTCCGGGCAGTCTTTAAAACAGCCAATAGCCTAAAAATGTACCCTAATGATGAGAGCCCATCAACTCCTCTATTAGGTTCACCTCTTGAATTTTTTGGAACCAGAGGCATATGGAGTGGGGGAGGAGTTATTTGTCTCCTTAGCACAGGGATGCACAAGCGAGCCACTTTGACCAAATGACGAACGATCAATTTGTGGTCTATCAAGTCAGCTGGTTGCCGGGGGTACTGGTGTAACTTGTCTCCACCAGAACTATGGGTGGAGACATGGGTATGTGAAGGTTGAGTTGTACTGAACACGCACAGCTGTCGATTGGCGAGTGTTGGCTTCAGTGTCGCCTGCTCCATCCATCCACGCATCTGCCAGCGGTGCTGATGTGACAGCGGTGCAGGCTTAAGGACCGCCGCTTTCATGCATCCACGCATCATACTGCCGTGCCTGCTTCAGGGCCGCCGGCACCATGCATGCACGCTTCTGATAGCGGTACCGGCTTCATCACCACAACCGCCATCCATCCAGCCGTGCCCTCGTGGGGCCAGATTCTGCGGCCGAGCAGAACAGGAACACTACTTGTAGGTGACATGCGAGGTCGGGAGCGAGAATGACAGCGCCGGAGCCCCGAGGGTAGAAGGGACATCGGCAGGGGAAAGGACACGAGCCGTGAGGGGAGATTATGCGAGTACGCCGGGGAGTAGAGCTGCTGGTACACCAGCGGCTAATGTGACATTTGCGTCGGGAGTGAAGATGCCATGTGGGAGAGTTATAGCGGGGCCATAAGAGGAAATGGAAGGCAGTCGCAGGGAACAGTGACCTAGGCGCTAGGTGCGGAGATGGGTGCATCACCAGCCCCTCCCCTATAACACAACCCAGCCAACCCATGTCACCACCCTTTCTTGCGGTGGAGACAAGATGCACCAGTACCATTGCTGGGTACAGTTTTTATAAGTGGGCAGCGCAGTCCTTGAATCCTGGTGTGGCTTCAGGGTCACACCTGTCTCTTCATGCTCAGGTATCCAGTTACTTTTGGTAGGATAGTGTATATATCAGTGTATTGTATCTAATCATTGGTACATTGTATATAACGGAGTGCATCTATGTATCTCTGCATTGTAACAGTTTTTAAAAAAAATTATTTCTTCTGGACAAAACTTTTGTGTTTTTTGCCGAGTTTTAGGTGCTGATTCCAAATTTGTGCTCAGACTTTGGCTGAACAGATTTACAGACAGTAACCTAAACAGCAGAAGAAAGAAGCGTAGATAGAAATGAAATTAATTATGTTTTAGAAATGTGCTCATAGACACTAAATCCTGAATAAGGTAAGGCTGCTTTTACACGTGTTAGGGCTCCGGCTAGGCACGGCTTGATAGGCAATCTGCAATGGCAGCCTTGGGGGCCTTCAGAAGGTTCCAGGCTACTATGGCAACCAATTGGCCCCCCACAGTCCCATTTTTTGTGGAGGCTGTTTTGGATCTTGAAGTCTGATCGGGGCATTTAAGTGCTGCTGTCACGGTTAACAGCCGCGATCAGCACTCATGCCGATCGGTGTCAAAGACAGACAGCACCCTCATTGTATGGAGCGGGATCGACCCTCGATCCCCCGCCATACAAAGCCCGAACCTCCATGACGTAACTGTATGCCCTGGAGCGTTAAGGGGTTAATGACCAATATGCTGTAGCAAAAGGGTACAATATTGAATATCCTACCTAATTATGATGTCTACAGTATATATCAGTGTATTGTATATAACAGATTATCGGCCAAATGGTAGGAGCTTTGTGTATCTGGGCTTCCTTGGGTTTGCACTACTCTCTGCACGGATCATCTTTACCTTGGAATCACACAGACCATTTGTAAGGAGGCAGACGCAGACGAGAGAACGGCTTGTAGAGAAGGAAGGTTAATCCAATGAACATCCACACCGCAGGGTCCCCGGAGGTGATTTACCCGCACATCAGCCCGACAGTCACCTCTCATCCACTATTAATGTGATAAATAATATATACTCTCATAAAGAGCCGGCAGAGCCCCCTGACATTATTCTTATGCCCCGACAATGATGCCGGGGCGTCCCACGGTGCAGGATAAAGAGCTGACGGAGCACATGGGAGACCCTGACGGAGATTTGTGAGTCTCGGCTTGGAAACAAGGCCGGGGTCTGATATCATCCGACTGCAAGAGATGTGGAGATTTAATTGGAAGGAAGCTGCAGGGAGTATTCTAACAATGCATAAAGGGAGCGGCATGAACCGGCTGAAGGGATGAGATATGTCTAACAATATATAGTAACTAGGTTTTACTTCTTTTTATAGATAGCGCCAGGCACTTAGGCTTGATGAAAGGAGATTATGTTCTCTTTGTAAGAAAAAATTGGTTCAAGGTATTCGATCACCTCTAAAAGAGCCGAGATGTATTTTTAGTTTACCCAATGATTAAAGAGGTTGTCTGCTATAAGGAAGAAAAAAGGTTTGCTTTTTTTTTCTCCTCCAGAAACAGTGCCACCCTCATCCACAGGCTGTTGCTGGTACTACGACTCAGCCTTATTTACTCGAATAAGACTAAGTTGCAATACCCAGTCACCGCCTGTGATGAAGGACTGTCTACTAGAGAGGTTGTCGCCTCAGAAAGAGAGGGACAGTATATGTCATAATAGCTGATATATCCGGCTTCACCCGAGTTAATTTGGTACAGGTATTTACCTGTTGTTCGCATGGAAAATTTTATGAAGTCGTGGTTACTTCAGAGGAACCGAGGGATAAAATATATATACACATAGAAGAGTGTTAGATTCTCCTCAGACTGCATGTACCGATGTCCCTCTGCAGAATGTGCCCCCCTCCCACTAGCCTTACTTTTTATCCTAAAAGGTAATTCCCATTTTTATTCAAATTAACCCAAAGACTGGAGGTTGCAGCCCCTTCTTAGCCTTAAAGGCTCCATCCCTGCAGTCCATGCCAGTTTCTTATGTACAGCTTTTCAGTATATACACATAGAGGTCAGTTAGATTCTCCTCAGTATATATACATGGAGGTGAGGTAGATTCTCCTCAGTATAGAGGTGAGGTAGATTCTCCTTTGTATATACACATAGAGGTAGGTTAGATTCTCTTCAGTATACACACATAAAGATCAGTTAGATTCTCCTCAGTATATACTCATGGAGGTGAGGTAGATTCTCCTCAGTATATACACATAGGGGTGAGGTAGATTCTCCTTTGTATATACACATAGAGGCTGGTTAGATTCTCCTCAGTATAAACACATAGAGGTCAGTTAGATTCTCCTCCGTATACACACATAGAGGTCAGTTAGATTCTCCTCAGTATATACACATAGAGGTCAGTTAGATTCTCCCCAGTATATACACATAGAGGTGAGGTAGATTCTCCTCAGTATATACACATAGAGGTCAGTTAGATTCTCCTCCGTATACACACATAGAGGTCAGTTAGATTCTCCTCAGTATATACACATAGAGGTCAGTTAGATTCTCCCCAGTATATACACGTGGAGGTCAGTTTGATTCTCCTGAGTATATACACGTAGAGGTGGGGTAGATCCTCCTCAGTATATATACATAGAGGTGAGGTAGATTATCCTCCGTATATACAGATAGAGGTCAATTACATTATCCTCAGTATATACTCATGGAGGTGAGGTAGATTCTCCTTTGTATATACACATAGAGGTCGGTTAGATTCTCCTCAGTATACACACATAGAGGTCAGTTAGATTCTCCCCAGTATATACACGTAGAGGGGAAGTAGATTCTCCTCAGTATATATACATAGAGGTGAGGTAGATTCTCCTCAGTATATATACATAGAGGTGAGGTAGATTATCCTCCGTATATACAGATAGAGGTCAATTACATTATCCTCAGTATATACTCATGGAGGTGAGGTAGATTCTCCTTTGTATATACACATAGAGGTCGGTTAGATTCTCCTCAGTATACACACATAGAGGTCAGTTAGATTCTCCCCAGTATATACACGTAGAGGGGAAGTAGATTCTCCTCAGTATATATACATAGAGGTGAGGTAGATTCTCCTCAGTATATATACATAGAGGTGAGGTAGATTCTCCTCAGTATATATACATAGAGGTGAGGTAGATTCTCCTCAGTATATATACATAGAGGTGAGGTAGATTCTCCTCAGTATATATACATAGAGGTGAGGTAGATTCTCCTCAGTATATATACATAGAGGTGAGGTAGATTCTCCTCAGTGTATATACATTGCACTTGAAATTGAATAATCAAGGTGCGTCCCCTTTACTTTTCCTATTTACCATCTAAAGAATGCTTCAAGTTTGTACAGTACAGATGTGTGTAATTAGTACATTACATAGGGGGTCACCTACCTTTACCCTTAGCATTTAGGACCTAAAGAATGTTCATGCCAAATTCCATGTTTGTACGACACCGAAAAGTTAGAGAATTAGTGGCGAGTCAGTCAGTCAGTGAGGGCTTTTGTCTTTATATATAAAGGGACCTTGGCTGCTCTCCTTAAAGAGACGGTCCTTCAGTAAGGTTTCCTTGTATGCCACTGTGAAATCTCCCAACTTCATATTGTAGATATTCACTTACGATTTGGACGTTTGACCCCCCTGGGGCGCGTCGTGTGGAATGTGATACAAGTAGCCATTGTATATCAGGGGAGATATTGGTGCATCCAGTGTGTTTTATCCGGACCTGTTGTGCGGCGCTGTAAACCTTGGCGTAGCATGCATCACACAGACAGCCTTGTGAGGTTGATGTATGGCCCCCAAGCTCTTCCCTCGTAAACAAAGTGTCCTTTTACTGTGCAAGGAGACAGTAACATTTAGCAAGACAAATGGAAGGTGGTGAGCAGCGGCGCTACGGAGGGACGGCGTCTGGGAGAAACCTCACCCAGTCTGGAGGGGTAAAATGATGCCGCCATTCTACAATCCTAAGGCGTAAATACCCACCGTATTACACACGTAATAAGGAGTGAATGGAACGGGTTTATTCACAAATGTGTATTTCTCATGAAGTTGCGTTAAAAAAACGTAGTATGTTCTATTTCGGTTTGTATTATGGACCAAAATAGGCCATAGCAGTGAATGGGAGTGCGCAAATACACAGTGAGTACACATGATGCATATTCACTCCGTATTTGCATATAGAAACAATAGTTCCTTATTGTGTTTTTTGCGCCCGTAAATACGCAGCGCTTACACGCACACAAAAAAATCGTAAGAACGGATTAAATACGCCATGAATAGGTCTGTGAATTTGCTGTATATTCTTTGTGCCGAAACGCGCATATGCCCATGTGAATGAGCCCTAAATCATGGAAGCTGCATGAAGCGGAGGGATGCGTGACTAATGAGTACATGTAGATACTGTGATCTGTCATACTAGCCATCAGAAAGTCTTGGGCTTAAATTCCACAAAGCTAAAGGGGTATCCCCATTTCAGGAATCCCATCCAAGCGTACTAATAAAGTGCTCACCCATGTGATGCGTATATCAAAAATGTCCCGTTCTCCTGATATTCTCTATTATTCGTTCAAGCTGTTGTCATGGCTCTCCAGCCATGTCGGATCGGGACCTGGGTGGTCCATACACTGGCTCATTCTCAGTGTCATTGCGGCATTGGACACTGACATGAGCACTTCTCTACTGGTGTGCATGGATTGGTTGGCTGGGGCAGGGGGGGCGTGTCCCTGCTGACCAATCAGTGCTTGTCTGTACACATTTATTCCGGCTCCTCCTCATTGAGGACCCCGGTTATACTTCTAGTCTCAAGGTGTTTCTGTCTGGTCGCCAACTTCTGTCCTTATAGGTCTGTTGGTCGTTAAGGATATTTGGGCTCTTGTAACATTTATCTCCTGACTAATTGCTAGTTCTGCGTTGGTATTTTATCTGGTTTACCGCGTGCTTATTTAACATGTTTACCGCATATATTGTTGTTTTTGTGTTTCCAACTAGAAAGCGTCGGGGTCACCGCGGGTTCCTGACGTGGGGTCGCCCTCATCAGGGCGAGTGTTCTGCTTTTAAGTAGAGTCTCATCAACTATTGCTCCAAGGAGCGCTAATCGTTGGGACTCTCGGCCACTTATGTCTCCCAGTTCTGCTTCTATGCTAGAATTCGTGACAATTTTTATTCATTTTTTTCCCTTCTCCGGGCGCAACGCATGACAGAACTCTGGAAAGGAACAGTTTAAAATAACACTTCTCACCGTCGTGTACGAATGAGAATTGACTGGTAATTGTCATAGACGGAGCGCGGGCCTCTCTCAGCTCTCTTACATTGTGATGGATGATCCTGCTCTGCTGTAATAACTCTCGCTTTTTATTCCCCGTCTTTCTGCTGCTGTCTTTTTAATCTCTTACTGCAATAATTTCAATCTTTTCTTCACATTAGTTTTATTTATTTTTTTTTGTCATGGCAAGAAACCAGAATAAGGCCGGAAATAATCGTCTACAAGGACTGCGTGGAATATTTTTTTAAAGGGGAGGCGCAATAAAAAAAATTTCTATGTATAAATATTACCAGGACCAGACATGCAGGAAAAGGGCACCGTGTCCTCTGGGTACATGTACTGTAGCTCTATTCTTTATGGCCAAATGCACATGGGCGGAAATTCCGCGGCGGGATTTCCCGCAGAATTTCTACCTGTGCCCGCTGCCATAGGATTGCATTAGATAATGCAATCCTATGCAAACAGCCGCTATTTGACCGCTTCTGCGAGGCTCCCACAGAAACGTCACGGCTGGCGCGCCGTGTCCGCTCTGCGCATGTGCCGGATGAGAATTCTCACAGTGGAATCTAACCCGGCCGTCTGCAGGAGGCCAAGTGCGGCCTAAGGTGCAAGGCGTTTTGGGGCATATTTGCCTAAGGCTTTTTTACACAGAATGACCTGTCAGGCGCAGATGCCTTGCTAGTCGTCCCAGCGATAATTGTTCCTGTGCTCTTACACAGGAACTCGCATTGCTGAGTAAATGGAGGTTGAATGGGCCAGGGATCTTTCCGCCCGACTCTATTTACAATAAACAGGCAGTCATCCATAATCGAATGACTGCCTGTTCATACGGGCCCATCCGTCTTCCAGCTCCCTGCATGCAGAAACTGAACAAAGAACGCGAAGCGAACAAATTCTCGTTCGTCGTTCAGTCGGGGCGTGCCTTTACACTGAGCGATAAGGCTGGGTTCACACGGGGCGGACTTTCCGCATGGAAATTGCGCAGGCATTTTAAAATCTGATACTAAGCAGCAAAGTGGACGTGATTTACAAAAATCTCATTTACGCACTGCGGACAAGCTGCGCAGAAACTGACATGCGGCGCAGAATTCAAATCCGCGACATGTAAATTGTATTGCCGTTTCTATTGCGGGCTCTCTTCTCTCTATGGGGAGAAATTTCTGCGGCAGAATACAGGCCGAAAAGCCGCTTCAAACCCATGCCAAATGGCGCAGGTTTGGAAGTGACCTTTTCACTGCGGAAATCTCACTGAATTTCCGTGCGATCCCGCTGCGCACATTCCGCGAGATTTCCGTCCTGTGGGAACCCAGCCTAGTCGTTAAGTTGGATGCAGAAATCTGATTGGCCTGTTTAAGAGCGCCCTCAGACTATCAGTTCATACGCCAGTCTATGTAAAGTGCGACATTTATTGTATCTGGTGACACTTTTGTGTGTCAGACTGAAACTTGTGCCGCCTGCAAACAGTTTCTGGCGTAAATTATAGTAAATCTGACAGTCCCGTGATTCCATGCCGCAGTTTTGACTAGCCTGCCCATTTTTAGAAAAAGTGCTGAAGTTTGCAAAGGCCAAAAGTTACAAATCCAATCATGAGCCAAAATGTGCAACTTTTGTGTGCCAGAAATGTGGAGTACAAAACTTCGTAAAAATGCCCCTTTGTGCCCATTAGCTTATGAGCTGTGGTTCCGGTCCCAACTACAAACGTTTACAGCCGCCAATAAAACGCCTGCATGCAGGAATAGGACTAGTTCACATCTAATGATAATAATCTTTATTTGTATAGCGCCAAATATATTCCACAGCTCTTACATAGACAGGGGGGAATACAGAAAGACAAAAGTACAAAAATACAAAAACGACGGTTACATGAAGTAATCAGTTGATGGAGACAGTAGGGGTACGGGTCCTGCTCCAATGAGATTACATACTACAGATATTGGGATGATACAGAAGGTAAAGGGGCTGGAGATGGGGACGGTATGGCAAAGTGGGGAGTGAGGGATTCTATACACATAGACAATGGTCAGACATTAAGTCGTATAGTAGTGGAATCGGTGTGACTGCAGGGGGCGGTTGATTGCGGCTAGCAGGGATTGCAGTCAGTAGGTCAGGGAGCATGTTATCAGGCGGTGTACAGAGGGGTTTGTTTAGGGAATGCGGTATGCCTCCCTGAAGAGGTGCGTTTTTAGAGCACGCCTGAAGTTCTGCGAGTCCTGGATTGCGCAGATATTTTTGGGTAGCGCATTCCAGAGGACCGGTGCTACTCTGGAGAAGTCTTGGAGGCAGGAATGAGAGGTTCAAATTAAAGTGGCATTCATTTTGACTCCTTTTGAGTTTGTTAGCAGAGCAGAGGGTGCGGGCTGGGTGGTGGATTGCTATGGAGAGCTTTATGGATGAAGGTAGTGAGTTTTACTTGAATTCTGTATTTAACGGGCAGCCAGTGCAGTGACCGGCACAGGGCAGAGGCGTCCGAGTAGCGGCTGGACAGGAAGATGAGCCTGGCTGCCGCATTCAGGATGCATCGGTGTTAGGGAAGCTGAAATATAGGAAATGAGCCTGGCACAGGGAGGCTGATGGGGTCAGCATTGGCATGGCCCCCGAGACCTACCTGAGGGGGTGTAGCCGCTTGTCTTCAGTAGAAATCCCAGTTGCAGGGATTAGTTAGCATCAGTACATTCAAGCGTGAAGTCAGAGGCCGAGACGGCATGTTGCTGTGATTAGAACTAAACGCCCTCCTGTATTCACTTCACTCTCTCTGGCCCGGTTCTTGTGTCATAGTTTCAACCAGTGCAGCAGGCGTGGTTGGCAGTGTGATTCTGGTGGCTGGATCGCTGGGCAGGCAATGCGCATTTTTAGCTCCGCCTGAAGTGATGCTTGACGCATCCGCTGTAAGTGATGCTTTGGCATAAACTCTGGGCCAACCCTCACCAAACTCCAACCGTACGTCAGGAACTGAGCCTTTGACGTCTCTCCGAAGGATTCTGGCTCTACAATTTCTTTTGCACCAGTCCCCTTCTTGTATGACAGCGTGAGGTCAACATGTCTGCCAGCGGCAAAACCACTGTACCACACCGCCACTCACAACACTGGACAAATAGACCCTATTAAAGGGGTTGTCTCGTGAAATCAAGTGGGGTTCAGCACTTCTGTATGGCCATATTAATGCACTTTGTAATATACATTGTGCATTAAATATGAGCCATACAGAAGTTATTCACTTACCTGCTCCGTTGCTAGCGTCCCCGTCGCCATGGATCCGTCTAAATTCGCTGTCTTCTGGCGTTTTTAGACGCGCTTGCGCAGTCCGGTCTTCTCCCTGGTGAATGGGGCCGCTCGTGCCGGAGAGCTGGTCCTCGTAGCTCCGCCCGGTCACGTGTGCCGATTCCAGCCAATCAGGAGGCTGGAATCGGCAATGGACCGCACAGAGCCCACGGTGCACCATGGGAGAAGACCCGCGGTGCATCGTGGGTGAAGATCCCGGCGGCCATCTTGGTAAAGGAAGAAAGAAGTCGCCGCAGTGCGGGGATTCGGGTAAGTAATAAACTTTTTTTTTTTTTTTAACCCATCCCTTGGGTTTGTCTCGCGCCGAACGGGGGGCCTATTGAATAAAAAAAAAAAACGTTTCGCGTGAGACAACCCCTTTAACTTTAGAATGGTTACTTTACCATACTAGTCCTATTACTCCATGTACTTCCATGTAACGGCATATCCCTGTTACAAAATGACAAGCATGCGTATAAAGTGTCCGCTATATACAATAATTCATTGCAAGACTGTGCCAGAAAACTACTCATCTGCTTTGATTAAAAAAATCTCCTAGTGTGTTGTGTATGCAGCTCCTATGCAGATCTATGCGTCTCCATGGTAACAGACTACAAAGAAACCCTGCATGTAGTCTGATTACACAGTGGTGTTACTCCAATCCCTCTGCCACCTCTTCTTCCTAACCTTCACACAGTAGAATAAGGGGTGAAGTAACACAGGGTTTGTTTATAAGTCTGTAACCATGGAAACACATAGAACTGCATTGGAGCTGCAGACACAAAACTGTAGGGGATTGTAGCACAGACTATATGTAATGTTTCTTCATTCAAGGTATACATGCCCTAGGATATAAACTTACATCCCGCAAATGGATATAAGCTTACGTCCTATGGATGGCACAGGCTCAGAAGCTGAACTCTGTGCCATCTGCAGCAGGATCCAGCTGTGACAGTCGGCCTTCCACTGCAACAGTGGGGTTTGCTGCCCGCTGTTAACCCCTTGTGTGCCGTGATCAATGCTGATTGCGACATATAAAGGATTTACAGAGAAGGGTGCTCCCTCTGTGACATCATCGGCCCTTCGCTATGTAATTGTAAAGGGACGAAGTATTGATGGCGTCCAAATCTACCATGACCCATGGTCACCATTAGTAGTGACAATACATTGCAGTACACAAATACTGCAGTATATTATCCTAGCGATTGTAGGACCGCTGTCCAACATACACAACGGCACAATATATAATATTCCTCACGAATTATTTTGATAAATTTGTGCCATTTTCATGAGAACCTTCGAACCCCGTCCAATACTGTTGCAGAATCTCGGCCATTGTGCATGTATCAGTGTCGTGCACACCGTCCTTTGTGATCCCATACAGAGACGTTGGCAGAGAATAAAAGGTCGTCTGTGTTTCATTTCCACATTAACAGTTCCCTGTAATTTCCTTCCCCATATCACAGCTTGAGCGAAATGCATTAAAAGCTGCGCATCTGCTCCCAGTGATAAGATGGCGGGCAGCGTGGGACAGAGCTCTCGCTGCAGGGCGGACGGAGAAATTACTACATAGTTCATTAACAGCATCACAGATATCCAAATAGAGAGCAGAACTTTCCTGCTGTACTGCCAGAGCCGCACATTATCTGCCTGATGTATGGGAGGAAAGCAGATAACCGAGGACGTTAATCTGAAATAAAGCAGGCCTGCGCCATATCTCTGCTTATATACTAATGCTGAATCAGCCCCTGAAGATCACAGCCCAAGGGGAAGGCAGCACCGGGCAGGAGGCAAAATTGCTTATTCGATTAAGTGTTTGCTATAAAGTACATGGCACACTTTTATTTCAGTTTGCATTACTACTGTAGGTCATTCCTGCCTAGCTGCCTTCCTTCTCTTTCCTCTGCTTCCTTGCTTTCCCTTCCCTGACTTCCCATTCTTCCTTATTTCCCTTCCTCCCTTCTTTGCTACCCCTTTCTTTTTTCCTTTCACCCTTTCTGATTTCTTTTTTTCCCTTCCTTCCTTATCTTCCTTCTCTTCTTTACTTCCTTATCTCCCTTCCTTTCTTCTCTTCCTTCCTACTATTCTTTCCTTCCCTAATTCTCTTCCTTTTTCTTTCTTCTCTTCTCTTCTCTTCTCTTCTCTCCTCTTCCATTCCTTATCCTCCTTCCCTCCTTCTCTTCCCTTCCTTTTCTTCCTTTCTTCCTTTTCTTCTCTCCCTTTCTTCATTTTCTTCTCTCCATTTCTTCCTTTTCTTCTCTCCCTTCCCGCTTTTTCTTCTGTCCCTTCCTTCTTTCTCTTCTCTCCCTTCCATCCTTCTCTTCTCTCCCTTCCTCCTTTCAGTTTCTCTTTTCCTTTTTTCTTTCCATCCTATATTCTTTTCTGTCTTGCTTTCTAAACCAGAGAACCATTGCCCTGCTCAAGGTGGGGTCTTGGAATAAGAGGCAGTAGCCAAAGGTCCATAGCTAGTTGGGTCCACAGCTTTTTCCTTCCTTCATCCCCATTTCTTTCTTCCACTCCCTTCTCTTCTGTTTTCCTTCTTTCCCTCCATCCTCCCTTTCCGTTTTTCTTCCTCAGTTTGTTTTTCCTTTTTTTCTGTTTTGCGGTCAGACAGACTGATGTACATCTGCCTTGCCACACGCCGGTTTGGATGTAGGTCAACTGAGGTGGCAGTACCTGGGGAAGCTCAGTTTTCACACCTAACCCCTTCCTAGCGGAATACCAGCTTTGAGGTGGGTTCCCCAAGTTGTTACACACAGATAGTCTCACTTCACGGATTTCTGGCGCTACACTGGGCCAAACCATGGTATCTGGAGGTCTAAACAGGAGCATAGTAGAGAAAACAGGCTGTAGTCAGGGCTGGTGGCACAGGGTGCAGAAACGAAGTCCAACCTGAAAGTCAGGGCAGGCAGCAGGCAATAGCAGAGTTCAGTATAAAGAGCCGAAGTCAGGGAGCACAGCAATGAGAATGGTCAATAAGGCAAGGGTTAGAATCTGCACAAACAGGGGGTTTGCCACAAATAGCTGAATGAGATCAATTGCTTAGGCATCCACCCATGGGTGGATGCCTAAGTGGATGCCTGGTGGAGTCCAAGGTAAGGGAGATTAACTGTTTGCGGACTGAGCTGAAGGTGAGCCGAAGAACAGAGCAGCAGAGTATATGACAGTGTCCTACTCTTCCTTCCTTGGGTCCACAGCTCTTTCCTTCCTTCATCCCATCTCTTTTTTTCTACTCCCTTCCGTCTCTTCTGTTTTCCTTCATTTCTTCCACAAATGGCTAAATGAGACACCAGGGTGCGGATGCCTAATAGAGCAGATGCTGACTGGACATTGGGGGAGTCCCAGGTAAGGAAGATTAACTGTCTATTGAGATGTGGCTGAGTCAAAGAACAGAAGAGTATATGACAGTGTCCTACTCTTCCTTCCTTCCTTCCTTTTGTTTTTCTTTTCCTTCCTTCCCTTCTTTTCTCCTGTTCTTTTTAAACCACAGACACCAATGTCTTGCTTAAGGAGAATATAGGAATCAGGGCATTTCCTGACGCACATAGTCGGGTACAGAGCTCTTTCCTTCCTAGTTTCATCCCCATTTACTCATTTACTTTTTCCTGCTTATTTCTTCTCCTTTCCTTCTTGTTTTTCTTTCTCTTCTGTTTTTCTTTCTCTTCTGTTTTCCTTTTTTTCTCTTTCACTCTCCCCTGTTTTCCCTCTTTCCCCCTCCCTCCCTTTTACTTTCCTTTCTTTACTCCTTCTTTCTCTCCCTTCCCTCCCTTTCTGTTTTCCTTTTTTCTTTTCCTTCTTTTTTTCTTCCTGTCCCTTCATTCTCTTCTTTCCTTCCTATATTATGTTCTCTCTTATATCTTTCTTCCTTCCTTCCTAAACCAGCAAAACCACTGCCCTCCTCAAGGTGGGAAGGATGGGGGGAATCTGGGAATTGCGGCAGTGTCCTAAGGACCATAATTAGTCGGATCCAGAGCTCCTTCCTTCTTTCTTGCATCTTTTTTTTTCCTTCTTTCTTCCTCTCCCTTCCTTCTTCCCTCCCTCTTTTGTTTTTCTTCTTCCCTTTCTGTTTTCCTTTCTCTTCTGCTTTTTTCTTTCTCTCCGTTCCTCTCTTTCTTCCTGTTTTCCTTTCTCTTGCTTCTTCATCGGTCAATAGCTACTCTGGTTCAGAACTCTTCAATAGGAGATGTAACTTGAGTCTCCTGGATTGTAATGCACACTCTATAACAGGACCTCCAAACTGCCTTGTGCCTTTTAAAAAGCTGTTGTCTTGTTATGTGGCAGAGAGACCTTTGGGCACCAGAGCCCAGGTGTGATTTCTACCTTTGCACTGGCTATGACCCTGATATTCCCCATTAGGCTTTAGAGGCAGAATCCAGGTGCAAAGAAGTTGATGACTGGGGGTGACCTGGCATGCAAATCATAAAATAATAGGATTGGAAGGGACCTCCAGGGTCATCGGGTCAAACCCCCTGCTCAGTGCAGAATCACTAAATCTTCCCAGACTTCCATTGAAGGAGAACTCCCCACCTTCCATGGCAACCTGTTCCACTCATTGATCCCCTCACTGTCTAATATCTAATCTGTGTCTCCTCCCTTTCAGTCTCATCCCATTGCTTCTAGTCTTTCCTTGTGCAGATAAGAATAGGGCTGATCCCTCTGCACTGTGACAGTCCTTCAGATATTAGTAGACAGCTATTAAGTCTCCTCTCAGCCTTCTCTTCTGCTAAACATTCCCAGATCCTTTAACCGTTCCTCCTAGGACATGATTTGCAGACCGCTCACCATCTTGGAAACTCTTTTCTGAACTTGCTCCAGTTCTTTTTTTTAAATTGTGGTGCTCAAAACGGGACCCAGTATTCCAGAGGAGGTCTGACTAAGGAAGAGTAGAGGGGGATAATGACCTCACGGGATCTAGACTCTAGATCTAGATACATCCCAGAATTGTGTTTGCCTTTTTGGCTGCTGCATCACACTGTTGCCTCATGTTCAGTCTATGATCTATTAGTATGCCCAATTCTTTTTCACATGTGCTGCTGCTTAGCCCAATTCCTCCCATTCTGTATGTGCTTTTTTCATTCTTCTTGCCCAGCTGTAGGACTTTGCATTGCTCGCTGTTAAATACCATTCTGTTAGACACTGCCCACTGTGCAAGCTTCTCTAGATTTTTTTGAATTATCTCTCTACTCTAGTGTTAGCTATCCCTCCTAGCTTTGTGCTGTCTCTTCTACTTTTTGGAAGATAAAGTAATCAGCAACCAAAAATAAGATTTTGTTGGACCCATTTCCATAGTCCTTAAAGGGGATGTGTCAAGATGGCATCCCCTGTTCAAATGCCCTATTAGGGCATATGAACATCATATAGTGGAGTGCTGTGCCCTGGACTACTCTCTATGGCCGGAGCGGAAAGCCGCTTTAAAAGTGGACCATGTGCTGTCCTTGTAATACTACATTTCCCTGCAACGGTCCTGGCTACAATAGCTGATTTCCAGGGACTTGTGGCGAATGACTGCTTGCCTCGGACCCACAATCTGAAAAGGAGGGGTTGTGCAAATCGGCACAACGCCTTCTTAGACATTTCCCAACTTCTCTTAATTCAGCAATTTATTTCCTCTGGGGAAGGGAGAACTGTACTGGTCCCAGTCGCACAGTAGAAAAGGAGGCGGGGCAAAACATTGCTGGGCTTCCCTCTCTTCATGAGCCCCATAACGGCCACATGATCTTCCTCTATGCATGGCTGGCCTTAGCTACATGTGACCCATATGGTCACACAGGGTGCTGCTTACAAGATTGTACGACATGGACTACCCCCTTAGGTTCGCCTGGTGAGATGACGCTCTCCCTTCGTGTGGCAGCATCTTGTGGAGCTACATGAATCATCCTCCTGCTGGCCTTGTCTCCTCCCCTCTGATGTTGCACAGTGGCTTTGTCAATCCATCATAGCCCTCACAACACAATAGTCTAGTTCTGTTATTGTATTTGTCATGAGCTTGGTTCTGGTGCTGTATGTACTGTATGATAGGACCCTGGTTCTACTATTCTATCTTTCTAGTCGAATGGTTTGTGCTATATTTATGAGTTTGGTTCTAGTCCTGTATCTATGTTATGAGCTTGGCTGTGGTGCTGTATTTATGCATTGAGCTTGGTTCTGGGATGTATTTGTTATAAATTTTGGTTCTGGTTACTATTTGTTATGAGTTTGGTTCTGGTATTGTATCTATGTTCTGAGAGTGGTTTCTGCTATATTTATATGCTTCGTTCTGGTGCTATATTTATGTACTGAGCTTGGTTCTGGTGCTGTACTTATGGACTGGTGCTTTGTTCAGGTGCTTTATTTATGGACTAAACTTGATTCTGGTACAGTATTTATGCACTGAGCTGTTCTATTGTGGGTTTGCTGCTATCCTGCTGCTTTTTGTAGAAGCAGAATGCAGGTAAACTGCGTTTCAGTAAAATATATATTTTTTGTCTCATGACGGGGGTCTGCTGCCAAAAGGAATTCCACATAGGGTGCCATCTAACGTAAGGCTGGCACTGCCACTGTGTAGCATACATCTTTGCTTCTAGTTATGATATGGTCCCCTATTATATGCAGTAAGTAGCGGGGGCGGACCTCAAATCTCAACCCCAAATATGTAATTTCCTATAACATGTATTTTTATATACGCGTCGTACTTTATCCGATTTTTGTTTTTTTGTGTTACTCTCTTTATCTGTGTCCCATTAACACATTTTCATGAAAGAATCCATTTTTAGCACGCCAGTCGCTCTCCTAGCAATAACCCCCTGTTTAGCGAGCCGGAAAGTAGGGCAATTTTTCATTATTAATTATAACTTTATCTGGAAGCTTAATCCCCGAAAGTGTGTTTGTTACCGACCGACCGTCAGGAAGAGAAAACCATTGGTGAGCAACAAATTAACCCCGAATGGGTCGCTGACAGCTGGGCTCTGAATACGTTAACCTTGCCTTCCATCCATAAAATGCAATAACCCGCTCAGTAGTCTGATCCCTCACGGTCTTTCCATCCTTAATATGACCCGCCATGAGCCATCCGTCCGAACCGCCGTCCATGGATGATGGTATATGGTGTCTCATCTCCCGGTGGTATCATATCCCTCATTAGAGACTTGTTAAGCTTGGCGTGGGTTGATTTTCTGCTTGATTTTGGAGATGAAGAAGAAGGAGATTATAGTAGCGCTCAGTAGAGCTTTCTCAGGCTGCACCAGGAAGATTAATTAGTCCGTCGGAAAAAAAATAAAAAATCAGGCGGCAGATGTTATGGGGGGTATTTTGCCTCTCAGGTACTGAAATATGTAGACGGAGAAGCAGACCGTTCAGGAAATTGCCTACAACTTTCTAGCGCAGAATATATCAGAATCTATAGATAGATCTGCAGATGTGATCAAAGAGGGAAAAAGTCATAGAAAAGGATTTAAAAATCCTGGAAAGTAGCGTATAATGACAGTAATGCCTCAATAACCTGGGCCGAAACCACCTGACACTTTGTAGCGATTTTACACGTGTTGTGGTTTAACCCCTTCCCACCCCAGGACATATATGTACGTCCTGAGAAGGGAGGTGTTCACGCAGAATGACTTAGGCCCAATGTCCACGGGCAGATTGTGGAATCAATGTGGGGCACCCATGCGGATGATCCGTAGTTCACAAGCCGTCCATAGGGAATCTTGGGCGTCTGCAACTCACACACACATCCGCAGGAGAGAGAAAAAAAAGAAGACCGCCCGTGGATATGAGCCCTAACAGTTGCATCATGTGGATGGCATGGGCTTAGGAGCTGAGTTCATGATATTTGCAGTCTCCCGCTGTATGTAACGGCGGGGATCAGAGAAAACACTGTTCCCAGCCGTTACTCCCAACATTGATCATGGCATGTATATGAGTTAACAGAGGAAGAAGCTCCATCTGTGACGTCATGGGCCCTCCATGGGCTGTCATGGCATCCAGAGTGCCGAACAGTGGCCTCCGGGTCTGCCATGGCTTTCAGTGTAAATTAATAATGATAAGCAATCTGAGCAATCACACGATCGCAGGTTCAAGTTCCCTAAAGGGACAAAATAAAGTTAGTACAAAATTATAAAATTTATGAAAAACCCGGTTTTCCAAACTTTTCTCTTTTAAAAAAAAAATAATAAAAAAGCCGCGTTTGGTATCTCTGCTTCTGTACGACCGGTTGTTTTGATCTCTAACCAGTATAATCTCCGATTACAGGGCGCCTGTGGCGACCGTTTAGGATGGCGTTAGTGTTATGTTTTAGATCTTTGTATTTTATTCTATATGTTTCTCCTTTTTTGTATGTAGTTATTTAGACCTTTATACCCCCCATGACGTCATAATGGATCTCTGAGGGACATTCACACTGTCATTTTTTAATTTCCGTTTTCCTCTGTAACTGGAACATCCATAAGAGCCCCAATTACAGGGGAAAGCATTCCCTTATGAGGAGATTATGCTCTGGCAGAGCTGGGCTGGAGTCTGCTAAAACCCAGCAGCTCTGCCATTCCAGAGGTCGCTGGCGATCATGTGATCGTCGGGTCCAATACAGGAAACAGCGCTGCCACTTCCTGTGCTCAATACATAGCGCTTATTGAGCGCTATATAGGCTGGAGAAGAGAAGGCAGAAGAGGTTACTGACTACATGTGCCTTCTCCTCTGGGTCTCTGGCTGTCTCTGACATCTGAGCACCCAACTCGCTCTTACTGGATGGCTTTAAACCCACGCAGTACGTTTACAATGGCAGGGATCTGAAGCTCAGGACAAAGCATTGGGCATATACAGTGCTTTGTCATAATCCGGTTCACTGAACTTGATTGATGCTGGATTTTCAACTGGTCTGGATTATTGGACAGTCAGAAAATAGTTAAAACAGCTCAAAATAATGCGTAGAGCGAATAAACAAAACAATTAAAGGGGTTTATACCACAAAAACAAGTACAGATTGGTGAGCATTAGAGATGAGCGAGTATACTCACTAAAGGCAATTGCTCGGGCGAGCATTGCCTTTAGCGAGTACCTGCCCGCTCAAGACAAAAGGTTCGGGTGTCGGCGGCGGGCAGGGAGCTGGGGGGGAGAGCGGGGCGGAACGGAGGGGAGATCTCTCTCCCTCTCTCTCCCCCGCTCCCTCCTGCTGACTGCCGCTACTCACCGCTCCCTGTGCCGGCACCCGAACCTTTCGTCCCGAGTGGGCAGGTGCTCGCTAAAGGCAATGCTCGCTCGAGCAATTGCCTTTAGCGAATATACTCGCTCATCTCTAGTGAGCATCCAACCAGTGGAACCCCCACTGATCCCGAGAACAGGGTCCAACGCAACTCCGAATGAATAGTTGGGCAATGTGTACCGCCACTGCGTTCTTTTCAATGGGACCACTAGAGATACCCGAACACTTGAACTTGCCTATCTCTTGAAATGAGTGCAGCAGCGGTACGCATGTGCGGCCAACACTCCGTTAATTTGGAGTCGCTGCAGAGCCCCATCCTCGGACCAGGTGGGGTTCTCCCAAACGTAATAGGACTTTGTACAGCGTACTGTTCTGTATTATGACTGCGGTACACAGCCGCGGCGAGACCACACAGACGGGCGTGAGTGATGCTGTGTTGCGAAGCACAAACACAATCACAGGTGGGTTCTATTGAATCGCTACAGTTTTGCAAACTGACTTTTTGCAGATGTTCAGCTTTACACTAAAAAAACACCTTGTAAAATCGGGACTATTTGCATGCGGTCTTAGCTGTTTATTGCACCTTGGCCGCTACACGTGGCCCCAACCTGAGCTGCTGATATCAGCCACAGAGAGGTAATTGGGGGAGTTTTTATAAGGGGAATTTTTGACACCACTTTTCTGGCAGCTTTTGTTTTTTCTCCAGTTGAACAAGTGATGAATTTATCAAATGTCCCACAATGTGGATATATGTTTTGCTTCTATATATACGGGTCTAGGGATGTGCAGTCACTTTGTAGGCCACCTGGCTACTGGAGGGAGATTATTATCTAAATACCACACTCCACTCAAACCCAACCCCCTCTTTCAAAATGCTCTTCGAAAGTGGAGTAAGATGAGAGGTCCAACATCAACAGCGTTTCCCCAAAAGAGGCACAGGGTCTTATTTTCAGGGAACATCTTATGATACTTACCTACTGGTCCCTCCTGCTCCTCTCCGGAGTTCTGGCAGGCTTGCTTGCAGTCCTCAGTTGCCGACAGAAGATCACTTCCTGATAACAGGGTTCGTAAACCCCGCCTCCAGGAAGTGATTGCTATGATTGGCTGAGCCACGGTGCTTGAGAACTAATCAATGCAGCGCTCAAAGAACCAATCACAGCTATCACATTGGTTCATCGATGCTGCATTGATTGGCTCAGCCGTGAAGCTCAAGAACCAATCAGATCCATCACTTGCTGGAGGCAGGGTTTACGAACCCCCGTTACCAGCAAGTGATCGTCTGTCAGCAGCTGAGGACTGCAAGCAAGCGTGCCGGAACTCTGGAGAGCAGCGGTAGAGACCCGTATGGTGCCTGCTAGATATTGTATTGCTTTTTTTAAAATGTAGTGTGGCTAGGGCTTATTTGGGGGTAAGGCTTGAATTTCAAAGTCCCTGAAAATCGGGGTAGGGCTTATTTTCGGGGTGGGTCTTATTTTCAAGGAAACACTGTTCTTTGTGGTGTAAATTGGTAGTTAAATTTGTGTAAATTGATTTGCATCAGAAAATGGCGGCTCTTACACCAGAATTCTGGTGCAACACCAATAATGAATTTTCCTCAGTGTTTCTGTAGCTTCTTAACACTTGAAATATTTAAGATAAATTAATAATCATGGGAGCAGGAATTGTACAGGGATTCCTGTCGGCTCTGCCTTTTGAAAGATACCACAGTCAGTCTCTTCCTAGCTTGAAATGGCTGATAACAGAGAACAGTAGGTGGCATTAATCTGCTCATCATCCTGTACTCCCCCAACTCCTTTTTAAACTGCACCAGCGATATGATGCACATCATCGATGTATCTCCATTGGACTTTTATTTTTATTTATTTTACATTAAAGGGGTTGGGCTAAGATGGCATCCTCTATTTGTATGCCCTACCAGGACTTATAAATGTCAAAGAATGGGTTCTTCCACTCGGGGACTCCCTCTAGGTCCCAGAAGGGAGAGGCGCTTAAAAAGAGTGGCTCCAGTCCTGGCAGACGTTTCGCCACCCTGTAATACTACATTTGCCCTGCAGAGGCCACTGCAGGGGAAAAATCAGTCTGACTGCTACTTCCCCTGGAAAAATCAGCTGCCGTGAGTGGTGCTTGGGGCATATGGCCAATCCCCCCCCCCGAGCCCCACATTCTCAACGGGTTGTGCATTTTGGCACAACTCCTTTAAATATAAAATGTCTTGCCCACTAAAATTTACATCGTTCTTTAATAACGGCTCCAATTCCTTCTTACTGTAGCCGAGGGTTTGAATCCCCTTACGCACGTGTCTGTCTCTGGAACAGATGTGTTATTGTACATTCCCAGAGAGAAATGTTTTATTACATCTTTCCTCTTTTATTACTAAGTTGCTTGTTGTATTACGTCAGAGTGCCTGCAAGCAGATTGATTAGAGGGCAGCAGGTTTAAATGGTTTGTATGGGATTAATAAAAAAGAAACCGAGACCCCCGTACCCATAGGCTGTGTCTGGTATTTAAAGCATACCTGACTTTTCAAGCTGCTGTGTGTCTGCATTAGGAATAACATTACTTCTGGATATTATATGACTCGTATCTAGTATTTATCAGCAGTTTTCCCCTCTGCAGTCTCCATCTGTAATTCTCAGTCTTCCTTGAGCTGCTGGGTGTAGACTGCTGCAATGATATCTTCATACACTGCACACATAGAGAAGATATCCTGCTCCCATATTTCTGCGCTGGTGGGTGTAGAGTAGCTGCTATGATCTCTTCATACACTGTACACATAGGAGAGCAGGATGTCTTCTTCTCTATCACCGAGCTAGCAGGTGTAGACTGCTGCTATGACGACTCCATACACTGCAAACATAAGCAAGATCTCTTCTTCTCTTTCCCTGTGAGGGGTGTAGACTGCTGTTATATTGTTTCAATACTCTGCGCACATAAGAGAGCAGGATCTCTTCTCTGCCTCTGAGCCGGTGGGTGTAGGCTGCTGCTATGATGTCTCTATACACTGCACACATAGGAGGGCAGGTTCTCTAATTGTCCATCTCTAAGCTGGTGCGTGTAGACTGCTGCTATGATGTCTCTATACACTGCACACACAGGAGAGCAGGATATCTTCTTCTCTGTCTCTGAGTTGTTGGGTGTAGACCAGCTGCTATGATGTCTCTATACACTGCACACATAGGAGGGCAGGTTCTCTAATTGTCCATCTCTAAGCTGGTGCGTGTAGACTGCTGCTATGATGTCTCTATACACTGCACACACAGGAGAGCAGGATATCTTCTTCTCTGTCTCTGAGCTGTTGGGTGTAGACCAGCTGCTATGATGTCTCCATATACTGCACACACAGAGGAGCAGGAGCTCTTCTTCTTTATCTCTCAGTAAGTATTGTATTAGCAGCATGGAAAACCTTATATATATATATATACTGAGCAGTGTATCTGTGATTCCAATAGCTGTGAGACAGTAAAACATTTACTATTAGCTGCAGCAGCATCTGTGTGAGTCACTCCTCCTTCTTTCCCATATACACACACTTCCTGTTATCCCTCTTCATGTCCTGTGAAGTCTGGCTTTAGTAAGAGAGACAACAGGCAGTGAACAGCAAATTAGAAAGAAGGGAGACCCCTAGTGGCCGGCATTTTAGAGGCATTTTTAGTAGAAAAACACAACTATAGGTAAATAAAGTGATTTGTACTTTTGCTAGTTAGCACATTGTCTGTTACATAAGACACATTTGTTGAAAAGTCAGTGACTATTAGTTCCTATGCAGTCTCACCATGAAGCCAGCACTTACCTAAGCTCACCTAATTAAGACTTTGCGTGTTGTAGGGGAGCATAAAGAGACCATGGACATGCATGACCTATCCTGGGACGGACCTGCATTGTATAGGAAATTGCACATTTATTAAAAAAAAGTAGCAGTAACTTTCTGCAGTTTAATTTTATTTTATGATCTCTAAGCTTAATCAGTTGAAGTCTGCCCCCGGTGGCTTTAACTGTTACTGCTACACTACTTGCTTGGGACAAGCATTGGTATAACACAGGCTTTATCTGTATGGACGATGTCTGTGTGATCGCTGTACCAAAATGAACTATATAAAAGACTTGAGATCTTGCTTGAGATCATGAAAAGTAAAACAATAAGTGCGGGCTGAGTCATAGAGGATAACTGGATTCATGAAAAGGGCAATGGTGCGCATTGCTTTATATGTAGTCATGAAATAATCCTGCAGTAAACGTTCACTTTTTCTAATGTCAATAGAATGGCCATATATAACCGTAATTGGAAAGCAGTGCCTCAGCAGCTGTAGTGAAACTACAACCTCCATCCCCGATAACCTGTACCCAAATGCAGATTTACCATAGATGCAGGCAGGGAGGCCTGGATTCAGGGCACCTATTCCATTTTGATCTCACCAAGTTTCCCCTACTAGTCATAATAAATATATATATATATACTGAGCTGCCTGTATTCTGCTTGTACAGGAAGCAGCAAGATAGCAGCATCTCCACACCTGAACAGCTCATTGAAAAAATACAGCACCAGAGCCAAGCTCCGTGCATAAATACAGCACCAGAGCCGAGCTCCGTGCATAAATACAGAACGAGAGCCAAGCTCAGTACATAGATACATAGCAGTACATAGCTCAGTACATAGCACCAGAACCAAGGTCATAACATAAATACACGATGAACCAACCTCACTACATAGATATAATACAGAAATCAAGCTCATAACCTAAATACAGTAGCAGAACTAAGTAACTGTGTTATGGGGGCATCATTAGGTTGACAATGGTGCCTTGGAACATCAGAGAAGAGGAGACAGATCTAGGAGGAGTGATGATCCATGTAGCTCCAGAAGATGCTGCAGTACACAGGAAGGTCATCTGCCCAGGTGGACCTAAGGAGGAAGGGGGTGATCACCACCAGCCTACAAGCACCTGGTGCCCCTCCTAAAAGCTGGTGGCGACAGCATGTGCAACTGCATGGGTTGCATATAGCTAAGGCCGGCTTTGGTCTCGCCCTCGTTTTCATATAGTCCCCACAGGCGTTTCAATATAATAAACAAGGAAGTCAAAAATAAGTTCAAATCATAAAAACATGATGGAGGCCCCAAGATTTCCTGTCCTGAGGAGTTCGAAGTTTAATGGTGTCCATCAAAACCTGAAAGTGACATTAATTTTTTATCTTGGCTTTGCAGCCTCCCATTTCTTATGAACTCCGCTGCATCTCACTTTCTGGTTGTAATGGGAGTTGCAGTTTCCCAGCTGCTGTAAAGCTGCAGGCTACAGACCACCGCTATAAAAATGAATGGTTTATGGAAACCGTCATCTATGTAGCGTGGCAATCATTTCCATAATTCCTGTGATAATGCTGTTGTAAATACAGGCGCAGACAATGTTTTATTGAATTTCGGAGCCGGTGGGGCTGTGTGTGTTTTTTTTAATCGATACCCATAAAAAAGCCCCTCGATAGAGATGTACAGGAAAGAGCGCCATAGTAGACGCCAGCCTGATACGAGATAGTAGCCTTAATGTGCATATAAAACCGTGTCTGTAGACGGTCGTCCTGCCTCTATAGTGAGTAATAGAACGATGACACAAGGCTCAGGGACACCAACAAGGTCACCCATTAGAGAAGGATATTGGGGAATCACTTAATGGCACGTTGCGGTGGGGGCTGGCCGATGAGGTCATCCTCCATCGCTCTGTATCTAGGGAAGTCACATTTCCCAAGCTCGAAGGAGACAAAACAGCTTTAATTAAGTGGAGTAAACTCCTCCTGTGTGGGAAGCAATTTCACAGGATGCTGGCCTGATGCCATTATACTGAAAAGACACAAAACTGGCATCCGAGCCAAGTACTCTAAGCAAAATCTCGTTCGTCACGTCATTGGCCGGCAAGGTGCCTGGCAGTACTGGCAAGGAACAAAGCTATATTGTAAACATAACCTGGACACGGGGGCAACGGGCACAGCGTTCCTGGTAATAAAGTAATGGAATCAGTCCTACGAGAGCGGTAATTCGGATGTTCCCTGTGATATTGTGATGTTATTATACATCTCCTCATTGATTTTCCTATCCTTCCCTTCCGAACTGCTTTATAATGGGATTGTGTTTAATCCCCAGGGATGAAGAGTCCGCTCCTGACTCAGCAGCCGAAGGAGGATCTAATGCAAGATTTCATAGCCCCCCTCCAGGCAATGGACCGTGGTGAAGAGCGAGGGGAGGGCCTGCAAATGCAGCAGACTCATCAGGTACAGTACACAGGACCATAGACGGGTCTATATCTTCACATGGACAGTATATAGGACGGACCATGCATAGAAGATGCTATATATGGAGATCACTGCACATTGCAAGCAGGACTGAGCAGTGTGGTGGTTATATTCGGGAACGGTTAAAAGAGAAGCTCACTTTTCTGGCATTGCAAGAATTCTGCACATTTATTATCTAACTTGCGCCAGAATTGTGGTGTCGGAAATTAGCAATCTTGGTTCAAGTGCCAAAATCTGCAATTTTTTGAAGTTACCCTTTTTTTTTTTAAAGAAGTGGGGAGGAGTTGTTATTAGGGGGTGTGACCTTATGTAGCCGATCACATGTAAGTTGTGAGGTTGAACACTGGCCAGCGTGCTCATGGCAAGGCGACACAAATTATCGGAGTTGGAACGAGGCGCGATTCCATTTTCCAAGTCGTCCAGGCATCTAACATTCCTCGTTCCGCAGTGTCCTGTACCAGGAATATGTCATAGGATGCATTACCACCCACAATGGACAGCACAGTGTCGCCCCCGGGGGCTTAATGATCGCAATCAGCACCATCTGGCTAGAATTGTACATGTGAACAGTCTAGTGAGTCCAGCAGAAATCACATCCACATTCAGTGCAGTAGGCCCCAAGTGCATATCCAACAGGTCAACGCAGCGTTCTATAGCGTCCATGGGATATGGGAGTAGAAGACCCACCAGAGGCCTCTGATATCACCACAACACCGGGCACTCCTCATCTGAACCCTATAGGACTGGAATCATGTGGTGCGATCTGATGAATCACAATACAGATGGCCCCCTACTTGGAAACATTCGAGTTACAAACCTAACTAGATACGGACGTAATTGTCCTGCAGTATGATGCAATGTCATAGCATTACATCATACTGTCCAACGATCGGACAGGCATTCTATCAAGCTATGCCATAGACACGGCTTGATAAGCACTCTGCATAGACAGCCCTGGGACCTTTCAGAAGGCCCCTGGCTGCCATGGCAACTACATGGCATCCCGCGATCTCATCTCATTGGAGCTGTTAATTCTTTAAATACCACTGTCAATTCTGACAGTGACATTTAAAGGGTTAACCGCTCCGATGAGCGGCGCGGCTTTATTGGAGCTGTTGCGGGCAAGTGTTGACTGTAAGAAACAGCCAGTAGTTGCGTTGTATCACCCTGCGATCTCCCTCCATAGAAGCATTTGTTCGGACATACAAACAAATGCACTTACAAACAGCTTCCTGGATCGGAACATGTTTGTAAGTAGGGGACTTTCTGTACCAATTGTTTCAGGCTTGGTAGGGTTTGTGTCTTCTGCAGACCCTTTAAAAGCCATGGACCCCAGTTGTCAGCAATGCACTGTGCAGGCTGGTAGTGGCTCCATCCTGATGTGGGGTTTCCTCATGGTATGGGTGGGGTGCACTGGTTCGCCTAAACATGTTATTGACCGGGGCTCGCAACGTTTCACTGTTTGGTGACCATTTGCAGCCCTTTATGGACTTCATGTGCCCCCACAATGATAGGATATTCCAGATAATGCTCTGTGTCATCAAGATGAAGTTCTCCTGAGTTGGTTCGAGGAACATTCTTGAGAGTCCCTATGAATAATGCGGCCGGCACGTCCACCCAACATGAGCCCAATCAACCATTTCTAGAGTGTGGTGGAGAGGTCCGTTCCCACCTGAAATCCTGCACCTACAAATACCCCGGAGCTGTGGAGGCTATCCAGACGGCTCAACGTTCCTCCAGGCATCTTCCATCCACTTCTGGAATCGATGGCACAGCAAATTGCGCCACTTCACCAGACTAGAGGGGGTTCTACATCTATTTTCCTGTCCCATGACTTTTGACATATCCGTGTCGGCTGGTGCATTTACTTTGATGGTGCTACTAATGGAGGCACTTGACTGTTATGGGGTGTGGCCTGTACTTGTGGGTGGGGTCTACATAGGGAACAATATGGGCTGCACACCGTTGGGACAGATTGTTTTTATTTTTTCATACGTATCATCCATTTTTGGTTCTTTCCCCATATTAACTCATGGTATCCCATAGGGCTCACAACATCTTATGTTATATTCATTGCGTCGCGCGCCGTATATATTAGAACCCAAACGTTTTCTGTCGGATCCTCTCTTATTTTCCAGTCTGTCGCGGCACGGTTCCACATTGATGGTTTTTTAATGGAGTGTTTGTGTTGGGTATTGATTTTCTTTTGCTCTCCCGAGGATTGTTTCATACAATAAGTTGTGCTGTTTGTTTCACGTTAGATTTCAGATTTCTTTGCTGTAATTATTACGCGTCTGAAGTCTTCTATTCCCTCTAGTTATTTTCTGTAATAAAAATGACTCGTTTAGCATCAACCCCTAATGTGCTGCTTGTAAAGTGCTGCTATTGAGCTGCGTACAATATACGGCTGTCCTATGGAGCATTGATCGCCATGAGATATGCCTCAACCTACACATATTGACTAAGGCTATATACTATCACAGTAGGGTAGTATACACTGATCAGCCGCAACGTTAACCCCACTGACAGGTGAAGTGAAGAACATTGATTATTTGGTGTCGGGTGGGATATATGAGGCAGCAAGTGATCAGTCGGTTCCAATAATTGATGTATTAGAAGCAAGAAAAATGGACAAGTGTAAGGATCCGAGTGGCTGTGATGAGGGCCAAATAGTGATGCGTCAACGACTCCCGGTATCTAGTGATGAGTACCAACCAAAAGTGCTGCAAGGAAGGACAACTAGCATCAGAACTGGACCATGAAGCAATGGAAGAAGGCGGTCCGTCTAATGAATCAGGTTTGATGTTGCTGGGATGAGATAGCACCAGGATGTACTATGGGTCAAAGACAAGCCAACAGAGGCAGTGTGATGCTCTAGGCAATGTTCTGCTTGGTACTTGGGTCCTGGCATTCATATGCATATGATACGTATCACCTACCTAACCACTGTACAAACAAGTAGTCCCTTAGGATTCCCTAATGGTAGCGCTCTCCATCAGTAGGGTAATATACCTGACCACACCACAGGAACTGTTCAGGAATGGATGAGGAACATAACAAAGATCAAGGTGATGACTTGTCCTTCAAATTTCCCAGATCTCGATCCTATCAAGCATGTGCTGGAATAGCAAGTCCGATCCATGGAGGGAACACCAACCACATACAGGACTTAGAGGATCTGTTGCTAACATCTTCTGCCGAATACCACCAGACTCCTTCAGAGGTCTTGTGGAGTCCACGCATTGATGGGTCAGAGGTGCTTGGTCGCATGAGGGGGAGCTATACAATATTAGGCAAATGGTTTTCATGGCTGATTGATGGATAATGATGGAATATAATAGAGAGAAGCTTGTCATACTGATGATATAGTAAATCTTGAAACTCTCTCCATGTGAGAATTGACTCTATTATGGGGCTTATACAGGGTGTAGTCAAACAGTCTGATCCAGTGTTGTATCTCAATACTAGTGTCCTATATTGAAATAACAGTAGTGTACTTAAATAGGAAGGCATGGATGTGCTACATGATTGTATGGCTCACAAGACCCAGGACATGGCTTTCAATTTTGTGTTGTGACCCCAATAACAGAAGGAAACGTGGGTGGAGCGATCCTGAATTGGTGCCTGGAGATTTTTGACGGGTTCCATAAAACCATGAGCAAGAAGTAAAGATGGAGGTTGAATGGAGCTGATGCCAACCAGGTGGATGCCTTACCCAAGTGGGTCTGCATGGGAGGTAGTGTAAAACAACTGAATGGAATAGAAAATCCTGGTGCTTGGCCCAGCCTTCCAATGAAAATCCGTATGATGGGTCAGTACTCTTTATTTACAACCTCAACAATAAAATGCGTTTCGAGGCTGAGAACCCCCATAAATCAGCAGAGAAACAGCTGCACTATCATAAATGGGTGCCTGTATGCAGTAATGTAAATGCAGCCCCTGCTGCCTGTACCTCCACTGACTGATGAAGAGGCCCTCTGCCTCAAAACGTATTTTATGCCTACTGTTTTGCACAATAAAAAGTATTGAACTTCATTGACCCATCGTAAGTATTTTCATTGGAAGGCTGCGCCGGGCACCAGGATTTTCTATTCCTTTCCATTGTTTTACATTATGGTGCAAATTGTAGCCAGCAATGTGACGTCTACCATATAGATAGGTTAGGATTAGGGAGCGTTAGCTACTTTGGGTTTCCTGGCCTGAAGAAGTTGGAGATCCGCTGCATTGTGAACACCTTAATATGGTGACTCAATGTCACGGCCAAGGAGCGACTAAGGGTGCTGCACACAGAGCCGCCTCTCTGCCACTTGGCCAGCACTGCAGCAGTCGCACCTCATAGAAATTAGCCATGTAGTGGAAGAGAACGGACGTTGTGCACCTGTAAATCGCCATAAAAGAGGCACAATATTGCATCTGCCCGCCGGCCCTGAAAGAGTCCTTCACAAAGCTTCATCCCCACAACATACAACGTCGTGCATTTTAGGACAGCGCTGCTTTTCGCTTGTTCTCCAAGGTGATCTTCCCATCATCTCCAGCTGTGTACAATGCCGACTCGTAGCCTATTATATCAGACTCTGAATGTCTTTGTGATGTCCCTTTATTATCTCCTAACCCTTCTCTCCCTTCCGTCCTCGAGGACGAGGAAACAATAAGAGCCTCAGTTTTCTTCACATGCCACAGCTAAACCGTTGGTTACAGACAACAGGCGCAGTGGGTGGCGAGGGTGGGTGTTGTGCCCGGTTGGGCCGTGTCGGATAATGTCATCGCATCTCACTAAGCCTCTTTGTTTTCAGTAGGAAACGGAGCCTCTTCTTGGACATCTCCATGTGCATCGATGATGAGGATACAGAAGATGAGATCTCCATACTTTGGACTCTTTACGACTCTGATAGTTCTAACCTCACATTTTTTGGGTCCAGTGGGCTTCAGAAATGTTCCATAGGCCTGGGTGGGAATCACCATAAGAATACAACTGTGAACTCTTAAGGGCTGGAATTCCTCTTTTGCAATTGAATTGTATGCAGTTTATTAGGTGTTTTGTTTTTTTTTTGTATATGATGAAAATACTTCTAGGGGTGAACGCTGTACAACCGCACTTCACTCATTTCCATTCGTATTGCAGCTATGGGGATACATAGACGATGTAGGGCTTGAGCCCAGTGCAGTAAACCTGGATACACATAGTTTGATTAGTATGACAGTCTGCTAATTACTCTCCTTGCAGCAGCCTGAGTGTATTAAGGTGGCCACGCACTTTAGATAGCTGCAGTTCCTCCTGATCCCACCCAACTTGGCCGGGCTTCCATGTGTCGTGAAGGTCTCCGTCCAGACTTGGTATGGCATAGGAGTAAGGAGTCGAGTTGTAGAATACTTTTTCACCACTTATTTACTTATAGGTTCTCGTGCCCAAATAAGATGTCTCTTCACAATACCGAATACGACTTATGGTGCTTTACACGGGATTACTATCGTCTGAACTGTCCGAAATAGTCGCTAAAGCGTAGGAATGACTGCGTGCTGTTACACAGAGCGATTGCTGGTCACTTTCGCAATTGTGAAGTACAATTCATTGACCTGGTGTATTTGAGATTTCGACCTCTTCCATCGCACGCTCATTGGTTGTCAAGTCCACTGGAGGCACATAAATGCATCCAAGAGCGGTCTTCGAGTGAACACTCACTGGCTGCGGTCTCTTAGTGGACCAAAAGCAGCCAGAGACTGTAGCAGTGAGCGTTCTTTCGAAGACCAGCGGGGACTGATCGATCGAGGGTCACTCGCACATATTTGTGTTTTCAAGAACCAATGAGCATTAAGTGGAAGGGCAAAATATTCAAAAAACAGTGGGAGTCCATCGGCAAACGTTTATTGGCTGGACATTGGAAGACAGCGATTGCCTGTTTACACCAGACAATAATTAATCAGCCAGCGACTATTTTTACGTGAGCCGAAACGAAGCAACGAGAGATCAAATTTTTGTTCATGACCCGGACGGTGGCCATGTTTACACAGAACAACTGCTGCTTACTTTCGCTCTGTTAAGCAACTATTCGGACGATGGTTGTCCCGTGTAAAGCCACGCTAAGTGGTGAACAGCAACTGGTATGGATACAACACGCCTGCTTTAGCCCAGTAAATCGGCTTTGGTCTGCATCCGCCGAGTGGCTAGAGTTCTCATCCCACCCGCTCCGTCAGCTGCCGGGCCTTTACTTCAGACCACTCTTCGCGTTGACCTTGGTCTTCAGTGTGTTGTAGGTGTTGCTCACTACTGTCGGTCCCTAATAGTCCCTTGCACACAATGGCGTGTACGCTCCTTTTATAGGGCTTCGCTTTATACATCCACACGCAGGACGGTCACATCCCACATTATTCCTGGGCTGAACTTTCCATATTAGGAGTGCAAAATTGCTCCAGTTACATTAAAACTTCTGTTGGCCGCACTGTTTTCTCAATGCTTTCTGTTGTAGGTTGTTTCCACAGTCACTGCAGGGTTGAACATGTTATGTTAGTTAATTTGTGACTGCAGTGCAATAAAAAATCGTTTTCCTGCTTATGATTTGCACGAAAGAAGAGCATCGTGCGGCGAGTCGTTTTTTGTGGTCCGAGGGTGTGTCTGGTGGCGATGTTTATCGAAGAGTTTGTGCGCAGTATGGAGAAAGTGTTTTGTTGTGAAGATGTATGAATGGATAGAGAAGTTCAAGGAGGGCGGCCATGAAGAAGGAGCCGGACGCCAGTCCACATCCACGACTGATGACAACATTGAGCGTGCATGTGAAATGATTTTTTTGATCATTTTTGAGGTGTTACAGCATCCTCCCCATAGTCCTGATCTTACAGGATAGGACTGTCACCTGTTTGGTCCCCAGAAAGAAGCCCTAAGAGGACCAAAGATTCACGAGTGAAGAAGAGGTAAAGACCGCAGTGGATTTGTGGCTCACAGCTCCGCCTAAAACATAAGGAGGCTCCTCGACTGTCCCTCGACATTCTAGCAAAAACTGGCCCCCTACAGGTGAAGGATTAACTACAGTCTACCATCTGGAATTGATTGTTTTCACTCCCTACAAAACAATACGACAATAATGGCAGCATCAACATAGCAAATATGGCTAACGTCCCCCATCCAGTTCCAATTTGCCCCATCGGCCCACCGCTCTGGAGAGGGGAATAAGTCACTGCTAGACTCATCTGGCAGTGGCTTATCTACCTTAAAAAACCCAAAAGATTACCATGTTGGCCTTTCCCATGGATAGGGGATAAATCGCAATCTTACTACAAACCCTTTAAAGTTTTCCAGGACTTTACTATTGATGACCTATCTTTTTTTGGCGTAGGCTCACCACTCAGGATCTCCACCGATCAGCTATTTGTCGGGGCTGCTGTCAATTTTGAGAGATCCAGAAGCAGACCGTTCCCATCACATTGCAGTGGCCTGGGTTGGTATTGCACTGAATTTAATGGGAGCTGTGCCTGCAATACCGACCTTGGCCACTGCAATGTTAGACAGAGCTGTCTGTTTCTGTCTCTGTCCACACTGACTGCAGCCCAGTGAACAGCTGAGCAGCGACGAACCCCGCCAATCAACTATTGATGACATACTGAGGATAGGCCATCAATAGCCAAAGTCCAAAAAAATCCTTTAATTAAAACAGGGAGAATCTGTTTTAATATAATGAGTTAACCCTGTCTTGACCAGAATCAGGAGCTTCCATGATTAAATCCAGCCTATTCTTATACATGTTTCCAATATACATTAGGATTTTGTATCTCTCATTGTCTCCGAGGCTATTAGCACTTTGTTGCACTTTTGCATTGTTTTGTTACCTGGGGATAAAGGTGTTAATATCCCTATAAATAATGCCTGGCATCCAGAGCTTATCCCGCATGCTACATCCTGTAATATCACACCTTTCATCAGTGCGCTAGCTGAATGATGCCGGCAGATGGCTGGTGTCGGGCAGGACTGTGGAGACTGATGGCGGTTTCCTGTCTGTGTCCTCCGTCAGAATTCTAATCAAATACATTGGTGTGAAACTTCAATAGCCTACACTTGTTACTGAGCGGATGCGGGGGATTTGAGATAGAAGAGATTCTTGTACAGATCCAATCATCAAACATAGGAAAAAAATTGACGGAGTCACAAGCTTAAAGGGGATGTCTAGTTTAGGAAAACAATTTTTATACAACGTTTTGAAGAAGTCGGAGTTAATAGAGAAGGTCCTCTGTTCGGGACCCTCAACTCTTGGCAAGAGCGGAGAGCGGTTAAAAAGAGCATCTCGCCCTCTGGAGGATTTGTCCTGTCCTGCATTACACAGACAGCTCATTAAAAGGGGTTTTCTGGGCAAAAACTATTGATAAGCTATGGCTGACTGATCCTGAAGATAGGTTATCACCAAGGACCTGCTGCTTGGGATCCCCAGTGATTGTCTGGCCCTCTGTCAGTGTAACAGCACCAGACATGCGCCATAGGGAATGGGAGAGGAAGTGCCCTACCTGGCTTCGCTCCCGTTAAAGTCAATCGAAGTGTCTATCACACTTCCCCGGTGTCAGAGGTGGAAGTACCGGAGGGGTAATAGCCATTTCAGCTCCCATTGAGAGTGAAGCCAAATAGGCTACTTCTTCTCCCGTTCCCTATGACGCTCATCTGGCCCTGCTGCACATACAGAGAGCCGGGCAATCAGCCAATCACCCGGGTTTCCCAGCGACAGGTCCCTGGTGATTAACTATTGATGACTTATCCTGAGAATAGGTCATAAACCATTTTTGCCTGGAAATTGCCTTTAAAGGGGTTGTCAGGGGCAAGACCATGTTTTTAAAAGGGTTCGAAATCTCTTAAAATAATAAAAACAGAGGTACTTGCCCATCCTCTCCCCCGGCGATCCAATCCTCCCCATATTTGATTGGGAGTGGCTACCTCCTGACCGCTGCAGTCGGAGAGTTCAGCGGTCACATGCATTTCTCCTAGCATCACCACTCATATGCTGGGAGCCATGGTGCCAGGAGAATGGCATGTGATCACCGTGGCTTCTGATTGGCTGCATTATTTAGCTGGTAGCTGTTCCTAAACAAAGACTGGGATGACAGTGTGGCTGGATCACCGGGGAACAGGATGGTAAGTACCCCTGCTTTTATCGTTTTAGCTATTTTGGATCCTTTTTTTTTTTTTTAATTCTCTCACATTCGGACCACCCCTTTAATTGTAATTTGCACTGTGTGCTGCTAAATTACCCCTAAAGCAGAGCCCCTTTAAAGAGACTCTATCACCGACTTCTAGCCCTATAAACTAAGCTTATGGGCTAAAAGCAGGTGACCTGCTGAGTCCGAGGATATTAGTGTTATACTTACCTTCCCCGTGTCGGCAATGAAAGCCGCCGCTCAGTGTATTGAATGGCGCTGCTTAGTAGTCCGCATATTATGAAACTAGAACAAAATTAGAACAGGCACATTACCTAGTGGCACCGCTGAATGCACCGAGCGGCGACTTCCAGTACTGAGCATGAGGAAACGTTGGGGGAGGTAAGTATAACACTTACCTCCCTTACTTTTGAGCCAGGTAAGCTGAGCTCATAAGGCTAACAGTAGATGACAGAGTCTCTTTAGAGGGGGATCCATATTTTAGGTTCCATGAATGTCTCCTCCAGAACCCAATGCGGAACAGATCCGTCATTTCTTGGGGGGGATGGATTTCAAGATAATCGATGAAAGATTCCGTAATACTGGTTTTAATTAAAGAGATCCCTTATGGCTGGTTCTTATAGGCCTATATGTCTCCTAACAACAGATATTAGAATTATAGCTAAGGTGTTGGCCACCAGGTTGTCCTTGTGAGTCTCTGCTCTGGTCCACCCTGATCACACCGGGTTCATACCCTCCAGATCCACAGCGATGAACATTCCTCACCTAGATCTTAATTTGCCGCTAGTCAATGTAGGGCCAGAATATTGTGCTCCCTGGATGCAGCTAATGCATTCGATAGCATAGAATGGGTATTCTTATGGGAGGTTCTGCTAGCAATGGGTTTTGGCCCCAGTGTCATAAGCTGGTTAACATTTTTGTAGGTTGATCCTATAGTATACACGGAGGTAAATGGAAGTCTGACTCCCTTGTTTACATTATATAGCGGGTGGACACAGGGTTGCACTCTTCCTCCACTTTTATTTGGCTTAGCAATACAACCTCTGGCCCCTTTTTCTAGAAGGCCAACAGGCTCACTAGAGATTTCACATGGCATATAAAGTGTGCTTGTATACCACTGGAGACATTGCAGCTTGCAAAAGAGGAAGATGAGTTAGCTTTACCAGATCCAAAAGCATATTATTTGACTTCTCACATGCAACACTTTAGGGCACGTGTCAAACGCAAGGCCATGGGTCGAATTTGGCCCACTAGGTAATTTGATGGGGCCCACGACGAGATCCGGACGCAGAAGAACCAGCTCTTCTCTTTCCCCAGAGGATGCAACCGGTACTTGGCAGAGGTAGTGGCGCCAGCACAAGGAGAGGATGCCATCTTGGATTCTGAGCTGTGGCGCACCTCCACACCGCTCTGTTCAGCAGCTCAGAGGTGGTAAAGTGCACGAAGAACTGGAGGATGTCACACTTGGGCAATTACACCTTTTTCCCTAACTCAGCCCTGATTACAATAGGTGAGTTGGCCGCCACATCCAGGCAGAGATTGAGGTGAGAGTTGGCTAACTTCCTTCAAATCCATGAGAGAGTGGGATCCCTACCTATCAGACTTTCATGGTACATCCAGGGGATCAGGTCACGGTAGGAATATACCTTTTAAAGTGACATTAACCCCTTAATGCTCCATGATGTACAGTTATGTCATGGAAGTTCGGGGTTTGTATGAAGGGAAAGGAAAAAACAAAAAATGGGGGGGAGGGGGGGGGAGGCTGCATCCTTGGGGGGTTAAATAACATTAAAAAAGAGGCTGCACTAAAACAGGCGCCCCCCCCCCCCCCCCCCCCTCAATAGTAGGACCTCTTTTTTTTTTTTTTTGGTCTACTTATTTTCTATAAGACGATTTCAAGGTTTTGTTGTTATTTTTAGACCCTTTTTGTCATTAATTTCTAGGTTAGTGTCTCTTTAAAGACTGCAGGGACTAATCTTACCAAATACCTTCTAGGGAATAAAGCCAAGTTAATATTTTATTTCTCGAATTACCCCACCATAAATGACTCATGACTCCGAATTTGGGTCTATAAGGGGGATGGCGACAGTTTTTATTACAACCATATAACCAATAAAAAAAGAACAGTCTCTTCTCCATTGACATGAAAATCTAAAAGAGTCTTTTTAATAACTTCCGTTCTTGCGATGCTGCTGCACTGTTCTGCTATGATCATGTGACGCCGCTGTATCTTCATGGGCAAGGAGTTTACCCGCCAGCTGAAAGAGAGGAAGCAGAAACCAAGCAAAACTCCACAAAAGGACCAAAACATTCCACAAAGAACGTACAACATAAACTTGACTCAACCAGATGCGTAGCAAAAGGCTCAGGGACCGGGATGCAAAACTTCAGTCTGGCCGCCGTCCCATAACTTTCCTCTGCACCACAGGGTCTCTTAAGAAGCCCATCGATGCAACACTAGCTTATGGAAGCATTGCTCAAATCTTAAAAGTTTAGGCAGAGACTAAATGTAGGGGCCCCAATGCAGAATCTACAACATGGCCCCCCAACCATTCATGTGCCGTTTATAATACTGGTGCTTTCCAGGACCCGGTAACAACTGCGACCTCTGAACCCCTATAGCTATGCCCCTGGACTCAACCGTAGGGGAGTGAGCAATAGAAGCATCCCCCTACTGGATCGTGCAGACTCACGGGTGACTCATGACTATACTGGTTGCAAAAGATGCATTGAGGTCATCATGAAGTGTGGAGGAGATCTTGGGAACCGTTCATTTGCCCTAAAGCAAGACTTTGGGAAGTTGTACAGTAAAGTTGTCTCCATTTGTCTGCTTGAAGAATATATGGACTGCTTGCAATCGTTCAAGATGAATTTTATGTAATTGTAGTAATAAAATATGAATTTAATATTGATTTTTGTCTTTCATTTGGTGGAGTTGGGTGGGAGGGGCCGGTGGTCATATTTAGTATTCATGTCACATCTTGTGTCACAATGCACTGCTCACCTTCTCCTGGGACCGCGGTCAGATGCCATTGTCTATCACACTCTGTATGCCAAACGTCCTTCTCTGCCTGCTCCCAGTTCTCCTCCCATAGGGTTTGCAAGTGTTCCCATTCTCTTTCTTAAAGGGTTAGCACTCGCTCCCTAATCCCGTCCTCCACCAATCATCAGCCTTCCCCTGCTATATTAGACATCATATCTTCGTGGAGGATGCCTAAGCAATTGGAACTGGAATGGAGCTCCAAGTTAAGGAGGTGGGTCATGCCAGGCTTTTACCACCTGAGTCATCAAGACTGACAGCTGTCTCCCTATGCACAAACAGAGAGAGGAGCTGTCACTCTTGATTATACGGGCAGGAAGTGCCCAGCACGGCCCGCCTCTTTGACTTGGGAGCTCCATTTCAGAATATAAGATACATCGACCAAATGGGCACATCTGCCCCAGGTTCATGCTACTCGTGGTTCTGGCAGAATGAACCTGGTGAGAGGTACCTTCAAAGGTTTTTTTTAGGACCTGCATATTGATGACCTTTCTTCTGGTTAGGCCATCAATATCAAGTTGGTAAGAGTCCGCAGCTCGTGACCATTGTTGTTCAGCTGTTTGAAGAGTCTGCAGTGCTGTATACCAGGAATATTGCTATATATTTCATAGCAGCAGTGCCTGGTATAGCAGCTCAATGCCATTCACTTAAAATAGATTAGGCTGTACCTAGGCCACAGGATGAAGAAAAGGTGACATCACTGGTCTGAGAACAGGCTGCAGTGCTAACTCAACTACTGCAGCCTCTTCAAACAACTGATCGGCTCACCCAATTGATCTGACATGGATGACATATCCCTTCAATTTCAGAGAGAAGGATTTGATTGTTATTCAGCGTCATTTTGTGCTGGGAGTTCCTGCTGAGAGAGGAGAGAGAGAGCTGCAACATTCTTATCCTGGACACAGATGTTCAGTAGCTGGGGCAGTAACCCATAAAATACTGATACAATAAAAAGTAAAATGACGCTTTTGTATGGAAATGAGAGTACAGTATTCCCATGTAGATGACATACAGGACTGGCAGGTTAGCTGAGGGGTGCAAGGGGGGTAATCGATTTATATGCATGTGTTGTTTTTTTTTTTTGTAGAGATGTCGCAGATGGTGGTACGATGCAGAATTCATGATACGGCACCAGATGGAGTAAACGGAGTTTACAAAATTTATTGATAACTACAGAAATAGAAATGAACAATAACAATATGGCAACAATGGTTATCCGATTAACCCTTTTGACCTGGAATCACCTGTCACTAGCCATGGCTAACTGGATCCTCAGGATAATACTTTGGGCACAATAGGAAATTATTCCAGAAGAACAATATCAATAACACACTTCTATTATCAGCACCGTTTCACACAATGTCCGGTTGTAGACTATATGGCACAGTGACAGCTTCCCCTTAGGGGTTAGCACTCCAGCACAGTCTGTGAGAAAAACTGGTTCTCATATAATGTCCCTTTAACCCCTTAACGACTGCCCCATCGGGAAACTACGTCCTCAGAAAGTGGGCCTAAATCCTAGAGGACGTAGTTTTATGCATCCTCTTTGGATTAATGCCCACTTGCCTGAGGACGTGACAGCTCCATGCTGTCGGTGCCCGCAGGTAGCCGACAGCATGGAGCTGTCATCCCAGGATGCGGGCAGTCCCCCCCGGCATTGCGATCGGCGCTAGCCAATGGCTAGCGCCGATCGCAAAAAAGTAAAGAAAACTGTCAAAAAAGTTAGTTCTTCAGCTGCCCTGCTGGATCGGCTCCACCAGGGCAGCTGAAATTACTTACCCGGCTTGTCGGCGGTGTCCCACGGAGATCTCGTCCTCCCGGACCCGCCGGCGGCCTTCTGCGCATGCGCGCCAGGCGATGACGTCACGCGCATGCGCAGAAGCCCGGGAGCCCCCGGCAAATTTAAAATCTCCTGGCTCCCGGCTCCTGAAGGTAGCCGGGAGCCAGGAGGTGTTACCGGGGACCGCTGTGAGCGGTCCCCGGGCCCGCGATCGCCGCTATCGATCAGATAGCGGCGATCGCGAAAAAGTTGAAAAAGTAAAAAAAAAGTAAGGTTTCACCTCCCCTCATGGATCGGATCCATGAGGGGAGGTGAAAATACTCACCCCCGGTCCTCTGCGATGTCCCGATGTCCCGGGACCCGAAATCCCGGTCTGCGCATGCGCGCCCGATGATTGACATCGGGCGCGTGCACAGAGGGGCTCGAGCCCCGGGAAATTCAAAATCCCTCTGCTCTTGGCTGCCATGTGTAGCCAAGAGCAGAGGGATGTCACTGGGGACATGATCACTGTCATCCAATGGATGACAGTGATCATTTAAAGTAAAAAAAAAAGTGCAAAAAGTTAAAAAATAAAAATAAAAAAGGGGTAAAAAGTAAAAAAAAAAAGTGCAAAAAGTTAAATAAAAAAAGTTTTAAAAAGTTTAAAAAACTTGCGTTTCATCTCCCCCCACGGATCATATCCGTGAGGGAGGATGAAATGACGTACCTAAGGCCCGCGGATTTATCCGCGGACCTTACCCCAGCTTCTGCGCACGCGCCCGTCGCCAATATGGCAGGTGCATGCGCAAAAGCCATGGTAATTTAAAATCTCCCTGCTCCTGGCTACAAAACTTAGCCGAGAGCCTGGAGATTTCACGAGATTTCACCGCGGTGAGTGGTTCCTGATCACGTGTTCGCCGTTATCCAATGGATAATGGCGATCACGTAAAAGTAAAAAAAAGGTGAAGGTTCATCTCCCCTCACCGATGCGATCGGTGAGAGGAGATGAAACTTTTTACCGGATGCCTCCGTATTTGCGCCCCGACACAATCTTCTTCCGTGAACGTTCCCTGATTCTGCGCATGCGACCGCCGGCAAAACACCGGACACATGCGCAGGAGTCGGGGAGCACAGGAAATTTAAAATCTCCTCGCTCCCAGCGACCAACGGTCGCCGAGAGCCTGGAGCAGTGACGGGTGGCCTCGTTGGGCGGTCCCGGTCACGTGAAAAAAAGGTAGCGATCTACCTTAGGTCGGTCTCACATGACCGGATAGGAATTACGGATTCTGCATGCTTCTGATCCGCGGTAATACGCAGATCAATCGCATTGGATTACACAATTTCGCTCACATTAGTGGGTCGGAATTGCGTAATCCACTCGCAGAAAAGTGAACGCAGCAGGTTCTATTTTACCGCAGATATCCGCAACATAGAGCCCATTGTGCTCCGTGGTCGCGGATATACCCGCAGCCCATACGCAACTACCTTGTATACGGGCTGCGGGTACCCGCGTCATCGCTAAGCGACGGTGCGGAAAATACAAACAAAAAAATATATATATACTGCGTATGACCGCCTGTGTGAGTAGGCAGTTATGCGCAGTACATTACGCAGCCGTACGCAGGGTCACAGCCGGGCTCACAGCTGGGATCCGCTGCGGGCCTCCGCAAGCTGATTCTGCATACGGCCGTGTGAGCCCGGCGTTATTCAGACCGCTACCTGTAATACGCAATTTACAAGAAGCCCCGGGAACGCTCGCCTTCCTGCAGTTCCAGGAGCAGCTTGTTGAGCGCCTTCTGTGTGAGACCGCCGCACCTCAGCAGGCTTACGGAGACTCACAGAGCGCCACTTTTTACACCCCATCCCCGCCACTGAGGTCACGAAATACCCCCAAAAAGCATGAGAGGAGGGGGGATACCTGGTTTTATAGCCCCATGTACCCATCCAGCCTCCGTAATTACCCTTGTCTTTGGAAATATTACACAGTTCACATTATTACTTTTATCTAAGATTTGGGTAACGCCGAAAAGGGCGGGGGGGGGGGGGGGTGGGTGTGTGTGTGTGGGGATATTTTTTTAAGGTGTCAATTTTTATTCCGTACAAGTGGGCAATGGGGCCTGGAATTTATTCAGTTGTGCCCTGAAATCCAACGGATGTTCCCTCCATTACAGGCCTTGCCATGTTTCCTGTAACTAGATTAGGGCCACAATGGGTATGTTTCTGAACACGGGACAAACGGGGGTATCCATTTGGGGGTGAACGTCTTCATTCCTATGTACACTGTACAAAAAAAAATGTTTTTAAATTGACAAAATTGCCAAAAAAATGAAAATCGTAATTTTTTCCTTCTGCTTTGCTTAGATTTATTCAAATACTGTGGGGTCAAAATACGCAATACACCCCTAGATGAATTCATTAAGGGGTCTAGTTTTTAAAATGGGGTCATTTGTGGGGGGGTTTTATCGTTTTGGACGCTCAATGGCTCTATAATTGGGCAATGGGGCCTGGAATTTATACCGTTGTACCCTGAAATCCAACGGGTGCTCCATCCATTATAGGCCTAGCCATGTGTCCTTTAAGTAGATTAGGGCCACAAAGGGTATGGTTCTGAACACGGGACAAACGGGGGTATCCATTTTGGGGTGAAAGTCTTCATTCCTATGTGTGCTGTACAAAAAAAACTGTTTTTAAATTGATACAACTGCCGAAATAATGAAAATTGTAATTTTTCTCCTACTGCTTTGCTTAGATTTATTCAAAAATTTTAGTGTAACAATACACAGTACACCCCTAGATAAATTCGTTAGGGGGTCTAGTTTTCAAAATGGGGTCATTTGTGGGGGCTCTCTGTCGTTTTGGCCGCTCAAGGGCTCTACAAGTAGGCAATGGGGCCTAAATCACCTTCATGCTAAATTTCTGTTCTGAAAGCCACCGATTACTCCTTTCATTTTGGGCCCCGTTGTGCATGCAGACAAAAGATTAGGGCCACAATAGGTATGTTTCTGAACACGGGACAAACTGGGGTATCTATTTTGGGGTGCAAGTCTTCATTCATGTGTGTGCTGTACAAAAAAAGCTGTTTTTAAAATGACAGAATTGACAAAAAAATGAAAATCACAATTTTTTCTTTTTGCTTTGCTTCAATTCTTTCAAAAACTGTGGGGTCAAAATGGGCAGTACACCCCTAGATAAATTTGTTAAGGGGTCTAGTTTTCAAAATGGGGTCACTGGTGGGGGCTTTCTTTGGTTTTGGCTGCTCAAGAGCTCTACAAAAGTGCTATGGGGCCTAAAACGCCTTCAAGCAAAATTTATGTTCTGAAAGACACCGACTACTCCTTTCATTTTGGGTCCCGTTGTGCATCCAGACATAAGATTAGGGCCACAATGGGTATGTTTCTGAACACGGGAGAAACGGGGGTATCCATTTTGGTGTGTAAATCCTCATTTTCATGGGCTCTATAGGAAAAAAATATGTCTTTAAAATGACATATTTGCAAAAATATGAAATTTTATTTTTTCTCCTCTAAATTGAATTAATTCCTGAAAAAAACTGGTGGGGTCAAAATACTCATGACACCGCTCAGTGAATACACTAAGGGGTGTAGTTTTTAAAATGGGGTCATTTGAGGGGGTATCTATTATTCTGACACTTATGAGCCTTTGCAAACTTGGTTTGGTGCAGGAAAGCAAAGTGTTCCTCAAAATGCTGAAAAGTAATGTTAAATTTGTATGTCCTCTAAATGGTTAAAAAAAACACAAAAGTTTTTCAAGTGTGCATTCAGAATAAAGTAAACAGATGGAAATATATATCTTATCAAAAATTTGTACAGTATGTTTGGACATATTTGAGCTATTACGGTTGAAAATGTGAAAAAATGACAATTTTTTCAAAATTTTTCCAATATTGGTACTTTTAATAAATATACACAAATTATATCGGTCTCTTTTTACAACCTAAATGAAGTACAACATGTGGCGAAAAAACAATGTCAGAATCACTTGGATATGTAAAGCCTTTATGGAGTTATGCTACGTTGAACAACGCATGTCAGATTTCCAAAGTTTGGCTCCGTCACTAAGGCGCAAACAGGCTTCGTCACTAAGGGGTTAAACAATACATTCCATAATCTGGGTTCAAACATCAGAAACTTGTATGATGTTAGTGTCCACAAGATGAGCCCTACCTCCTGCTAACAGTCTGTAACCCTTTCCTCGGTGCGCACAACTATTGTCAGATTGAGGCTGGCCTCACTTACAGTATGTGGCAGTACATATTACAACTGACCAAGGCTAGTCTAGGGTTAGGAGTGCTCATCCACTACAACTTCCATAGATCCTAATCACTGTCCTGGTGTCCCGCTGGTCTGCAGACACAACGCTGGCACTCTCTTGGCTCCAGCCACCAGGCTGTCTCCGGTCACGGTCCTTTCTCTGCAACAGCTCCCATTTCATAGGAGAATATGTCAGCCGGAAGCAGAGAAGTCGCTCAAAGGACTGCAAAGGTAACAGCTGCACTTGGGTCCTGTATGTAATGGGGCCCAAGGGCCCTCCACCACATGAGGGCCTTTTGCCACATAAGAAGACACCAGTATTATAACTGGTAGGCGAGGAGCCTGTTCCATATATTACACTGTGATCCAGCAGCTTCATGTTCTGCCTCGGGTTGAAGAGAAGAAGGCGTATAAAGGCGTCTCATTGGTGCCGCATGTTGTTATTTTGCTTTCATGTTGCTTTACATTGTTGTATGGCATTTATGGGATTTCATCACATTTTCTCCCACACAGCCCCCATACTGCGGATCTTCTGTCAAAGTGGAATCAAAGAGATTTCATCAGGCGGCTGAAAGGCGTCAGCGGCGTCTCAGTGATTAAAAAAAGAAGAAATCAGCACTTTCAAATTAAAGCGTCTTTCTAGTTTCTTGTAGCAGACAACTGTGTCTTTGTTGTGTCTCATGATGAGAGCGGCCACGGGGCAAGTGAGCGCCGCGCTCCCCGAGACGGGAACATGAATGAGCTTGTCCTCCAGCTGCACCTCAGGATTACACAGGCCTCGCTGCGCCGCCATCAACACATCCCTCAGTACTGGCAAGAAGCAGGCTCGCTCTTATTCCAGCACTCACGAGGTGGCAGGAGCCTCGCGCCGCCGACGTCTAACTGGAAAGTCGGGCTTTCTTTTCTTACCTGTATTAGGAGCAATGGAAATCCGCCCCAGGCTGGGTCCACGCGGGCCGCAGGAAAACCGCGGCAAAATCGCATCTTTATTCACTGCGATTTGTCAGCGATGCTTATATCGCAAAATCAACGGGACTTTGTAACGTTAAAATCGCATCGTGCTTTGGAGCGTTGCGATACGATAACACCAATTTTGCCATTGCGGCGTTCATCATGCAGTGAAAATTACATAACTTTTTTCTGTGGGTCAGTATGATAGCGCCAATAGGGAAATTACATATACCGTATATACTTGAGTATTAGCCGACCCGAGCATAAGCCGAGGCACCTAATTTTACCACAAAAAACTGGGAAAATTAGGTGCCTCGAGTATAAGCCTCGGGTGGGAAATGCATGGTCCGTGCACCATTGCTTTCAATGGGGCTGTGGCTGCTGCTGGAGGCCACATTGAAAGCAATGGTCTACTGCCACCCCTGCAGTGATTTTCAGGGAAGGGCCTTAAATATAAGCCCTTCCCTGAAAATCATCCCTAGCATGTGTAAAAATGAATGGAAATAAACCCCACTGTCCGCCGCTGCCGGGGCTCAGGCGTGTCTAGCTGCTTGGGTCCAGTCACTGTAATGGATTTAACCCTTTCCAGTCCAATGTCGGGCCTGCCCCGACATCATAATTTCCCTCCACAGCTCCGATGTCGGGGCAGGCCCGACACTGCAGTGCAGGAGTGGATCTGCACCCGATCATTAGACACATCGGGTGCAGATGGACTCCTGCACTGGTCCTCATCGAGGACCCCCGAGGAGAAGGAAGAAAGGGTTTTTAACCCTTTCTGCCTTCTCATTTACACATTACATAGCGCTCAATTAGCGCTATGTAATGCAGAGATTCCGGACGGCGATCATGTGACCGCCGGTGTTACCTGACCCCCGGCGGTCACATGAATGCCGAGCCGGGAGCCTGCACTGTGGGAGGACCTGCTTACCTGACCGGCGTCTTGCGCATTCTCCTTCTGTCTCCCGGCCCGGCGATCATGTGACCGCCAGGTGCCACCTGACCCCAGCGGTCACATGATCGCCGAGCCGGGAGGCAGAAGGAGAATGCGGAAGACGCCGGACAGGTAAGCAGGTCCCTCCCTGCACCCCCCTGAACTCTTGTCAGTTCAGGAGGGTGCAGGGAAAATGCATTTTTTCTCACCCATTCTCCCCAGCTCCAATTTATTGGAGCTGGGGAGAATGGATGAGAAAAAATAAATGGATTGGAAAGGGTTAAAATCCCTGCATGCTGAAAGGGCTGCATCTGATAGGCTGCGCACTCAGCAAATCACAGTCAGCGCTCAGCCATTCATTGAATGACAGCTGAGCGCTGCCTGTGATTGGTCACCGGCAGTGCTCAGCCATTTAATGAATTCAATTCAGCAGTGGCGAAGAGGTGAGTATATATATTTTTTTTACACATGCTAGGGATGATTTTGAGAAAAGGGCTTATATTTAAAGCCCTTCCCTGAAAATCACTGCAGGGATTGCCAGCAGTCCATTGCTCTCCATGGCAGCAGCCGTGGCCCTATTGAAAGCAAAGGGGGAAACTCACAACTCGAGTATAAGTCGAGGGGGCTTTTTCAGCATACAAAATGTTCTTAAAAAGTCGTCTTTTACTCCAGTATATACGGTAAATTATTTAGTTTTTTTCCCCACTTTTGAGCAATAAAAATCTTTTTTTTGGAAATGTTTTCTTTTTGCTTTGCTGTATTAAAAAACCAAGCATTTTTTTCCATGGACGGAGTTCTGTGAGTGCTTTTTTTTGCGTGACAAGGTTTATTTTTTACTGGTACCATTTTGGGGTACATATGACTTTTTGGGTCACTTCTATAACATTTTGGGGAGGCAGAATTAGCAAACTTTTTTGGTTCTTTTTATGTTTTCCTTTTTTTTTAAATTGTGTGTTCAGTTTATTGTAAGAATCATTATGGATGTGAAAATACCAAAAATCATGTGTGTTTTAAACAAAAAAAGGGAAAGGTACGCAAAAAAAGGTCTTTTACTATTTTTTAAGACTATTTTTTATTTTACCCGTTTTTACGCCCCTTTGAACTTATGATTGCTCAGGTAATATCACTAATCTCTTACATTGGAAGCCATGGCAGACCCGAAGGCCAATTTACCCTCTGTGATTTGATGGCGGAGGGCCGATGACATCACAGAGGGAGCTCCTTCCCTCTGTTAACTCCATATATGCCACGATCAGCATTGATCTCAGCATGCAAGGGATTAACGGGGGCTGATCGATGTTCTCGCTGATCCCCGCTGATGCAGAGGCCATCTGTCAAACCATCCCTATGATGTAAATATGCATCATGTTGTAGGAACCCCTTCCCACAGTGGACATATATTTACATTCTGGGGCAGGAAGGGGTTAAAGGATTGTCCAGTCCCATGTAACTACAGCCTTCTGTTCAAACCTCCCACATTACAATCAATCAATATGATAAAATAATGAGGCGTGATGGATGTAATTAGCACCAGATGAAAGGAAAGCTCAAAGAATGTTGGGCCTCATTTATCAAACCCATCTAAAAGTAAAACTGCCTTTGTTGCCCAGAACAACCAATCACAGTGCAGCTGTTATACTGCCGAAGAGAAATGAAAGCTGCACTCTGATTGGTTGCTAGGGTTAACAAAGTTTTACCTCTAGACAAGTTTGATAAATGAGTCCCAACATTTTTTGAGTTTTTCTTTCATCTGGCGCTAATCACATCCATTACGCCTCATTATTTTATCATGTTGGCTACAATGTGGAAGGCTTGAACAGCACATCCAGTACAGCTGGATGCGTACGCCGTGTGTACAGGGTTCATCTGCTCTATGCACGCCCAGTGAAAGCTGTTTTTGACACATAGCCACAACAGCCGCGATCAGCATTTACACCGATCTGACAGAAGCATTTAAATGCCCCAATCAATTCTAGGGGGTGCTGAACAGCCCCTTTGTAATAAGATTGCAAGGTGGCATCCTGATGTCATGGCAGATGTGGGCCTTCCGAAGGCCCTGAAAGCTGTCATGTACTTTTGCCAATTAAGATGTGCCTGTGGCTTGTCTTAATAGAATCTCAGCAGGTGTAATAGACGCAGGTCTGGAGATAAGTCACGGAAGAGTCAGGAGTCAGCAACGGGAGGTCTCAGTTCATAGTACAGATGGGGAAGGCGGGTAGCGTAGTCAGAAAGGAAGCTAGGGGTCAGCAACGGGAGGACTCTGTTCGCAGTATAGATGAGCAGGCAGAAGTAGCGCTTGATCAAGGCTGGGAGCATAATAATCATGCATGGTACTGGAGGAAGGGCTTTTATAGTAAGTCCAATTAACAGGTAGGGTGGAGCTAAGACAGGGACTGGATCAGGGGCACAGGAACAAAACTAAGTTTCAGAAAGGGAACTGTTCAAGGGCTGGATAGCTCAGTGGAGAAAGCTGCCAACTGGGGCTTAGGAGGTCCCGGGTTTGATCCCCAACAGAAATTGGGTATCACTATATGGTTTAAGTGATCAAATTCAAGTTCAAGTCCCCTATGAGGACTAAAAAAAAAATAATTTTTGTATTATAAACAATAAAAGATATTAAAAGTTTACAGTTGAATTCCCATCTTGGCTTTTCACTGTTGAGATGAGAAAACCTGCCCCTATGTTTCTGACCATCAGTCTTATTGAAGGCAATGAAAGCTACGGAAATGGCGTACCACAGCTCGCTTCCATGTGCACGGCCGTTAACTATAGAAGTGATTTCCCACCTGGCCTGAAAAGGTGAGATGGGAATATCCCTTTAAAAGGAATCTGTCATCTAATTAAGTCCTATAAGGTGAGTTTATGAGCTTAAAGTAGGTGACTCTCTGAATCCGGGAAGGTAAGTGTTATACCTACCTCCACCATCATTCCCCTCGTATTAGCACTGAAAGGCAGCGCTTCAGTGTATTAAGCGACCCTGCTAAGTAGTCCGCCCATTATAAAATTAGAACCAGTGGACAACTTAGCAGCGCCATTCAATGCACTGCAGCAGCCGCCATCACACTCACACCAGAGGGGAATGACGGGGAAGGTCTTTAATGGGAAAACCCATTTAAGGAAAATTGTGTCAGAAACCAGATTTTGAAGGCCTGCAATCAGGAAGTGTGTGGAACAATGGCGCAAGTATAGATTAACAGCTTCCAACAGGGGGCGCATCTGAGTATTTACAAGACTGCACTGTAAATATGCATTACGGGCAAGAACTGCTGAGCTGCCTTTTTCCTCATTTGAGTTATTCAAGAAATACAGCGCAACTTTAATAAAATTGCGATAGGTGGCGCCATTTTGGGAGACGTGAAGGTATAATTCCGCCCATCATCACGTCTGTTTCCCAATGCATGAGCAGCAGGTAGATTCTCATCCCTTTAATACCCGGGCACATAAAGATTGTCATACAACTAGCAGGACACGGACAGTTCTCCATATTAGATCAACTTTATCTCACAAATATAAATTACAGGTAAAGACGACGGCTTGGAAATTAATAAAAGAAGATTCCCTCAAGGCTTCCCTTTCATTTTTGCTTCTCATCATTCTGAATCTGGGGGTTAGGAGAAAATATATTTCACGGGAAAGAAGAGGTGAGACTGTCAGCGGAGAAGACTCAAATTACTTTTTATATTGGCTTTGGAAGGTGACAATTTTTTATTATCTGTGAATCTGAAGGTTATGTCCACGTCAGAACCTGGTATACAATTTACATATACTGTAGGACTAATCTACATAAAGAATTGCATCCTGTATTATACCCCAGAGCTGCACTCACTATTCTGCTGGTGGGGTCACTGTATACATGCATTACTTATCCTGTACTGATCCTGAGTTACATCCTGTATTATACTGCAGAGCTGCACTCACTATTCTGCTGGTGGAGGCACCGTGTACATACATTACTTATCCTGTACTGATCCTGAGTTACATCCTGTATTATACTCCAGAGCTGCACTCACTATTCTGCTGGTGTAGTCACTGTGTACATACATTACTTATCCTGTACTGATCCTGAGTTACATCCTGCATTATACTCCAGAGCTGCACTCACTATTCTGCTGGTGGAGTCACTATGTACATACATTACTGATCCTGAGTTACATCCTGTATTATACTCCAGAGCTGCACTCACTATTCTGCTGGTGGAGTCACTGTGTACATACATTACTTATCCTGTACTGATCCTGAGTTACATCCTGTATTATACTCCAGAGCTGCACTCACTATTCTGCTGGTGGAGTCACTGTGTACATACATTACTTATTCTGTACTGATCCTGAGTTCCATCTTGTAATATACTCCAGAGCTGTACTCACTATCCTGCTGATGGAGTCACTGTGTAGATACATTACTGATCCTGTATTATACTCCAGAGCTGTACTCACTATCCTCCTGGTGGAGTCACTGTGCACATACATTACTTATCCTGTACTGCTCCTGAGTTACATCCTGTATTATACTCCAGAGCTGCACTCACTATTCTGCTCGTGGAGTCACTGTTTACATACATTACTTATCCCATACTGATCCTGAGTGCCATCCTGTATTATACTCCAGAGCTGCACTCACTATTCTGCTGGTGGAGTCACTGTGTACATACATTACTTATCCTGTACTGCTCCTGAGTTACATCCTGTATTATACTGCAGAGCTGCACTCACTATTCTGCTGGTGGAGTCACTGTGTACATACATTACTTATCCCATACTGATCCTGAGTTACATCCTGTATTATACTCCAGAGCTGCACTCACTATTCTGCTGGTGGAGTCACTGTGTACATACATTATGTATCCCTATAAGCAGCAGTATGGATTGATCCCCATGGGGAGAGCAGCCATCATGTTACGCTATACTTGCTGCGCCGGAGATTAACCCTTTATGTCTTCCTCCCACTGTAATGCTGCACTCCTGGCAGCGGGTATGAAGCGCCGTCTCCATTCTAGTCATTATCCGTATGATGTGATGCAATCCTATCCCGGACGGTTATGTAGGAAAGTCCCTCTAGGACAGATAATAACTTGCATTGCCGGCAGCGTGTCGCTGATGAGCGGGGCGAAGATTTACGAGGATTATGTCTCAGGGCCGAGTCCTTGGGAGGAGCAGGAGGTTAAGCTCTACACACGGAACACCCGACTGAAGAAGCCATCAGTGCTGTCATGTAAGGCCGTGCAATGATCTATGAGGACATTTGAGGCAAAAGTGGCAAAGTACCGCAGCGGTTGCCATAGGCGGCACCATCTTTGTGCTTTGTATGGTAAAGTTCCTGTAATCAGGTATTTGCAGTTGCTGCACGATGCCGGATTAGCAGATCTTCACTTCAGTCATTTCAGGATTCCATTCTTCATGCCTAACTTCATTTTCAGAAAAAACAGATAGAGTTTAGTGCCGTGTCGCCAGTAGAACAAAATGTGATTGTTCTCAGCAAGAGAAGCCAAGTCATCTTGTAGATATGATGCCTTGTAATGGCTAACAAAAATACATGATGTTACAGCGAGCTTTCCAACCTCACAGGGTCCTTCATCAGGCTTCATAGACCTGAAGAGACATACATACATATGAAAAGGTGGGATTAATTTGCACTTCAAGCAATACCAGAGCAGGAGAGACTTATTTGTATAGCGCCAAGTATGTTATCAGGTAATTTATTTATTACCCCCCGGCAAGCTGGGTGCTCATTTTACTCACTTTTAAAGGATGGAAGGCTGAGTTGAACTTGAGCCAGCTATCTGAACCATGCGGGGATTGAACCTGCAAACAAGAGCTTAGGACTACATACTGCTGCCTCAACACTCTGTGCCACACAAGGCCCCTTGAGTAAGTACTTAAAGGGGTTGTCCCGCGCCGAAACGTTTTTTTTTTTTTTTCAACCCCCCCGTTCGGCGCGAGACAACCCCGATGCAGGGACATAAAAAAAAAACCGCTCAGCGCTTACCCTAATCCCCGCGCTCCGGTGACTTCTATACTTACCGGCTGAAGATGGCCGCCGGGATCCTCTTCCTCCGTGGACCGCAGCTCTTCTGTGCGGTCCATTGCCGATTCCAGCCTCCTGATTGGCTGGAATCGGCACATGACGGGGCGGAGCTACACGGAGCTACACGGAGCCCCATTGAAGAAAGCAGAAGACCCGGACTGCGCAAGCGCGTCTAATTTGGCCATTCGACCATTTTAGACGGCGAAAATTAGGCGGGCTCCATGGAGACGAGGACGCCAGCAGCGGAGCAGGTAAGTGAAAAACTTTTTATAACTTCTGTATGGCTTATAATTAATGCACGATGTACATTACAAAGTGCATTAATATGGCCATACAGAAGTGTATAGACCCACTTGCTGCCGCGGGACAACCCCTTTAATTAGTCTACTGATAGGAATGCGAGTTTTATGGTCTCTGAATTTGTGTTAGGGGGTCACCAGGCCCTCCCATTCTGTGTTAGGGCTCTTCCACACTTGCGTTTTTCTTGTGCGTTTTTTTTTCACACGAATATAAATGGGGCTTTCTAATATTAAAAACGCATTGCACAAAAATAGCAGGTTTGTGCTTTTTGTGCAATGCGTTCTGCGTTAAAAAATGCAGTCATATGGCATGAAAGAAATGCTCAAGAAAAGCGTACGTGTGGAAGAGCCCTTACAGGCAATCTCCAAATTTGAGGAACCTTCTAATCAGGAGTGCATTGTCCTCTGACACACAAAAAGGAACGTATCCCTGCAATGTAAGGAGCTGTAAGACCTGCGCACATGTACGGACCGCGGACAGGATACGGATCCCCAACACACAGCAGGACTATAAGATCCCAGGGATATTCACATGTTCCACGTCTGATGATGTGTACCTGATCCTGTGCAGTAAGTGTCTGGTTGGGGGCCTTTATGTCGGAGAAACAGGACAAAAACATAAAGCGATGATGAGAGCTCAACGCCACATAATTAAAGTGAGAAAGACAGAATTACCTGTGGCTGAGCACTTTTCTAGTAACAGACACAACATAGAGAATATGAAAGATATTATATTAAAGGGCAATTTCAAATCCCAACGTCTCAGAAGCATTTAGGACTACAAATTTATAACAACTTTTGACACTGTCAAGATCGGAATGAACCTCGGGGGTGGTTTCTTGCATCAGTGGAAAATGTGGAGGAGAGATAACACGCTGGCCTGGTGATCCCCTAACAACAATTCAGAGACCATAAAACTGTCACATCCCTTATCAGTGGACTAATTAAGTATTTACTCCTCTGCTCATGCTATTCTATTGTTTTAAGTGCAAATTAATCACACCATATCTGTGCCATGTCATATGTCTCTCTCTCTCTCTCTTTATATATATATATATATATATATATATACACATACATATGACATGGCACAGATATGGTGTGATTAATTAATATATATACGTATGCTTCTTCGGATCTATTCCATTACACCTGAGTAGGTTTGAAAGCTTGCTTTAACATCATGTATTTTTGTTAGCCATTAGGGCTACCACCCACTTGCGTTTTTTTAATGCTGCATTATTGCTGCGTTTTTTTAATTAAATGCTGATGGGACTTTCTAACGCATCGCGCCAAAATCACAAAGCACAAACTTACAATGCATTTTTAACATTAGAAAGTCCCATTGACATTCGCATTAAAAAAACGCAAGTGGGTTGGAGCCCTCAAAAGGTCTCATGTCTACAAGATTACTTGGTTTCTCTTGCTGAGAACAATCACATTTCATTTTCAGTCATTTAATCCCTTGGACTGCCTTCCAATAGGTGGCGCTGGATAGTTCTTGTTCCATCTACCATTTGTATATCCGTTGGATTGACAGCCTAAGGGACTGATGCCCTTGGGCCCCAATTCAAAATCAGTGATAGGGCCCCGCCAGCTACCATGTGTTTCCTTATGTTGCAGACAGGCCTTTTGGCACCCTCAGGCACCAGTGCGGCTGCTTCTCTGCACCCTCGTAGCTGCATTTCTGGACATCATATGTGCATCCCGTGTAGCTACACTGCAATCATATAGGACAGGAGCCCATGCACATCTTTAAGGGCCTGTTTATTATAGACAAACCCCTTAACCCTTTCGAATCCAATTTGTATTCTGGTTTTCCTAGGTGGCTTACTCTTTTTCTGCCATTATACAACAGCGCTATCTGCTGGCTAAAGCCAGTACTGCATGAGGTGACACGTTGGATAGGCTCCAACAGCAGGGAGGCTGGCAATATACAGTAAGAGAACCCCGACGGACGTCTTCCAACATCGGAGCTGTGCAGCCTTAAATCATAATGTCTTCAGAGGTCAGACAGTGGATTGGAAAGGGTAAATGTGCTCCACTGTCCTCAGGTGGCTGGTAGTTCTCCTCAGCTGACAGGTGGGTCCACAGCTCTAGAGAAAACCTAAGTAGGTCTTCACACTTTATTATTACCTTCCGTCAAAAGTATATATTAGGACGATTTCCAGATGTGTCTCTCTGAAATTGGACACCTGAGCAAGAACCACAAGTAGTATTTATTTCCATATGTTAATACTTAGTGGGGCCCTTTTGGCCCTAATGACGTTGGATACTCTCTGTGTCATACTTTCTACTAACATCTGATACACTTCAGCTGGTATTTCCCTCCATTCATCCTGCAAACGTCTGTCGAGTTCTCTCAAGGAAGATGGATGATTTTCATATTTTCTTACCACACGTTCCAGGTCATCCCAGAGGTGTTCAGTCAGGTTCAGGTCGGAACTCTGTCCAATCGTGGAACATCTATATCCTCAAACCAACATCCAACAGTTTTGAATTTGTGACAAGATGCGTTGTTGCGTTGGAAGTATGGCCGGCCATTCCCAGAGTATCACCATATTGTCGGCAGCACCTTATTGTCTAGAATGTCAGGGTCACCTCCATGTTTATGGTTCTTGTCACTACAACCAACGGACTAGAAGAAATTAGAAGTAGTGGCAGCATAAACAGAAGTAAATATTAAAAAGTCAACCCTTTTATTACTCCATAATCTTTATAGAATGTTAGGCTATGTTTCGGTCCATATTGAGCCTTTATCAAGCTTTTTTTTCTCTGCAACCACGGACTGAGGCCATGCCACGTAACATCCCAGACCATAACAGAACCTCCGCTGTACTTAACTGTTGGCACAGCACACTCAGGCAGGTGGTGTTCCCCAGGATCCTCCTCACCCAGGTACATCCATATGATGTGAAGGTAGAGTAGTATGATTCATCACTCCATAGAATATTCTTCCATTGCTCAACTGTCCAAGACAGCGCTCCTTGCATCATTGTAGACAGGCCAATGCATCTTTGAGAGAGTTCACCAGACATTTGCAGGATGGATGGAGGGAAATACCAGCTGAAGTGTATTAGACATTAGTAAAAAAATATGAGAGTATCCGATGTCATTAGGTCCAAAGGAGCCGCACTAAGTATTAACAGATAGAAATAAATTGTTACGGTATACTACCCATGATACACCAACCCTGGTGCCCTAGATCTCACCCACAGCCACTTTCCCTGCCTGCTTGCCTCCACTCCTGGCTAACCCCAGGCGGGCAACTGGGCTGCGGTCCCTACTCTCACTAGGGACCGAAAAAGGGACGCTGCTGTACCTGAATGGAAAGGGTAGAATACCGACAGAAAAGACAGATGTAAATAACCAACACGAACAAAACTAAGCAGAACTGAGGAAGATGGAAAAACCTGGCGGATAATAGCAAAGTATAGCAGACAAGATGACAGAGGCAGGAGACCAACAGAGGCAGACTAGCTAGCACACCGAGGGAAACCAATAACTGGCAGTGATTGCAAGTCTCTGCCAGACCTTTAAACAAAAGCCTCCGCCCAGAGGCGGAGAGAGGGAGACAGCCAACTCCCAACAGAACACAACCAAAAGGGAGCTCGTGCACGGAAGCTGCACTCACAGGTGCGCGCGCGACACCAGCACCACGCCGGCCAGGCACCAGCGCCCCCGGCAGCCGAACAACAAGCCAGGCTGACGCACCCCGACCACGGGACCCTGCACACCGCCACCCCAGGAGGACCAGCAACCGCCACATGGTAACATAAATACTACTTTTGATTCTTGTTCAGGTGTCCAATTACTTTTGGTAGGGTAGTGTAGGCAATGGTGTATATTGTACATATGTATACCTCGCCCATGACTTAGATGATTGTCAGTAGTATCTGCTCTATCCAAACATACTGTATATGTATATAAAGCAGTCAGTACAGTGGCATAATACAGTGTGTTAGACAGCGGGCTCAGGGTGTACCTTCAGGCATACCCGACAACAGCACGGAAAAATGCAGCTACACACTGGACAGTACAGTTGTCAAGGCATCCGTACAACTCCTGAAAAGTGCTGTGCATCGATCCCCCTCTAGACTGTAGGACCTGTGCTCCATACTCGGTGCTGTACGGGTGCTGCAGGCCAGTCTGCAGATGCATCTCTGAAGATACACTTTAAGCTTCTGGCAGCACATGCCGGGGCACCTTTAGCTCCGTTGCCTCTGCACTGCTGTCAGGTCCCACTAGAGGTCTCAGCACAACCTCTCTGTGTGCAGCATCAACCTGACAGAGCGGCGGCTGCCTGACTGCAAGATGTCACATAATAAAGGTGTGTTCACATGTAGCAATATACAATGCGGAAAATACGCAGCATACTACAGCAAAACAAAGTGGATGAGATTTAACCCCTTGAGGATGCGCCATTTTTTATGCTTAGTTTTTTTTTCCTCTCCACCTTTTTGAAACTTTTTTTACTTATTCCGTCGACGTAGCTGTCTAAGGGACGAGTTTTATTTTTTATTAGTACCATTTAACCCCTTCAGTGGCAGGTTTAGGTAGTCTTCAGCACATTTCAGTACAGCAAGCCCCGGAGATTTTCTGGGCGTGCCACTAAAGGGGTTAATGTGCTGAAAAATTTCTAAGTGGAGTGAAATGAAGAAAAAACCTGCAATTGTGTTATTTTTGAGGATATTGTTTTTACGGCGTACACACTGCAGCAAAAGTGACAGGACTTTTTTCTGTGCGGCGGCACTTGCGTAGCTTCCTCAGTTGTACTACTCTTAAAAAAGTAAAACCGCTTTAAACAAAAAATAGCCATAACTTTATTACTTTTTCACTGATGCAGGTGCGAGCGCTCATTTTGGCAAAACGACCTGCAGTTCCTAATAGAACCATTTTTCGTGTTTTTGATCGCTTTTTATTACATTTTGTCTTGGGGGCGGGGTGATCAAGAAAATTGCAGTTCTGGCGCTGTATTATTTTTTCTGATGACCTTCACTGTCCGGGATAAATATGTTATTTTAATAAATCATTTTTACAGACGCAGAGATTCTAAATATGTTTTTTACTTGTTATTTTTTATGATAAGTATGGCAAAAAAAAATTTATTTAATAATTAAAAAATAAATTCCCACTTTTTAAAAAAAATTCTCATGGTCAACTTGAACTTGCAATCATTTGATCGCTGATACAGGATGGGTCATGAAATAGTAGACCGGACCCACACTCTTATGAAAGGTGTCTTAAAAGAAAATCTGTCTTTGTTGCTCATAGCAACCAATCACAGCGCAGCTTTCATTTTACTTCAGCAGTATAAGAAGTAAAAGCTGCGCTGTGATTGGTTGCTATGAGCAATAAAGACAAGATTTTCTTTTAGACGGCTTTCATTAGAGCATGGTGCCGCGTTACATTTTCGTTTCCCACCTTGTACAATAGACTGCAATACTTCGATATTGCAGTGTATTATATTTCTGCAGGCATTCTATTAAGCTTAGCCTCAGACACGTCCTCTGAAGGCTCCTGGCAGCCATGACACCCAAACGGCACCTCAAGATCTCATCGTGAGGGGCTGTTCAGGACATTTACCTGTCCACCAGAACATTTAAACGCTGCTGTCAGGCATTTAGATGGTTAATGGCAGTGATTGGAGTTACATCTGATGGACAGCTGACAACCCCCATTTATGGAGTGGACTTGGCTCCCAAACCCACTCCATACTATCCCCATGTACCTCTGCCATACATGAACAGTGCATGTCGCTAGAGGGGTTCTCCGATCACCCGACAACATTGCCCCTCCAGTGCCAACTGTGTTACAGAACAGAACTAGCAGTAGGGCTGCCACATTATTGCCATTCTCCTGGCATCAGGGCGCCATGATGCCAGGAGTTCAGAAAGGTGACGCTGCAGGCTCTGATTGGCTGCAGTGGTCAGGTGACTTCTGATTACATCATCAACAACAACAAACACCAGGACCACAGCGGGGCTGCAGCATTGGACCCCGGCGGCAGAGGAGGGGTAAATATTGCTTGTTTGTTTCTTTTTTTGTCTCAAAAGTATTTTATTGAGGTTTCAAAATGATATAAGTTGTTGCAATAATTAGTCCCCACGCAGGGGGCGTAATAAGAGCAGTATCCAATTGTTAAACAGTAAACATAATTAAAAAAAAGGGTGAAGGTGACGGTCCACACTGTGTTGTAAGGTTTAGCGAAAGAGCCTATATGTTGGTGTTCTCTCTCTCCTCCTCGCTCCTCCCCACTGTTGATAAGTGAGATGTTACTTTCTTGGTTGTCTCTTATCTTATAAGTCTATCTTCCTCGGCTTTATCCCAATGCTGTTTTCCTTTTCTCATTTAGTTGTTAAGGTTTACCGAGGTCTGAACTCAATTCGGGAACTCATGCGCTGAGGGGCCTATTTAGGCCGGGTATGTCTAGGAAATTGACCCAGGGTCTCCAGGTCTTGAGAAATAGGTCCATATTATCCTCCCTCATGGCCGACAATTTTAAATGTATACCCCAACTGAGCGACGAACAAGAAGTCATTGGCTTACAGAAAACCGAATAATGAATTGGCCCGTGTAAACAGGCAGTTGCTCAATTATGAAAATGGAGGCTGTCCGGAACGATCCCCGACTTGCTCTGTCTCCAATCACTAGAGGTAATCGTTCCTGTATAAAAGCGCAGGAATGATTATCGCTGGCAGAACCTGTCGGGCATCTGCAGCCAGGAGGTCGTCCTTAGCAAAAAGTTTCAATTTCACAGGTTAAGAGAAACCAAAGTTCAGAAGCTCAGGCCAATTTGATAGGAACAGTTAAAACAAAGTAGCGATCCCCTTCCCACACGAGCCCCTAACAGACCAGTCGGAAATATATGTTACATGGTGGATAACCGTCCTCTGAAGGTCACTGGAATTCTTTGAAGGGCTGGAAATGACTTAAAGGGACTCTAACTTTTCAGACAACTTCCACTCATCTACTGGCTCATCATTTCTGTAGTATACTAGTAATAAAAATGTTGTTGCTTTACTGCTGTAAATTACGTTTGAACTGACTGCCACTAGGGGTCTCCCTTCTAGATTCTCTGCCATCCACTCTGTCATTAGAGCTTCTGTAGTAACAAAAACACAGGGATGTTTTCTTAGCCACAAGGGTAGGAGCTATCTTTACAGGCGGCTTCCCTGCACTCACAGGCTGCAGGCTGACAGATCTGCAGACACTGTGATAACGGTCTTTGTAATCTCTGCCTGTCATGGGTGTGAGTGTGTATGCACATATTATATTGGGTTTACTCACATTTGGTCAGAATGCCTGAATCATCCTGGGAGAAGAAAGTGGCGGGCATTTAGATACAGCCCCCCTTAGAGCCAGGAAGTGCAGGACATGAACTACTGGCTGAATGCTGGGCTTGCTATATGCCACCCGTATGAAAGTGGATTGCAAACAGCAGGGCTACAGAAAAATGGGGAAGACCACCTGAAAATCAGAACTTACAGACATGAAACAGGGTGCAGACAGCAGCACATGAGGGTAAGGAGGACCTGGGCTATTGTAGAAAACGTGTTGAAAATACAGGTACACTTTAAGTTGTCTAATTGAGGAAGGACCGTCGAGAAGATCATCTACAGGCAATATATCTCCTCAATCAAGATACATTACTTCCTAGATAATAAGTGGTAATAAGTTGGACAGAAGTGTTTAAAGATCGCAAGATTTATTGTCCAGCACAAGCCACTGGACAAATCTGGCGCATTTTAATGGGTTGTGGGTAATCAAGAGATGATCAGGAAAAACCCGCCACTTGAATCCCCAACGATCAGCTGATTCCCGATGCTGCGATCACTATGGTCAATGGAGGAAGCAGAAACTACTGACCATAGCGCAGCAGGCCAGCATAGTACTGCAGGCGCAGTTCCTGTTGAATTCAATAGATCTGGTTAGAAACGCGTTTCCTATCTGCGCGCAGAATAACCATGGATTTCGGCTGCTGTTTTAGAGGTGGATTCCATGCCGAAAATTCCACATTGCATCCCACCAGGCGAACGTAATCTATTGTGTGCAGCGGTAGCAGTTGCATCCGGGTTCTGGCACCTCAGGGGGCCAAAAGGCCTTTCTGCCACATAAGTGGCACAATGTGAGAGGAGGTCTGTTACAGATGTAGCCAAGCCTTTGCCCACATTGATACATTGTAGCAAACTTAGCTGCAAGGATTAACTTAAAGGGGTTGTCCCGAGGCAGCAAGTGGGTCTATACACTTCTGTATGGCCATAATAATGCACTTTGTAATATACATTGTGCATTAATTATGAGCCATACAGAAGTTATAAAAAGTTTTTTACTTACCTGCTCCGTTGCTAGCGTCCTCGTTCCCATGGTGCCGACTAATTTTTGGCCTCCGATGGCCAAATTAGCCGCGCTTGCGCAGTCCGGGTCTTCAGCAGTCTTCTATGGAGCCGCTCGTGCCAGAGAGCGGCTCCGTGTAGCTCCGCCCCGTCACGTGCCGATTCCAGCCAATCAGGAGGCTGGAATCGGCAGTGGACCGCACAGAAGAGCTGCGGTCCACGAAGACAGAGGATCCCGGCGGCCATCTTCAGCGGTAAGTATTGAAGTCACCGGAGCGCGGGGATTAAGGTAAGCGCTCCGGTAAGCTTCCTTTACCACCCTGCATCGGGGTTGTCTCGCGCCGACCGGGGGGGGGGGTTGAAAAAAAAAAAAAACCGTTTCGGCGCGGGACAACCCCTTTAACAAAGTATTTAGCTGTGAATGTAAACAAGAATGCTTCCATTCCTTGACAGCAAGCAGAAAAGGAGACCCGTTGAAACAAAATATACTAGAATGCTTCATTCCACAAGTGACTGCACCCATCTTTAAATAATCGTTACAGCGTTTTTGGCGTTGTTCCGACTCCTGCAGAAAGGTGAAACTTACAGGAACTAAGTTTAGAAACCTAATTTACCGTAATCAAATTCCAATTTAATGCAAGAGTGAGACAATTAATTTCTGGGTGACCCCGGTGTCAGAGGTGGCTGCGCGGTCGGCGCTGATGTTCAGACAATCGCTCACTGTCGGTACCTCATTACAGCACATCCGGATGTGCCTATGGAGGACTCGCGTTCGTCGCGGACATGTTATTGTGCAGGTGGCACCGAGGGGCGACTCGTAACTGGTGGGACGTTGGTTGTTGTGCTGCAGAGTTATCAGACGGAGAGCTTTTGATACTCGGGGCTTCTGGGTGCAACAAGAAATAAGATACGGGATGATTCAAAAGTCAGGGCCACCTAGAGTATCTTCTGAACGAAAGGAGAAGCAAGTAGGAAACTTTCTAGAAGACTTAGATGGGTGGGGGGAAACTTTTTGGCACTATGGTGGTGCCTGTCAGCCATCTTGGTGGCAGCTATCTTGGATTGAGGCTAAAAACCTCAATAGAAAGCAGATCATGGGATTCAGACAGATGAATTTGCGCAGCGCATTGCGCTGATGAAATTAGCATGGGCGGAACGCTGAGAATCAAGCCAATTGATGCCAATGGGTTAATTCTCATTAGTGATTTTTTGTCAGCATATTTTGATCACGTGCAAAAATATAGGACCTGCTTTATACTCCTGCGTATTTGCATAGCAAAGATCCCCATAGACGTCTGTGGGAGGTGCGCAATACGCTGCCCAATTCAGTGAAAAAGAGAACACATTTGGACCTCATTAGGCTAAATAGCCCTTTTAATCAGGATGGGGGGAGCAGATGAAACGCCTCGCCGTTTTATAAAAAAGTACAGTACAATGTGCCGATATGCAGGCGAACCAATTCATTAACTCTGCAAATACGTTGCGCTGAGGCGATCGTATTTACTGAAGAAGCCTTAAGAGTAGAATTTCATTCAAACTTGATAGGAGCAGTCATTTTTGCAATATCTGCAACCATTTTTGAGTTATGGATGATGTGATGTTGAGTACTAATAAAGTTGTTAGGTTGAGTTATGTGGTATGGAGAACACTAATCACATGTCTTTTCAATCCAGGGCAAAATGGAGATCATCCTGATGGTCAGTAACAGAAGTTCACGTGAGAAGGCCGAGTGGTATTTGTATGGATGTAATACAGACAGCATGAACCCCATTGATTTGTTTTGGGGTATTCAGACGTGTGTATTTTACACACACACACAAAAAATTGCAGCATATCCTATTTTGATGTCACAATCTGGTGCAGGTTCGGAGCCCCTTGTTACGACCAGTAGGGCTGGGAGCGTGGTCAGGTGGAAGCCAGAGGTCAGTACACGGGTAGCATTAGTTGCGGTACCAAGGAACAGACAGGTAGCGTAGTCAGGGTGAAGCCAGAGGTCGGTACTCAAGTCTATCTGTTTGCAGTATGGAACAGGCAGGTGGTGGAGCTTGACTACAGGCTTGGGAGCACAATAATCACACAAGGATTGGAGGTGCTAGGGCAGGTTATTTTGGGTGTGGAATCAGGAAAACAGGGACAGAATAAGAACTAGGAACAAGAACAAGGATTAGCAGGGGAGCTTGTCAGAAGGCTGGATACCTTAACAGGTAGAGCTGCCACCTGGAACACAAGAGCTCCTGGGTTCGAGCCCTGACATATCAGGCGGATATACAAATGATGAGAGTTCTGGTGTTATTAGATGGATGGTCTTGTCATCGCAGGCCCTAAAAGTGGTCCCCCCTTGGCCTATTAAAGGCTCTAGGAGGTTCCTTGTGTGCAGTGACCGCTTCTTCCGCTTGTGTAGAGCTTGTTGACCAGTAGACGACTCTATGACCCAGAGAAGAGATTTCACCCCGTTACCAGAGGGGGGCGCATTATTGGGATGTGAGAAGCTGGGATAGTCATATTGACAAATTGCTCGCCACTTGGACCATTCTAACCAGACTGTTAGGACTTTCATGTTAGGAGGTGTTGGGACCAGTGGGGTCACATAAGGTGACCGAGCTCAAGACGACGAGCGCGAGCAGCTCCAAATGTTTCATTGTCTGCCATTGAGAGACAGGTGGCGCCATCATTACACTCCTGGGTCTGTCAGAACCACTTCCAGGCGTTTGGCTGAAGTACATTTGTCACTGTGCCCATTATGTGTACTGCCTTTGACACCTGCCCACTGTCACCTCTATCTGCATGGATGTCAAGTTCGGCCGTGTTCGTGTCTGGAGACCTCGGGGTGAGCGCCTCAATCTTGCCTTTGCTGTGGAGCAGCACACTGCCCCCTTCTGGTGTGATGGTCTGGGGGGCCATCACATACGACAGTCCGTCCCCCCTAGTAGTGGTATGAGTGACAATGACTGCTCAGCGATATGCTCCCTTCATCCTGGAGTGACATGTGTTGCCTCACATCTTGTATCCAAGCTAGAGGTGGTACAACAGGGTACTGGAGCCTCCATGCCCGCCTGTATCACATCTTGTATCCAAGCTAGAGGCGGTACAACAGGGTACTAGAGCCTCCATGCCCGCCTGTATCACATCTTGTATCCAAGCTAGAGGCAGTAAAACAGGGTACTAGAGCCTCCATGCCCCCCTGTATCACATCTTCTATCCAAGCTAGAGGCGGTACAACAGGGTACTAGAGCCTCCATGCCCCCGTATCACATCCTGTATCCGAACTAGAGGTGGTACAACAGGGTATCAGAGCCTCCATGCCCCCCTGTATCACATCTTCTATCCAAGCTAGAGGCGGTACAACAGGGTACTAGAGCCTCCATGCCCACCCGTATCACATCTTGTATCCAAGCTAGAGGCGGTACAACAGGGTACTAGAGCCTCCATGCCCACCTGTACACATCTTGTATCCAAGCTAGAGGCGGTACAACAGGGTACTAGAGCCTCCATGCCTGCCCGTATCCCATCTTGTATCCAAGCTAGAGGCGGTACAACTTGGTAGTAGAGCCTCCATGCCCGCCTGTATCACATCTTGTATCTAAGCTAGAGGCGGTACAACAGGGTACTAGAGCCTCCATGCCCCCCTTATCACATCTTGTATCCAAGCTAGAGGTGGTACAACAGGGTACTAGAGCCTCCATGCCCACCCGTATCACATCTTGTATCCAAGCTAGAGGCGGTACAACAGGGTACTAGAGCCTCCATGCCCACCTGTACACATCTTGTATCCAAGCTAGAGGCGGTACAACAGGGTACTAGAGCCTCCATGCCTGCCCGTATCCCATCTTGTATCCAAGCTAGAGGCGGTACAACTTGGTAGTAGAGCCTCCATGCCCGCCTGTATCACATCTTGTATCTAAGCTAGAGGCGGTACAACAGGGTACTAGAGCCTCCATGCCCCCCTTATCACATCTTGTATCTAAGCTAGAGGCGGTACCACAGAGTACTAGAGCCTCCATGCCCCCCTTATCACATCTTGTATCCAAGCTAGAGGTGGTACAACAGGGTACTAGAGCCTCCATGCCCCCCTTATCACATCTTGTATCCAAGCTAGAGGCGGTACAACAGGGTACTAGAGCCTCCATGCCTGCCCGTATCCCATCTTGTATCCAAGCTAGAGGCGGTACAACTTGGTAGTAGAGCCTCCATGCCCGCCTGTATCACATCTTGTATCTAAGCTAGAGGCGGTACAACAGGGTACTAGAGCCTCCATGCCCCCCTTATCACATCTTGTATCCAAGCTAGAGGTGGTACAACAGGGTACTAGAGCCTCCATGCCCACCCGTATCACATCTTGTATCCAAGCTAGAGGCGGTACAACAGGGTACTAGAGCCTCCATGCCCACCTGTACACATCTTGTATCCAAGCTAGAGGCGGTACAACAGGGTACTAGAGCCTCCATGCCTGCCCGTATCCCATCTTGTATCCAAGCTAGAGGCGGTACAACTTGGTAGTAGAGCCTCCATGCCCGCCTGTATCACATCTTGTATCTAAGCTAGAGGCGGTACAACAGGGTACTAGAGCCTCCATGCCCCCCTTATCACATCTTGTATCTAAGCTAGAGGCGGTACCACAGAGTACTAGAGCCTCCATGCCCCCCTTATCACATCTTGTATCCAAGCTAGAGGCGGTACAACAGGGTACTAGAGCCTCCATGCCCCCCTTATCACATCTTGTATCCAAGCTAGAGGCGGTACAACAGGGTACTAGAGCCTCCATGCCTGCCCGTATCCCATCTTGTATCCAAGCTAGAGGCGGTACAACTTGGTAGTAGAGCCTCCATGCCCGCCTGTATCACATCTTGTATCTAAGCTAGAGGCGGTACAACAGGGTACTAGAGCCTCCATGCCCCCCTTATCACATCTTGTATCCAAGCTAGAGGTGGTACAACAGGGTACTAGAGCCTCCATGCCCCCCTTATCACATCTTGTATCCAAGCTAGAGGCGGTACAACAGGGTACTAGAGCCTCCATGCCTGCCCGTATCCCATCTTGTATCCAAGCTAGAGGCGGTACAACTTGGTAGTAGAGCCTCCATGCCCGCCTGTATCACATCTTGTATCTAAGCTAGAGGCGGTACAACAGGGTACTAGAGCCTCCATGCCCCCCTTATCACATCTTGTATCCAAGCTAGAGGTGGTACAACAGGGTACTAGAGCCTCCATGCCCACCCGTATCACATCTTGTATCCAAGCTAGAGGCGGTACAACAGGGTACTAGAGCCTCCATGCCCACCTGTACACATCTTGTATCCAAGCTAGAGGCGGTACAACAGGGTACTAGAGCCTCCATGCCTGCCCGTATCCCATCTTGTATCCAAGCTAGAGGCGGTACAACTTGGTAGTAGAGCCTCCATGCCCGCCTGTATCACATCTTGTATCTAAGCTAGAGGCGGTACAACAGGGTACTAGAGCCTCCATGCCCCCCTTATCACATCTTGTATCTAAGCTAGAGGCGGTACCACAGAGTACTAGAGCCTCCATGCCCCCCTTATCACATCTTGTATCCAAGCTAGAGGCGGTACAACAGGGTACTAGAGCCTCTCTACAAGGGGTCAGCTTTCCACAATAAATGGCCCTCTTGCTCTGATATTACAATCACACAGAGTTTCCTTCCATCCGCCGACTTCTAGGGGGGGGGGGGGGGGGTTACTGACAATGAAATTGGATAATTGGTCGCCATTTTGTAGCAACAGCATATTCTAATGGGAGGAATCCTTTCTATTCATCAAGAAGTAAAAAGCAAAACTCCTAAAGCCTGGAGACAGATTTGTCAACAGTGAGTCTTCGGGGATGCACATAATACGGATGGGAATGCGGTCAGATTGGGTCTGTCTATATATAGAGGTATAGCCGGCATCTCGCTGTATACAGAGCTCATTAGCGTGATCCATTATTTCTCCCAGATCGGCCCGCTGTCTGAGTAAACGAGAACCCCGCAAACATCCCCTCTATTGTTGAAGACTTCGGAGCAAATGTGATTCTGAGAGATGAATAGACAAATCGCGGAAGAGAGAAAAAGAAATGTAATTAGAGCGGTGATGCCCCCTGATGGAAAGGCGCATTATACCTCGCAGGATATCTCGTCTTACTCATATCCTCCGAATCAAAATAATGAGTGGTGATTCCATAAGATGCCTTGTAAAAATTACAATATACCGCAGTCTGTGCGTTGCAGTAGGGGCCGGCGACACCGGAATCTGGGCCGATGCGGACACCGGGCTCACAAATATAGAATTATTTTTATTTTAGCATAGGAAATAATGGGCAGTTCCTTAACAGAATGGACCACAGATGTATTTATGATAAAAGCTTGGTTCTGGTGCTGTATGCATGCACAGAGCTTGGTTGTGGTACAGTATTTATTCTCTGAGCTTGGCTCTGGTGCTGTATTTATTGGTTCTGGTGCTGTATTTATGCTATGAGCTTTGTTCTGGTGCTGTATTTATGCTATGAGCTTTGTTCTGATGCTGTATTTGTGTTAGGAGCTTGGTTCTGATGCTGTATTTCTGTTATGAGCTTGGTTCCTCCGCAGCTATACATATACCTATCGGACAAATCTCCCCCAAACATAAGAACATTCAGGTTGGCTGAGTGTTCCTGGCTTTCAATAGGGACAGGGAGGTAAGCTGCAGCCAAAGAGGTCTGGTGGCCACTTATTTCCAGACGAAGCAAAAGGATTGGACGTTGAAATTCAGCATGCTCAATCTTTCCTTTCCCTGACATTATCTGTTTGGGGGGAAGTTATGGAGCCCCTCACCCCATACACAGAGAGTTGTCCGGACCCACCCAAACTGACAGGTTTGAACAATACTATTCTAATATGCATGCAAGCTTTATCCAATGTCAGCCTTAGGTTTGATGGCACCCTATGCAAAATGTCCCCTCCACCCTGGTCAAAAAATGGATAAAGCAGCAAGATAGCAACATACTCACACCAGAACAGATCAGTGAAAAAAATACTGTATCAGAACCAAGACCAGTACATAGATACAGCCTCAGAACCAAGCTCATAACACAAATACAGCATCAGAACAAAGCTCATAGCATAAATACAGCACCAGAACAAAGCTCATAACACAAATACAGCATCAGAACAAAGCTCATAGCATAAATACAGCATCAGAACCAATAAATCCAGCACCAGAGCCAAGCTCAGAGAATAAATACTGTACCACAACCAAGCTCTGTACATGCATACAGCACCAGAACCAAGCTTTTATCATAAATACAATACCAGAAACAAACTCAGTACATAAATACAGCACTAGAACAGCTGATATCGTAAATACAGCAGGAGAACCAAACTCATGACATAAATGGAGCACAAACCAACCTCAGTACATATATACACCAGTACCAAGCTTCTAACATAAATATAGCATGAACCTACCTCAGCATATAGATACAATACCAGAACCAAACCTATAGCATAAATACAGCCCAAGCTTATAACCTAAATACAGTAGCAGAAGTTTGTAACTATGTTGCGAGACAATAGGCTGCCAGCACACCTTGGAACATTAGAGGGAAGGACACAGAGCCAGGAGGAGGATGATTCATGTAGATCCACAAGACGGTGTGAGGAATGGCATCATCTGGCTATGTGAACATAAGGGGCAATCGCCCCCAGCCTACACCCCCCTGGTGCCCCTCTACAAGTTAGTAGCCAGTGCCCTGTACAACTGCACCGCTTGCATGTAGCTAAGGCTGCCCATGGTCATCATTACTTTAAATTGGCCCCTATGGAAAGACATATAGAAAAAGTTTAAGCTGACTTCCAGCAGGCTCGTCAGCGCTCGGCTATGGACTCCAGCGCTCATTATCTCCCCCCTCACATCCCACCTTGCCTCAGTGATTCCCATTGCTGCTATTTCCCACATTGACTTCTCTCTGACGGTTTCTGCTGCACATTTAATGGATAAATAAGATGTTCTGTTTAGCGTTAAACCCTTCCAAGGATATCTGTTCTCTCTTAGTCGCCGTCTTTACATTGCGCCTGGGGCAGAGCAGATTCTACGGAGGAGCTTAATAATCTGGCCCACGCATAAGCACTTTTATTGACTGAGATATAGATCCTCTCCACAGCCGCTTCCTTATCAAGCGTAAGGAAAGGGGATTTATGAATAAGAATGACTTCCAGCCGAGCGCTCCGCCGCGCGTGCAGCCGAGGAGCCGCGCAGGAAGATAATAGATATTAAGGGACTCGCAGCAATTGTTTCATTTGTTTGCTCTTCTCTCATCATATTGTTCCGCCTTTCTTCCTGTTCCGCCAGAATATTCTGTCCGCAGCCCAATGACTTCGCTGGTCGGCCGGTCAATCACCTGTCCCTGCCGCTCACGACTTTCGCTATGGCAACATGCGTGACCTGATGACATGATCAATGGTGATTTATTTACAGAGGATCTGTCAGCTCCGATCTAGTAAATACTTGCATTCCCCATAAAATAACATTCTGGAGCGTTGTGCTTGGGTTGTGCTCGTCCTCTGTTATGCCTCCTGGAAGCTATGAGTAAATTAACAGTTTAGTAGGCCGGAGAAAGCAAGCAGGGGTTCCCCAAGCCTTTATGCTGAGGCGAAGTGTGTAATGGCACAACACATATTTACAGCCTCCAGACAATGACAGGGTTATAGTGACCCCCTTAATGGCCCTAATAGTAATAGTGATCTCCCTAATGGCCCCAATAGTAATAGTGACCCCCTTAATGGCCCTAATAGTAATAGTGACCCCCTTAATGGCCCTAATAGTAATAGTGACCCCCTTAATGGCCCCAATAGTAATACTGACCCCCTTAATGGCCCCAATAGTAATAGTGACCCCCTTGATGGCCCCAATAGTAATAGTGACCCCCTTGATGGCCCCAATAGTAATAGTGACCCCCTTGATGGCCCCAATAGTAATAGTGACCCCCTTGATGGTCCTAATAGTAATAGTGATCCCCTTAATGGCCCCAATAGTAATAGTGACCCCCTTGATGGCCCCAATAGTAATAGTGATCCCCTTGATGGCCCCAGTAGTAATATTGACCATGTTAGTGGTCCCAGTAGTCACAGAGACCCAGTTAGTGGTCCCAATAGTAATAGTGAACCCATTAGTGGTCACAGTATTAATAGTGACCCCAGGATTAATAATTATGGGAGGACCAAAAGGTGGTATCTCAGTGCCACTCTCCAATAAAAGTCGTAAGACAGTAGGATGTAATATCCAATTTCTCTTTTTATTAAAAACCAGCATAAGATACATGTTTCGGGGTGAACCCCTTCATCAGTCAAGCTGGGTAGGACATCACTCTAGGGACTGGAAAGATATGAGCCCAAAAGTGCTGGTGGCACCAGTGACGGAGAGCACCGGGCTGGGAACACCAGGAGAAATGGAAGTCTTACGACCTTTATTGGAAAGTGGTGCCTAGATACCAGTTATTTGGTCCTCACATACCTATCTCGCCTACCATTGATGGGTCAATCTGGTTGGCAGCACCTCCATTATCTATTCCTAATAACTCTCTCTAAGGCTTCTGAATCCTGGATATTCATCTGGGCCTCGAGTCTCTGGCATTATTGGGTTTGCTTCACCCTTTTCCTTTCTTTCCCAATATTAACAGTGACTCCCATAGTGGCCCTAGTAGTTATCATGACCCCATAGTGGCTCCAGAAGTTATAGTGACCCCATAGTGGCTCCAGTAGTTATAATGACCACATAGTAGCTTCAGTAACAATAGTGCCCCCTAAAATAGCCCTAATTGTAATAGTGAAAGCCATATTGGTCCTCCAGGACAGCAACGCCACCAGCAGTGCACTCACTCTGTCCACAGCTCTGGTTGAGCGGCTGCCTCCACATTGTCATCAGTCTTTGACCCTCTGACCTCAGGCGCCTACCCTCTGAGGTCCTACAGACTGCCACCTGAGGCAGCAGACTCGGGTTGCCTCATGGAAGGGGCACCAATGGAAGCAAGGGCTGGCGACACAAACTCTCAGGGCTAGTACGGGCCAGCAGTCTGACTCCCGTTTTAATCTTCACCCACTGGAGCTTTTTCTTCCCCCATTATTGGTGTGGCAGCCGTATCCACTCAGGTTCAGTAGGTGGTTGTATACAGAAATAAGCCCGGCTGCTGTCTGAGGAAAGGTCAGAGCATGAGGCCACTGCGGGAAAGAAATAATTGGTTTAATTTTCTTGTAACAGTAACAACAATAATGAAGTCTTGATAACCTTCTTCGTGGGTCACTTCGCCACGGACGGGAGCAGAGGGGCCGCTTCACTGATAGCACTTCTATAATAGAGTCTGATTTTACGGGGTATCACTGTTCACATGGCTTATGCTTGCTGCTTGTTCCCAGGGGGCTCTGACCACCTTGTCTTCTGTGGGTATAGCCTTCACCAGAAGCTGCTTGGTTGGCCCATTCCAGTCAATATGGAATGACATTAATTCTGCTTTTCTCCTTGGCTTGTTCCTCGGGATTTAGATCTGGTTGACTTCAGCTACATGTTTTGAGTCTGGTAATCCACTTCCTGGTCTTACCTCAACTATGTTCTTTATCAGGTGATCTGACCTGTATTATGAGAAGCCACCACAAGAGGTCATTTGGGAACCACAAACTGGTTTTTCCCTCGAAACAAAGTACCATCTTTTTTGGGGGTGATGGTGATGAAAGCCAAGGATTCCCTGAACTTCACTCCTGCCTTTGCCTGTCTTATCATGGAGTAGAGGTTCCATAACACCTATTAAATAAAATGCTTTCTGCTTTTCAGGACCCTCACTAATTATCAGGAGAAGAGTGGCTACGAAGAGTGTCTCCCACTCTGGAGGACCCACCATGTCTAGCCATTACACTTACACTCCATTGGTTTCAACAGGAAAAGTGTAATACTTCATTTTCCCTGTTGAGGTGCTGCAGTGTAACTAAACACTTGCTGCTATGTTCCACCACCAAGTACGGCTGATCAGCACTAGGACACCGAGTGATCAGCTTATTGTCAGGCAATCCTTCTAAAGGAACATTTACGTGGGCCAACTATTGGACACCCAAGAAGACCCCCAACTGACATATATTCTTAGAGGGTTCCTTTATGTCATATTCTTAAGGAGAAACCATCATGTCCTCCTGTCAGTGGTGCCGGCTGAGCACCATTGGCTCTTAGATTTGGCTCCTGATGTTGTGAATGTTTCAAATGGGTGGTCCTCACCACTCAACGATCACCCGCTTGACTCATTCATATTGCCAGGAGCTGCATCTATGAAGAGCCCATAGAGGGGGACACCAGGCTGAATATAAACCAAAGAGACATTGTTGGACCGTGGCTGCAAATCTTGAGGATATGAGTATATCATGAGGATATAACATGTCCTCTTTAAAGGCATTGTGCAGAATTAGAGAAGTATGACCCAATTACACTGCCACACCTCTCCACAGGTCGTATCTGGTATTACAGCTCCATTCCATTCTCTTCAGTAGAGCTGATCTGCAGTATTAGACACAACCGGTGGCGAGCTTCTGGAAGAAATGAGGCATCTTTTTCCAATCCGGTACAACTCCTGTAAACTTTTCTCAGCTATTTGCTTTATGAAGTGAATGCCCTTTAGGAAGGTTTTTAGAAATAAATTGAAGCCATCAGCATGGCATTTGCAGGGGTTAATTTGTTTTCTCCCAGGTATCTGGCCGCACGGTACTTGTACATTCTGACATAATAATTCACCCATTTGTGAGATGTTGATAGCCGCTCGGAGCGAGAAAGAATTAAGCCAATCCATTGCCGATTGTATTTATTTTTTTCTGTCCATCACCGCCGTATTTCGGCGGCGTCTCACCCATCTCCGTTATACTCCTCTAAGGATTACAAATTATTCGACATTTACATAGAAATTGTAGTGTAAAGCTGCAGCTTAATGATGTTTTGTGTAGCTGTATATTTCCAAACAGGCGAGATATCTAAGCATGACGAATACCTGCCTGTCAGCGACTCCTGAACAGCTCCAACGTGCCACATTAATATACAGGGTGTTCCGTTTAAACCTTCCACATATTACTAGTTCGCGGAGCAGAAAGTATGAATGGTATGAAGATGAAAGTACAGAAAATGTCAGAACAACTCAAATTCTTTTGGCACACACTATTAACCCCTTAAGGACTAAGCACTGTAAATTTACGGCGCTTGATCCTGAGCTTTAATCCTGGCCAATAGTAAGAATATGGCACAGGATTAAAGCTCCTTCAATGTAGCAAGAGCAGGTCGAGTCCTTGGCTCTTAGTTACAGCTGAGGACCTGGAGGAGAAGGCAAAAGGAGTTTTTAACTGCTTTTGCCCTCTCCTTTACAGGCTAAATATCGCTATGTAGTGAAGAGTGAAAGTGGAAGTGTTACACTATTCGATTCGGCAATGACGTGACTGCCGGGTGCCCCCTGCCAAGGCAATGTTGCAGGTCTTAGCAGACCCAGATCAGCTCTGTTAGTGACTGCTGTCACTACAGGCGGATGTTTCTTCCTGTAAGTGGGGCTCCTATGGATGCCGCAGCTACAGTGGAAAAGTGTGAAATAAAAAAAAAGACCATGTGGATGACCCCCAGAGGTCTTATATGACGTCACGGGGGAAAAAAAGTTGTTAAAAAATTACAGAATAAAATAAAAATATATATAAAAAAGAGAAAACAACCCAATGCTGGCACCAACCTAAACCGTCACCATATGCGCCTTGTAATCCAAGGTTATGCAATTTATCAAAACGCCCAAAACAAAATGAGGAACCCATTCCCGTACTTTGTTTTAGCTTAAATAAACTAATTTTAAAGATAACTATAAATGTAAAAAACATGTAAATTAATTTTTTTTAACCTTTTTACCCCTAATAAAACAAAAAACGGGGAAAAATCAATGAAAAAAGATATTTAAAAAAAAATAGCCCTGTAAAAAAAATACACAGCCAAAATAATAGATGAAAAAAAAAGGGTAGTAAAACCACCACATGGGGTCCGGTCCTTTAGGGGGTTAACTGAAGGAGCGATCAAACAATTGCAAGTCCTTATTCTTTATGAGGACTAAAATTAATGTGAAAATGAGTTTGAAAAAGTTTTAGGAATTAAGGGAAAAAAAAGTATTAAAAAGTGGAAAAAAAAAGACATAGTTATAAAAAAAACCTAAATAAGACGCCCCTAAAACATGTTTTGTATCGCTGTGTTCATTAAAGTCCGATCTATCAAAGTAACGCATTATTTGCACGGTGAATGTCATCAGAAGAAAAAGAAACAATGCCAGAAGTTTTTGGTCATCCCGTCTCCAAGAAAAAATGCAATAAAAAGCGATCAAAAAGTGGTATGTACTCCAAAATGGATACCAATAGAAACTACAGGACGTCCAACAAAAAACGAGCCCTTACGGTGCCTACCCACTAGCGTTTTTTTTTTTCTCGCTGCGAATTCGCTGCTTTTTTTTTCTCCAGATGTCAATGGGACTTTCTAATGTTAAATTCACAACGCACCAAAAACGACAACTTGCGGTTTTTTTCCCAAATTTTTTTTCCCAAAGATATTCTATTTTTAGTAGTAGTGCAGCAAAAAAACCAAAAACATATAAATGTAATATTGTGGTGATTGGACTGACCCATAGAGTAAAATAAAATAATGAGCATGGTATTTGTGCTGCAGTCTGTACACCTCAGAAACAAGACCCCGAAGATGGCGGAATTGCGTTTTTTCCCATTTCACTTCACTTTTTCTAAAACTTTTCCAGTACATTCTATTGTACAGTACACAGCACCACGGACAAATACAACTCGTCCCACAAACAAACAAGCGCCCAGACATCTACGGGGATGGATAAGTAGAAGAGTTAGGATTTTTTGAAAGCAGGGAGGAAGAAACAAAAATGAAAAAAAAAAGGTGGTCCTTAAGGGGTTAAAGATTAATCACCCTCTATGGGAAAACTATAATGTAAAGTTTGAAGTGTTCTGCAGCAAACCTGCGGCCTCCATCTGCCCCCTTCCACACCATTACATCGCCACCCCTGCGTCATACTAGAATTGGGAGGATGGTGCGTGTGGGGTCCGGCAGTAGGGGGTCTCCTATGGAACACGTCCTGCAGCATCCCCGGCCTATCTCTCCACCGACAGCTTGAAGTGTAGAATATATTCCCCCTGTTAGTCGCTGACTGCTCTATTTCAGAGTTAATATGACACAGCAGGCAGCCGTAATGGAGACAGACACAAGCCGCAGGTAATATAATCAGCATTTGCCCAGCTTGCTCCTGGCCCTACATCAGTCCCCAACCAGACACCGATCCTCGCTCTCCTTTGACGTTTTGGCTGCCTTTGGGCGCGCTGCCAGATGTCGCTGCCGGCTGGGTCAGGAAGCCTTGGATGGGTACACAAATCTCAATACTTCAGCCTTATATTAAGCACAGAGGAAATAAGGAGCATGCGGCACGGTTACCGTTCCTGAAGACATATTCCGCATGCCTGTGGATCACCCGCAGTGGTCCTACAAGACTCAAAGTGCTGTATACGTCCCACCACATATATGTTGTACGAGGTTCAGAAATATATTTCCACCTTCTCTGCCCATAATTATATCCATAACTGCAAGAACGTTCCGCCGTTGGCACCTGATGTCTTTATGGTTCCGTATTACAGAGCTGTAAGCAATCCGTGGGCCGCCATGTAGAGCTTCTGTATGGCACCGTACAATGGAGGCTTTGTTCCCCAGAAGCAGTGACACCTAATATGGCACCCGATGGAACTTGGCACAATACTTTCTCTCAGACTCTGTAAACAGGCACATGAACAAACTGTATACAGCGGTATAGTATGGCTCGGTAGACTTCTATGGGTGCCATATGACAGCTCTGTGCAAATCATGTTTGCATGGAGTCGGTGCCCTGACCGTAGGTTAGATGGCACCCTGTGTGAAATGTTTTTTTTTGGTTTTCCCCCATCATAAGAAAATAAACTATAATATATAATTGCACTGATAGGCAGTCTGCTTATATTCTGCTTGTGCAGAAAGCAGTAAGCTCGTAGCATACCCACACTAGAATAAATACCAGAACCAAGCTCATAACATAGAAAGCACCAGAACCAAATTTCAGTATATAAATAAACCAGATTAGAAATCATAACATAAGTACAGCATCAGAACCAAGCTCAGTACAAAAATACAGCACCAGAACCAAGCTCACAACATAAATACAGCACCAGAAACAAGCGTAGTATATAAATACCTCACCATTACCTATTTCAGTATATGAATACAACACCAGAATAGAGCTGACAACATAAATTCAGCACTACAACCAAGCGCAGGACATAAATACAGGACCAGAACACATTTCTCTATATAAATACAGCATCAGAACCAAGCTCATATTATAATTACAGCACCAAGACCAAGCTCATAACATAGAAAGCACCAGAACCAAATTTCAGCCTCTTACCATTTAAGCCATTCACCTGTAGTGACCCAGTACATACTATCCTGGCCCCTCCATAAATGTCATGGCTTCTGTTGGTGCGCTGTGCAAATCTATCTAGTCATTCTGTTATATGTATTGCACAGCTGCAGCATGTGATGGGTTAAGTGTCTGCAAAAGCCTGAAGGTTGTCTGTAAATGTATCAATTTATGTTCGGTCACCTGGTATGAGTGTGATTATAAATAGAAGTAAGTGAGATTGGGGAAAGAGTTCCATTTCTTCTGGGTTCCTGAGGCTTCAGAGTGCCAGCCACATGAGGGTACCATCAACTCCCATGTGGTGAAGATGGAAGAGGAGGAGAGGTTACCTAGAGTGTATGTACCAGTGATGAGAGAAGAGTGAGCCACAAGCGGAGAGAGAGCGGGAGCAAGCAGTAAGTGCACTTTTCCCCAAGGCCTAGTGCAGAGGTATTTGCTATCTTCCTTTACTACGCGGCCATCTGGAGCTATTGGATCACCACGTAGAGGTACCTTTATTCATTTGTCACACACGGCCATCCTAACGTCTGGGATCACTGTGTGGAGGTTCTACTACTCCAGTCTGTTTCATGTCTGCACTTCCAATACTGTGAATTGTGCCTTGTATTGTCCAAAATTTTATTCAAGTAAAGTTCTTCCAGGCCCTGACCGTTCCCAGGGACCTGAGGTACGTCAATTCTGTCTGCGGCTCATTTATTTACCACCAAGGGTCTTTCTGGTGGGTAAAGGAACGGTGGCGTCACCCGTGACAATCCCTATCCTTGTTCACATGTTTATTGGGCATCCCTCTCCGAGGGGTGTCCGGAAGAGGCCCAGCGCTACTCTGGCCGAGGCTACGTGTGTCCTTCCAGGAGGGAGCCTGGTAAGTGCAACCGTGACAAGCCAGCATCTTACCCTCCCCGCTCCTCAACAACTGCCCTGTATCTGGGGTCACCCTATGGGACGCTGCGCACCGACATATTTATGCTGCTGTTTTGCCAACAGCTCTGAAGGCTTTCGAAATTGTTAATGCAGCTCTGAACTGTAAGGCCATGTGGAAAATTCCACTGCAGAAATTGCCTGGAAATCTTTAGCAAAATCTAAAAATGTTCAGTGGATCTCAACCTCTGCCTCGAAAAAGTAAAGTCCATGACAAATGCATGATACTCCGGGTTTTCCAACCTTCAGTGTGCCCTGAAATTTTTTACGCTACCTGTGATTGGGGTTATTTTACGGTGTATTTGCCCTTTAAATGTCCTGGAGATCTGGTACTACCGTTACTAGAGTTCCCACTAAATAACCCACCATAACTTCATTAACACAGAAAGTCTAAAAGTCACGACGAAGGTAAAAGGGTGTCAAATTGACCCTCTTAATGCAGAGACTCCAAATATAAAAGGGTTATCCAAGACCTTTACTAACAATGACCTATCCTTTGGATAGGTCATCAGAATTTGATCAGCTGGGCCCACTGTTAGTCTGGACAGTGCTGGAAGCCAATAGTGCTGTCCACATTGCAGTGGCCCGATTTGGTACTACAGGCGCAGTTCCCATTGAATTCAACAGCTCTGTTGGGCAGCCCAGCTAACAACCGATCATCGTCGGGGATCCTGAGCAGTGGACTACCGTTGATTATCTATTGATGACCTATACTAAGGATAAGCCATCGATATTAAAGTCCTAGACAACCCCTTTAAGGGAAGGAAGCATTCGTGGGTACTATAGGACATCTGTAAGATAGAGGGCCAGTCTTGGCGATATCCATCGTTTGCTCCTAGATACCCACATACCGGTGAAGTTGTGTTCTTCAGCTTTTTCCGGCAGGGAAATAGTTACCTGTCCCGTGACCTGAAGCCTCATTGAGCGCCATCGATTCCTTCAGCGGGATTTATCGGCTAGATATTCTCACTAATGGACGTTGGGAGGTTCAGCACTATGTTTAAGGCAGGAGAGGCGATTCATGAGGCCGTCCGTTTATTGATCCCATAAACATCCATTCAGCTTCTCTAAAACGTCTGCCTGATTGCCTCGCTGCAATTGTTTCTGGGAGAATCTTCACAAATAACGAGCGATTTGCTGGGTGCTTCGGCCCCATTAGACTCCGCGAAAACTGCTGAGACAGAACTCATGGAAGGAAATAAACACGGGGGCCGCGAAGGTGAGATTAAATGAGAATATTGTCATTTCTCCAAAGAGAACTTCAAATTGTGCCGTTCCAAAGACCCATGAATCTTGTTTACAGCACAACGGAGGACTCGATAATGTGTTTGCGCAAAAGCTTTGGCAATCTTATACATACAGTGCTATTGTTAATGGCCGCCGACTGACTGCAACGCCGGGTCATATAATCAGGCGGGAGTATTTAAAGGGCTATTACACACAGTCTTCAATGCAAAAAAAAGAGTATTTCCCTTTAAAGATAAAGTTGGCGAACGTTTTTTTATCGTTTTTTAACGTCTTAAATAAAAATCTCCTACCGTTTTGTGTATACAGCTCCATTGCAGATCTATTGTGTTATTTGTCTGATCCTGGATTCATATTCCCCTCAAACTATCTTACCAACTTACATTTGGTTTGCAAGTGTAAGCCGACACCAGGTCCACTAATGGGTCAGGGAGGACAGGGCCGGCAGTAACTGGCAGTTTGGGGTCATTTGCTGGTCCGGCTGAATGTGAACTGGTCTCTGGAGCTATATATAGAAGTATATTTATAGGCCCGCATCGTGATGTGGTAAAAGGGGGAGTGCTGCTCTGCTCCCCTCTCTTACTGCAGCGGCTCGGACGGCTGCAGTAAGCCCCACACCCTCTGGCTGGTGATGTGGCTGGGAGAGGAACAGTGAGGAACATAGGCGCACAGAAGTGTCAGGCTTACAGGGCTGTGGTAAGAGTCCCCATGGCGGCCAGTGCAAGGCCAGAGGTGCAGTGAAGCGCTAAGGAAGAGGCTCTGCCACCTCTATAATGCATTCGTGACAGGGTTAGCGCATCACTGCTGTGAACAGGACTAAATCCCACCTACTCTGAAGCAGCGGGAATATTCTAGGCGCTCAGGAGGTGCCCTATAAACCTCTGAGCTGCGCTACAATTCTAGGTGACACAGCAACAGCAGAAAAGGGACAGAGTGTGTGATGCAGCATGATTTAAAGTGGCGGAGGCCGCATTAGCAGGGAGCCAGAAAAGACTCTCCTCAATGCTTCCAAATGAACTTTACTTGTAAGAGTTTGTTACGTGGTAACATCCACGGTCTCTTGTACAGTGCCAGAAGTACAAGGCTGGGGGCAGCAGTTTACAGCAAAGGCAACAAGTGTTCAACTGGTTTGCTTCTGATGTTCTTGGTTGATAGGCGGCATGGCATTCTAAAGGTTTTGCGCCACAATGCCGGTTGTGTCACTCATGGGAGCGCCGGTCAGCAGCTTCTCCGTGATCCAGACTCTATATTCAGAAACTCTCACAAATGCGTTATAGGCCTTTGCATACACCACTGCGGATGCTATTGCAAAAGTGCTCAGTTATTCTTAAGTCACAGTGCGCCATTAAAACAAATGCCGTTTTTGACAACTTTATCCTCAAAAAATTATTTATTCCTAAAACTGCTAAATGTGCAGGTCCAGAATTTTGGAAAGATTGATTTCGTTTCTGCGCACTGAACTCCTTCAGAATCCTCAAAAGGTTACGCATACGTTCGGTGATGCCTAACCAGATAAGAAGGTGGCAACACATTAGGAGATTCAGACCATTTGTGCAAACCTATGCAAGACGTTGGGGTCAGATGTAAGAGCGTCAGACTGCACAGAGTTTTTGTTGTAGTCTGTTACCATGGAAACACATATAGGTCTGCATAGGAGCTGTATACTCAAAACTGTAGATTTAGAATTAGAACTATGTCAGTTGCTTCATTTGAAACAAAATGAAGGCCCAAAAATGGTTGTAAAAAAAGAAAAGAAATTAAAAAATCTAAAAGTGTTCATGGTTGTTAAAGTGATTTTCCGAAACTAAACTGTCTTCAGGACAGGTCATCAATATCAGATCGGTAGGGTCAGTTGCTTGGAACTCACATCTGTTTGGCAAGTGTCTGCGTCTTCTTACGCTAGTAATGTCACAGTCATTAGTCACGTGGTCGGAGAGCAGCTCAGTCCCACTCAAGTAAATAGGATTGAGCTGCTATTCCAGGCACAGCCACAATACAATGTATAGCGCTGTGCGTGGTATGCAGTGAGGATGCCACAGCATTCACCACTATTAACAGCTCATCAGAAATAGTCTTGAGCTGCAGACCCTTAACGATCCAATACCATGTACGTGGGACCCTCGGGATCGGTAGGGATCTCAGCAGAGTCCTCCACTAATCAACTTCCTGTGGGTAGCTGATAAAAGCTGATTTTGGTAGAACCCCTTAAGGCGGGTTTCACACAGGCGACAAATTACACACAGTACGATTTTCTCGCGATGCGACGGTGCTACTGGTCGCGTGTATGCGAAGCCTGTGCTTTCCAATGGGTTCCTTCACATTAGCGATATTTTGTAGCCTGCGACATTGTGAGAAAAAAAAATGTGGGTTGCTAAATATTGCCACAATTTGCTGTTTTGTAGCTCATGTTTCCCTATGGAACTTTCCTTTCTGTGGCATCACATTGCACGGAAACAAGATTTTTGTGTGTTGCAATGATGCAACTTTTACAGTAATTTGCCCCTAAAATAAGCCCTAGCTGCAAAAACAAAACAAAAATACAATCACCTAACAGTCGCTATCAATTTCTCCGCACTTCTCCTCGCAGGTTCCCGGCATTTGTCTCCTGTCAGTGCTTCCTGGATTGAAGGTTCAGAATCTCCGCCTCCAGGAAGCACTGGCTGTGATTGGTTCTCGAGCACCATGGCTCAGCCAATCAGAGTGAGCATTTTAATGAATGGCTGTGATTGGTTCACAGAGAGGGAACCAATCAGAGGCAGTGCTTCGTTGAGGTGGGGTTTTTCAAACCCCTGACAAGGAATTGTTGCCTGAAGACAAGTGCCGGGGACCTGCAGAGAAGAAGTGCGGCGGAGCGGACAATGGCTGTTACGTTATGTATTTGTTTTATCCAGCTAGAGCTTATTTTTGGGGTAGGGCTTATATTTCAAGACCCCCCGAAAATCCCAGCAAAAGAGCGCTACAAAGATGCGCGACTTTGTAGCGACATAAAATCGTGATATCGCTAAGAGAAAACGCAGTGATATCGCACAGAACACCAATGCGATATCGCTGTCACCCGTGTGAAAGAGGCCTGAAGTAGTGGATTCCCTTGCAGAGCAAAGTGCTGATAATGAGAGATACGATTCCAGTACGGTTACACAGTGTGTTGGCGTGAGATGCGGAGAAGCTGATCTGTTGGCGCTTCCATGAGAGTCTTGGCAGAAAGGAGGACATTGCTCAAGGCCTGAGTGTGTGCAGACATGGCCGGTATTGTGGTACTATCCCTGCTAAGTGTCAGGACGTGGCCAGTGAGGCAGAACCTGAGTTCTGTGGGATGTGTAGCGCCTGGGGAGCGTGATTACCGGAGACTACGAGAGCCAAGCAGACTAAGTGCCATTGTCATACACTGTCCTGTTACGTCTGTTCCTGCAGGGTTTCTTCAGTAAAGAACTAGTAAAGCATAAAGATGTGGCATTGTCTCTTCTCTCCGCCGCTGTCCCGTCTCACCCCAAGAGACAAAACAGATGACCGGCGTGGCTCAGTTAAGCCCGGGTCAGCTGCAGATGCTGTGAGTCAGACATGAAGGTAGCAGCTAGTCCTGTTCTCCGTGGCCCATTTGGTGAGCCTGAGGTTGGCTTACACTTGACTCAAACATAGAGAGTATTGTTTTAAAATGAATTTAGGGCTCATTCCCTTCACCATCAGAGACCCCGTTTGGAACCTCCATCGCTGAATTCTGCTAAAAAACAGGATGAAACAGCACAGCATGCAGCGCTATTTTGTCTAGTCAAATCTGGCAAGATGCAGTGTGCCGCTTCACAGGAGAGGCAGGACTGAGGGGCTCACCCCAGGGTCTCCAGGCACAAGCAGGCTTTCATTAGTGCCCAAACTAAACCTGGATTCGTTGCTGAAGACAACCCGGTTCCACTCCGTAGCAAAAAAATAATAAGTATTATTATTTGTATAGCGCCAACTTATTCCCTAGCGCTTTCAAGTAATTTATTACCGTATATACTCGAGTTTTTCAGCACAAAAAAAAATTTGCTGAAAAAGCTTATACTCGAGTGAGGTAAAAAAAACAAAACAAAAAACCCTCAATACTCACCTATCAGCCGTCATCTGTGTCCCCGGAGCGATGCTGTCATCGGCAGTGCGGCCAGCTGCTGCAGTCTTCTCCCTGGCTTGCTTTTGAAATCCCCGCCGTCAGTGCTGTGATTGGATCGAGCGCTGGCCAATCACAGCCGGCGCTCGATAAACCAATTACAGCCATTCTGAATGACATCACTGAATGGCTGTGATTGGTTTATCGAGCGCCGGCTGTGATTGGCCGGCACTCGATCCAATCACAGCACTGACGGCGGGGATTTCAAAAGCAAGCCGGGGAGAAGACTGCAGCAGTTGGCCGCACCGCCAGGGACACAGACGCCGACTGATAGGTGAGTACTGCTTTTTTTTTTACCTACTATATACTCGAGTATAGCTAGGCTTATACTTGAGTCAATAAGTTTTACCAATTTTTTGTGGTAAAACTTATTGACTCAGCTTATACTTGGGTTGGCTAATACTTCAGTATATATGGTAATTACCCCCCACCAAGCTGGTTACTCATTTTACTGACCTCGGAAGGATGAGTCAATCTTGAGACAGCTACCTGAACTCACAACCTTCAGGTCGTGAACGAGAGCTTAGGACTGCATTCTGCTGCCTTAATGCTATTTCCGCCACGCGAGACTCATTTCATCATTCAGAAAACCACTGCAAACGGAGGCGATGGTGGGTGTTAAAGGCCGTACATGTACTGGGCGCCATGACACGAAATGTCCTTCAGCCAAGCACCTGGAAATGGTTCCGACAGACACAGGGGTGTAACGATGGCGCCTCTGGTCTCTGGCTGGCGGACAATAAAGCAATTGGAGCTGCTTACTTGTCAGATGATCAGACAATCCTTTTTACTGGTGGTCTGTCGGGGGCGTCCTAAGCCCGGTCACATTGTGTGCCCTCACACATCCACTGGTCCCAAGAGCCCTAACAGTCTGGTCAGACGGTCCTCTCTACTGGTGGTCTGTAGGGGGCATCCTGAGCCCGGTCACCTTGTGTACCCCCATCCACTGGTCCCAACACCCCCTGACAGTCTGGCCAGAACGGCCATTGGGGGACAATTCTTCGATATGACCATCCAGCTTCTCACATCCCAATATTGCGCCCCTCTCAGACTCTGGTAACGGGGTCTCTTCTCTGCGTCGTAGAGGCGTCTAGTGGTCAACAAGCTCCACACAAGCGGAAGAAGAGGTCCCTGCTCACAAGGAGCCTCCGGGAGCCTCTTATAGGCCAACGGGGAACCACTTTTAGGGTCTCCGGTGACAAGACCGTTCATCTAATCACCACAGCTCTCATCATCTACAGATCTGCCTGAGATGGAACAGCAGAATACTGGATGCAGCTTGAAATGTGAACAGAGGAAGAAGCATCACAAGGGTTTTCAAGAGGAACATAATGAGGTACTTCAAGGAATAAGTGACATTCGTGAAAAAAATGTATAAATTTAAATTTTGGTCCAGGGAAAAGACAAAAAAACCCTCCAGATGCTCATTATCTTGTTACCTATGTCAGGCATCTGAGCTTAAACGCTCATCAAAACCTCCACGTCTTCCCAGTTCCTTCTGCCAAATAAATGTAATCAACTCGAAAATAAACAGCTTCCGAAAACATCACCAGGATACGATCCCAGGCGACCCGGGGAAAGAACGCGTTCTGTAGGATAAACCAGGCAGGGGGTGTCTTGTAGAACGAAAAGTGTGGCTTTCAATATTGGTATCCACCCATCTATATATATAAAGACGAAAGCCCTCACTGACTGACTCGCCACTAATTCTCCAACTTCCCGATGTCGTAGAAACATGCCAATCGCGTATTTTGTGAGTGGAAGAAAAATTGCAGCTTTCTCTATTTTGCCACGGACAGCCGACATTGAAGTCAATGGAGGCGTCTGACCCGCAGCCCATATGCAGGTACCTGTGTCATCGCTAAGCGACAGCATGGGAAATACAAACAAAGAAAAAAAGCACTACGAACCGCCACGGTCATTCGCAATACAGTTTAATCAGGTACGCAGGGTCACCGGCCGGGCTCACACCCGGAATCCGTGCCGGGCCTCCCGCAAGCAGAATGCATCCAGTTCGTGTAAGCCTGGCCTAATAAAAATGAAAACTAAAATTGCATGAAAGTAAAAGTAAAAAAAAAAACAAATAAACACCCAAAGCACCTGTTTGGAATGATTGCCTACATCCTCCTCTGACCTCTTTCAGTGACAAGTGGTTTCTGTCCTCTTAATACATCCCAGAATTGTGTTTGCCTTTTTGGCTGCTGCATCACATTGTTGACTCATGTTCAGTCTGTGATCTATTAGGCCTCATGTCCACGGGAACGCACGGATACTGATTTCAGAATCCTGCAGCAGATTCCTACCGTGCCCACAGACATGAGGCAAAAAATACATTTACTCACCTGTCCGGACGCGGGTCTCCTCCATCGTGGCCGAATTTTCTTTCCTTCTGCATGCCTTTTTTAAAATCTCCTGCTTTCCCGCGGATCCGCAAACACATCTGCAGTGTCAGCTGTGGGCATGCCGTGGACCGCATGGCTTCCATTGATTTCAATGGAAGGCGTCCCTGTGGGATCCGCAGAAAAATGAAGAACACTGCGATTTTTTTCCCGCGTGCAATCCGGACGCCAGGAAAAAATGACATCCGCAGGTATTTAAATACCTGCAGATGCCCAATAATAGTCTATGGGCATATTGAACTGCGGATCATCCGCTATTCAATTATGCCCGTGGACATGAGGCCTTAGTATACCCAGGTCTTTTTCACATGTGCTGCTGCTTAGCCCAATTCCTCCCATTCTGTTTGTGCGTTCTTCATTTTTCTTGCCCAGATGTAGGACTTTGCATTTCTCCTTGTTAAATACCATTCTGTTAGTTGCTGCCCACTGTGCAAGCTATTCTAGATCTTTTTGAATACTCTCTCTCTTCCCTAGTGTTAGCCATCCCTCCTAGCTTTATGTCGTCGGCAAATTTGATCAGTTTCCCACAATTCCCTCCTCCAGATCATGTATAACAATGTTGACCAACACTGGGCCCAGGACAGAGCCTTGTGGTACCCACTTGATACATTCTTCCACTTGGATGTGCAGCCATTTATGACCACTCTTTGAGTACGATCACTCAGACAGTTGTGAATCCACCTAACAGTTGCCTTGTCAATCCCATATTTGGCCATTTCTTCAATAAGTATGGTATGAGATACTTTGTCAAATGCTTTACTAAAGTCAAGATATACTATATCCACCGCATTTCCCTGATCAACCCAGTCGGTGATGTCATAGAAGGAAATTAGATTCGTCTGGCATGACTAGTTTGTTACAAACCCATGCTGGCTCTGGTTAGTTACTCCATTCTTAAGGCCCATTTACATGGAGTGATGATCGCTCAAAAATCGCTACAAAACGATTGTTTGAGCGATAATCGTTGCATCTAAACGCGTGCCCATCCTGCACTTTTTGTGCACTGTAAGCTGATCGATAAATTCAGTCCAACCTAAAAATCGCCCATTAGCCTTATCAGCAGTTCTCCACGGTGAATGCTGATAGCATTGTTTCCCGTGGGAGAACAAAGGAGCTGACAGCAGATAAGAGCCCTCCAGCTATTAACTTCTTTCAATTAAAGGCTTCATTTGCTCACTTAATTGGTCTTAAGTAGCTGAGTAGCTACTTAATAGTTTATACAAAATAATCGCTCAAAGCTGTCACTAGAACTGTCGTTTGAGCGTTCATCGCTCCGTGGAAATGGGCCTTTATCCCAGTACTTGCATACATGCTGTTTAATGATTTGTTCAAAGATCTTCCCCGATATAGCAGTCAGGCTCACAGGCCTGTAGTTTCCTGGATCCACCTTAAATCAATGGGCTTCTAGTACTGCATATTACATGAGCAAAAAACAAGTGTGTAATACACAGGCTAAATATGTTTGTTTGAGCCCTAATACAGACCACAAATACCCCCCCACCCCCCGTGGCCTTCGTGAAGTTTATATTTTTCACTTTCAGTCTTTTACAGTCAGTTTTCTCATATTTTTGGGGGTCAGAAATCCCCTTTATCCTTTAGTGATGGGCGATACACCTTTTTACTGACCTCACTAATGGGCTTTAAACCGGCACATACATCTTTTCAAGGCGGTGGCTAGGCTGCCTGCTGACAGTCAGGCTCCTGCTCTAACCACCGGCACCCCGCAGTGTGATGACATGGTACTAATGGGCTCCTATGGCAGCCAGAAGCCTGATGAAGGCCTCTGTGACTGCCATGTAAGAGCCTAATAGGCTTAGTAGGATGCAATACATGAGTAATGCAGTGTACTATTCTAGACAACGAATGATTGCATATTCGAGTCTCAAAAAAAGTTCAATAAAGTTTAATGTAAAGAAAAAAGAACTGTAAAAAAAAAAAAAAAAAAACATTTTATCTCATAAAACCCCTTTTTAAATGGTTAAAACTTTGAAAACGCCGCCCATAATTATTACCGCGTTTGTAACGACCTGAACAATATGCTATTTATTGCGCACGGTGAAGGGCGTAAAATAATTTTAAAAACAAACGCCAGAATTGATATTTTTTTTTATTGCTCCTCCCCCAAAAAGATGCGATAGAAAACAATCCAAAAGTCACACGTGCCGCAAACCGCGACCGGTAAAGAAGACAGAAGTGTTCCGGCTCTTAGAATGTATTTGAATTGCGCATTCCGTTCGTGTATCGGACGCGGTACATTGATTTTCGCCGCCCCACTCTCACTAGCGGTTTTTCATTGCGTAGATTTTTGCACGTATAAACGCATGTTCTATCTTACCGCGTATTACGTGCGTCCGGCCCTACTAGTCTCTATGGGTGCGTGTAGAACGCTAAACATTGCCTACGCGCGGTGTTTATACACACCTTCGCTAAGCGACAAAGCTAAAAACAAACAAACAGGAAGCCTGCGGACAGCGTGCGTGGGATATGTTGTTGTGCGCAGTCCGATATGACTGCCATACGCAGCAATATGGCTGCCGACCGCGGTGAAACGCTACGTAATACACATACGGCCGCGCGAACGAGCCCTTATGGGGCAATGAAAACCACTTGGTCGTTCAGGCGAGGAACAGGCCGGTCAGTAAGGGGTTAAGACTAGGGCTTGATTTGGGGACCACAACACATGTCGGCGTGGCCTTGTGTATCCACGGCCGTTGCCCCTAGCAACCAATCAGCATCCCCGGTCTAGCCTCGCGGCTCGGCTTAGACGATGAGAGCCGCCTCCTGATTGGTTGCTAGGCGCCGCTGGTTGCTGCGGGCAGCGGGCACATGCCGGAGCTGTGCACTGTGTGCGAGAGCCGCAGCCTCCTGAGCCGCGCGTACTGCGCATGCCCGGCTCGCTCATACACACACACTGGCCGTGTCACACACTCACACGGGTGATCTGCTTCCAGGGGAAGGGCACGATGAGTCCGGGGCTGCCGTCATACTGAATGGCTGCAGCCGTGCCCGGGCGGTGGCTGCCCCTCCGGAGAGGCCGGCTCGCCCCCGCATTCCGGGACATGTGGCTGCTGTGTCTCATGCTGGGCTCTGTGGGTGAGTAAACACTAAGGCACCGACATGGGGAGTCCAGGGCAGGGGGGCAATGACTTCTGCAACTCACCCCTCCCACAGGGGTCACGTGCGAGCAGGCAGCTCTGGTAGCCCCGCCCACTCCAGAGCCCCCTGCATGTTATGTAATGTGTGTGTGTTATGGCGGGGGGCTGCAGAGGCCGGCTGTGGGGTGACGTCATGCTGTACGGGGGGAGGCTTCCTGGCTGGGCTTAGTTGAGGGGGTCTTATGGGGGGTGTTTTGGGGTGTTTGGGGGTTATTAGGCCCTACTTTGGGGGGTATAGGGGTATTAGGGAGTATTTTGGGGGGTATAGGGGTATTAGGGAGTATTTTGGGGGGTCTCATGCCGGGTTGGTACTCTTTCATGTATGTTCGCTATTCTGTATGGTGCGGTGTGTATTGGGGGGCGTATCTATACGCCATGCTGTGTATTTTGGGGTGTCGGGGGGCTTGTAAGGTACCTGCTGTACTATTTTGGGGCGTTTGCTCCATCACCCGTTCTGCTCGCCCCATTGGTCCCTTCACACGGGCGTCTTTGCAGAATGATCAAGGCATTTTTGTGCGAGTATTGGCGTATTTTACCGCGCTTTCTGCGCCCGCCGGCAGCAAAGATGCAGCGATTGAAACGGCTACACAGTTGGCGTATTATGATCTTTTTGCGCAGCGTTTCACGCGTCTCGGGCGTATTCGCACATCGCCATTACCTTCTACGGGGATTGGATTCACAGATGTGCGCGGAGAGCAGTGCGCTCTACTCTCTGCGTATTTGGCGCACAGATACATCCGTGTAAAGCGACTTCACTCTGCGCTGTTTTTGTCGCGCTCCTGCAGTTTGTTTACGTCTCTGTATGATCTGCGCAACAATAATGAAGAGGCGCGACCGATGCCGCGGGTGGTTGTTGCTGTCTTTTGGCAACAAAAAAGAACTACGAAGTGCGCGGCGTGTAATATCCGCGCCCGCTGTGGTTTTCTTCACTCCCACAGGCTTTCATGGCGATATCGGTCCGTCCGTCTGAACCAAAACCGGACGGACGGCCATTTATTCTTTTGCGCACAACATCAGTCCACGTGAAAAAAAATAATTTTTTTTAAAAACCTCCACGTGCGAATACGATAAATTGACTTTAATGTTTCTTCGTGTCGCCTGCGTTCGAAAATACGGACAGAAAATCCGGCGGTGTGAGCGTCCGCCTTGGTGATGCGCGGTCAGCGAGTACATTCCACAGACATGGGGGATGGGATGCCATTTTTAGGGCACATTCACACGCGCGTCATTGTTATCGGTACGTGACACTCCAACCGCTATCGCTGCTATGAACGGACTCGCTGACGAATAGATGGCGCCGACATATTGAACTAATTCCAATAGTCGCCCATCCCAATGAATGGCAGCGTGGCACACACGCCGTATCCGCTCGCTCCGGGCCGCCCGTCTGTGCAGCGGTTTGCAGTAAGTCAGGCCTGTGTTTGCTCTGTGAGGCCCCCCAGGCTGCAGGTTATCACCGGCCCCCCTGTATTAGTAGCACATCTGGCCGGGAGGGGGGGGGGTAGTGGGGGAGGGGAGTTCTGGAGAAATACATTCATCTCCTATAGAAACTATAGCATGCGGGAAGTTCTGAGCCAGTAAAGACAAACCTGCGCTGCGGAGGCGACTGCGCTCCTGGCCGAGGGGGGCGTCAGCTGCACTTTCTAAAAACTTTTGACGCATCACAGGGACTTGTGAGAAGTTTTGGTTGAGTGCTGGAGCGAGCGGACTAGCGCTGTGACTTCTCACAAGCTTAAGACAGGCCCATCGACTTTCTGTCCGTCTTCAGTCAGCGACCTATGCAAGCACTTTAGCCGGCTTGTTCCAGAAGATGCGGGGGTCTCAGCAGCCGGACCCCCAGCAATCAAAAGTTTCGACATGTCAAAAGTTTTTAGAAAGTTTTTAAAGGGAAGCTGACAACCGTTTGTACCATTAGCAGCCAATCAGAACGCTACGATGTTGTCAGCTCTCCCCTTTCCCACACGGGGGAGGGGGGGCTCACATGAACGGATTCTAATTGCAGAATCCGCGATCGCCATCCGCTCGGACTTTCTGCTGCAGCCATTGAAAGGCATGTAGTTTCAATTTTCCCTTCACACTCACGGATACAAATTGCGTATTCCGCGAGTGGAAAAAAAACCGCAGCATGCTCGGTTTTGCCATGGATGGCGTCCGACTTGCAGCCCATACGCAATTAATATTGTGTATGGGCGATGGGTACCCGTGTCATCGCTAAACGGCGGTGCGGGAAATAAAAAAAAAATAAAAACCCTGTACTGCACATGACAATCCGTGAGCTGCCGCCGCCATTCGCATTGCAGTGGAAACAGAGGGGTGACCGGCCTTAGACAGGATACAACTGTAACGGACTCTCAGCTGTGAGAAGTGTGAGGTCTCTGCAGGTTTTCAGCCACTCGATGCAAACAGTGGGGCCTATTCGCTATTAGTTGTATGTAATGGCGCGCGCCGTAATGTGCAGCTTGTTGCCTTTTTACGTCAGCGTTTATCCGTGTGTTCGTACTGACCGCCCAAGCGAGCGAATAAACTGTGTCATCATTTGCTCATTCGCTCGGGCGGACAATTCCGCGCTCCGTCTAGCAGCGCCCTTAGTCATCCAACTGTTTGTTTCTTAATCCCTCAGATTACAGTATTTACTTTTCCCTTCGCTCGCTTCCGACTACAGAACCGCCGCTCTGGTGTTTCTTCTTGCGGCGGTCTGGTTATTAGCTGCGCTGATCTGTGAGCCGTCCCTGGTTATCGATCTGCAGCCATTTTTATTCTGTATCCAAAGTAAAACCTCAAAGCTGCATCTGTTGGATAATAAGCCGCGTCCATCGTAGTAAGTGGTCCCAGGTAGCATTCAGGGGTCCGGGATGCTGGATGTCTGTGTGCAGCCACTCTGCTTAATGCCCAACCTATTGAGAAATGAACAATTAAAGGGTCTTCTGGGATTACGGATATTGATAATGTGTCCTCAGTGCTGTTGAGTAAACCGAAATAGTTGTACCCTGTTTTGGATCGAACTTTGTTAAAAGCTCGATTCGGTGTGAACCCAATTCTCGGGTGGTTCATTTCAGCCTAATCGACTAAAATTCTTCTTCGTTCCTCTTCCTCCTTCTCCCTCGTGGCTCCTCTTCCTCCTCCTTCTTCTCCCTCGTGGCTCCTCTTCCTCCTCCTTCTTCTCCCTTGTGGCTCCTCTTCCTCCTCCTTCTTCTCCCTCGTGGCTCCTCTTCCTCCTCCTTCTTCTCCCTCGTTGCTCCTCTTCCTCCTCCTTCTTCTCCCTCGTGGCTCCTGTTCCTCCTCCTCCTTCTTCTCCCTCGTGGCTCCTGTTCCTCCTCCTCCTTCTTCTCCCTCGTGGCTCCTGTTCCTCCTCCTCCTTCTTCTCCCTCGTGGCTCCTGTTCCTCCTCCTCCTTCTCCCTCGTGGCTCCTTTTCCTCCTCCTCCTTCTTCTCCCTCGTGGCTCCTTTTCCTCCTCCTCCTTCTTCTCCCTCGTGGCTCCTCGTCCTCCTCCTCCTTCTTCTCCTCCCTCTTGGCTCCTCGTCCTCCTCCTCCTCCTTCTTCTCCCTCGTGGCTCCTCGTCCTCCTCCTTCTCCTCCCTCGTGGCTCCTCGTCCTCCTCCTCCTTCTTCTCCTCCCTCGTGGCTCCTCGTCCTCCTCCTCCTTCTTCTCCTCCCTCGTGGCTCCTCGTCCTCCTCCTCCTTCTTCTCCTCCCTCGTGGCTCCTCGTCCTCCTCCTCCTTCTTCTCCTCCCTCGTGGCTCCTCGTCCTCCTCCTCCTTCTTCTCCTCCCTCGTGGCTCCTCGTCCTCCTCCTCCTTCTTCTCCTCCCTCGTGGCTCCTCGTCCTCCTCCTCCTTCTTCTCCTCCCTCGTGGCTCCTCGTCCTCCTCCTCCTTCTTCTCCTCCCTCGTGGCTCCTCGTCCTCCTCCTCCTTCTTCTCCTCCCTCGTGGCTCCTCGTCCTCCTCCTCCTTCTTCTCCTCCCTCGTGGCTCCTCGTCCTCCTCCTCCTTCTTCTCCTCCCTCGTGGCTCCTCGTCCTCCTCCTCCTTCTTCTCCTCCCTCGTGGCTCCTCGTCCTCCTCCTCCTTCTTCTCCTCCCTCGTGGCTCCTCGTCCTCCTCCTCCTTCTTCTCCTCCCTCGTGGCTCCTCGTCCTCCTCCTCCTTCTTCTCCTCCCTCGTGGCTCCTCGTCCTCCTCCTCCTTCTTCTCCTCCCTCGTGGCTCCTCGTCCTCCTCCTCCTTCTTCTCCTCCCTCGTGGCTCCTCGTCCTCCTCCTCCTTCTTCTCCTCCCTCGTGGCTCCTCGTCCTCCTCCTCCTTCTTCTCCTCCCTCGTGGCTCCTCGTCCTCCTCCTCCTTCTTCTCCTCCCTCGTGGCTCCTCGTCCTCCTCCTCCTTCTTCTCCTCCCTCGTGGCTCCTCGTCCTCCTCCTCCTTCTTCTCCTCCCTCGTGGCTCCTCGTCCTCCTCCTCCTTCTTCTCCTCCCTCGTGGCTCCTCGTCCTCCTCCTCCTTCTTCTCCTCCCTCGTGGCTCCTCGTCCTCCTCCTCCTTCTTCTCCTCCCTCGTGGCTCCTCGTCCTCCTCCTCCTTCTTCTCCTCCCTCGTGGCTCCTCGTCCTCCTCCTCCTTCTTCTCCTCCCTCGTGGCTCCTCGTCCTCCTCCTCCTTCTTCTCCTCCCTCGTGGCTCCTCGTCCTCCTCCTCCTTCTTCTCCTCCCTCGTGGCTCCTCGTCCTCCTCCTCCTTCTTCTCCTCCCTCGTGGCTCCTCGTCCTCCTCCTCCTTCTTCTCCTCCCTCGTGGCTCCTCGTCCTCCTCCTCCTTCTTCTCCTCCCTCGTGGCTCCTCGTCCTCCTCCTCCTTCTTCTCCTCCCTCGTGGCTCCTCGTCCTCCTCCTCCTTCTTCTCCTCCCTCGTGGCTCCTCGTCCTCCTCCTCCTTCTTCTCCTCCCTCGTGGCTCCTCGTCCTCCTCCTCCTTCTTCTCCTCCCTCGTGGCTCCTCGTCCTCCTCCTCCTTCTTCTCCTCCCTCGTGGCTCCTCGTCCTCCTCCTCCTTCTTCTCCTCCCTCGTGGCTCCTCGTCCTCCTCCTCCTTCTTCTCCTCCCTCGTGGCTCCTCGTCCTCCTCCTCCTTCTTCTCCTCCCTCGTGGCTCCTCGTCCTCCTCCTCCTTCTTCTCCTCCCTCGTGGCTCCTCGTCCTCCTCCTCCTTCTTCTCCTCCCTCGTGGCTCCTCGTCCTCCTCCTCCTTCTTCTCCTCCCTCGTGGCTCCTCGTCCTCCTCCTCCTTCTTCTCCTCCCTCGTGGCTCCTCGTCCTCCTCCTCCTTCTTCTCCTCCCTCGTGGCTCCTCGTCCTCCTCCTCCTTCTTCTCCTCCCTCGTGGCTCCTCGTCCTCCTCCTCCTTCTTCTCCTCCCTCGTGGCTCCTCGTCCTCCTCCTCCTTCTTCTCCTCCCTCGTGGCTCCTCGTCCTCCTCCTCCTTCTTCTCCTCCCTCGTGGCTCCTCGTCCTCCTCCTCCTTCTTCTCCTCCCTCGTGGCTCCTCGTCCTCCTCCTCCTTCTTCTCCTCCCTCGTGGCTCCTCGTCCTCCTCCTCCTTCTTCTCCTCCCTCGTGGCTCCTCGTCCTCCTCCTCCTTCTTCTCCTCCCTCGTGGCTCCTCGTCCTCCTCCTCCTTCTTCTCCTCCCTCGTGGCTCCTCGTCCTCCTCCTCCTTCTTCTCCTCCCTCGTGGCTCCTCGTCCTCCTCCTCCTTCTTCTCCTCCCTCGTGGCTCCTCGTCCTCCTCCTCCTTCTTCTCCTCCCTCGTGGCTCCTCGTCCTCCTCCTCCTTCTTCTCCTCCCTCGTGGCTCCTCGTCCTCCTCCTCCTTCTTCTCCTCCCTCGTGGCTCCTCGTCCTCCTCCTCCTTCTTCTCCTCCCTCGTGGCTCCTCGTCCTCCTCCTCCTTCTTCTCCTCCCTCGTGGCTCCTCGTCCTCCTCCTCCTTCTTCTCCTCCCTCGTGGCTCCTCGTCCTCCTCCTCCTTCTTCTCCTCCCTCGTGGCTCCTCGTCCTCCTCCTCCTTCTTCTCCTCCCTCGTGGCTCCTCGTCCTCCTCCTCCTTCTTCTCCTCCCTCGTGGCTCCTCGTCCTCCTCCTCCTTCTTCTCCTCCCTCGTGGCTCCTCGTCCTCCTCCTCCTTCTTCTCCTCCCTCGTGGCTCCTCGTCCTCCTCCTCCTTCTTCTCCTCCCTCGTGGCTCCTCGTCCTCCTCCTCCTTCTTCTCCTCCCTCGTGGCTCCTCGTCCTCCTCCTCCTTCTTCTCCTCCCTCGTGGCTCCTCGTCCTCCTCCTCCTTCTTCTCCTCCCTCGTGGCTCCTCGTCCTCCTCCTCCTTCTTCTCCTCCCTCGTGGCTCCTCGTCCTCCTCCTCCTTCTTCTCCTCCCTCGTGGCTCCTCGTCCTCCTCCTCCTTCTTCTCCTCCCTCGTGGCTCCTCGTCCTCCTCCTCCTTCTTCTCCTCCCTCGTGGCTCCTCGCCCTCCTCTTTTCTCCTTCTCATTAGGCTGCATTCACACACGGCGGATTTGCCGCGGAATTTCTCCGCGGCAAATCCGCCTGCGGCCGCTAATCTCGGCATTAGCCAGCCATGTGGACGAGATTTTTCAGAAATCTCGTCCACACGGGACGGCCAATCCGCTGCAGTAAGCCCGGCTGGAACCGCAGCCGCGGCTTCAGAATATGCAGCATGTCTATTTTTTGTTTATTTCCGCCGCGCTCTCCTCTATGGGGGCGGCAGCGGAAGAGCGAGCGTCCGGGCTGCTTTAAAGCCACCGAGGGTTTTTCCACGGCGGTTTTCCCCCTGCGGAAATCTCGCGTTTTTTGCTGCGGCCAAACCGCGGGATTTCCGGCGGGAATACGCCCCGTGTGAACCCAGCCTAACAAACAGCTCAAACGTACTTAGACTCCTAGGTGACCTAAGAGAGTTACACGGGGTTTTTACGGCTCCTAGACATTGTTATACACCAGTTTTAGAGGGGTCAGTGACGTTCAGACTTGGTGCGAATTAATTTGGACCACAAACCAAACTTTTTGACCAAATTCAGCGACTCGGCCGAACCACACTTTTGAAAAGTTTGCTTATCGCTACTCCTCAGAATTGTTCATCCATATCTGATTGGTGTAGGTTTGCCACCCAGGACCCCCACTGGTCAGCAGCCTGCGGTGCTTGGGTGAATACTGCGGCCCCTGCACTGTATACCATCTGACATCACATGCATCCGAGTGCCATAGGGGCCCGCTCCAACAGCGGATCAATTTGCTAAACCCCAACGATTGAATATTGATGACCTGTTATGATGATAGATCATCAGTATTTTAAGAAGTAGCCAAAAAGAATTTTTAATAAGTTTTTTATTGTTGTGGCAAATGGCCTCTAATCCCCCAAACTGCATGCCCTCCCCCCCCCCCCGCCCCCTATTGTAGCCCCTCGTGGCTCACATTCAGGTCACGCTCCTGTGCAGTGGACTGCAGCATTGGTTCTATAATGTTGGGTTATCTATATTTATGAGTTCAGTCTTTCTTCTCCCGTTCTATATTCACTATGTGAGATTGGTTCAGACATATAATATCAGCGCACAGTGGTCGCTCCGCATCCAGCATAGCCCTGAGATAATGCAAGGGAGCGATGAACGGAGGAGACGCTGTGCCACCTGATGAGTATACACAATGGAAATGTTGTTCAATAGAAGCCAGTCAATCGGTGATCAGTGGGGGTCCGCCACTTGGGACCCCCGGCGTTCAGCTGATCTCAGCTCCCACAGTCATTACAACCAAGCCTCTCATTCATCGTATAGATCATACAAATGAACAGTATTCGCCATTTATATACTGTTAGAAAAACAATTCAGTGAAGAGTCAGGACATTTCCTTTCATCGTATGGCGCCCCCTGGTGTTCAGAGTGTTAGCAATGTTCATGTCCACCTAATGTGCAGAGCGCTAGTGGACACACATGGTCAGCATAAGCCCCTTTTCTTTTCTTGCGCATTCAGTATCCTGGATTGCCTCGTACGCCTTATGGAGTTTGGGCCGTTTGCCCTCCCTCACCCCTGTGGATCTGGGAACATATGGGACTAGTCCACCTTTGGATCTCGACTTTGGAGCGCCGTCCCTTATCATATTTTTATGTAACTGCTGTATGTAACAGTCTCTGTCGTGGCCCCTGTGGACATGGTATTAGTGGTTGCAATCCCAAGCACGGTAGCTATCTGAAGGTTTGCATAATCCGGGTGCGGCATGGACATCTGTTGCACAAATTGAGGACACCTCTCGGCCTGCAGGGTGGTGCCTGTGTTTGGTACAGAAGGCGGAGTGTGGCACACAAGTTGTTGTGTTGGCCCAGGTGGTGGAGTGAACTGCAAGAGGTTGGGTGTGCCCTGAGTCATGAGCCACCAGAGAAGCCCTGGAAGCCAGTTGTGGATGAGGCTGGGAAAGCCCTGGGACCTTCTGATCCGGGCCCAGTCACTAGTACTGTCATATCTATAGGCGCTCTGGTCGTCGACCTGCCGTATTGTTGAGAGAGTGGAAGTCCTTTAATGAAGTGACCATCTGGTTCCGGGACAGAATTCTGCCCCGAGACACGAGGGGAGAATATATCCTGCTGTTGTTCTTCTTTGCCGCCACGTTGATCCACCAGTTCCGGGCTCCATTTTCAGCCAATCATGATGGCTGCAGCAGTTCTCTAACAAGCTAATGCACACAGTGCACTGCTATTTGATTGGTCAGTGCTGATCACATGCATTCATAGCCTACCACTATGAAGATTGGGTAGTCTGAAGATTGTGTCTGGAACTTGAAGGTCCGGCAGAGAGGAGCAACTGCAAGTAATTTGCCCCTCCACCCTCTGGTGCCAGGACACAAATCGGAGGGCCACCTTAAGAGACTGTAAGTGCTTGCCATTGTGAACTGTTGTGTTATTCCATACCCGCTAAGTACTATACGTAAGACTGAATATATAGAGAGACCAAGAATTGATTCTGTAAGGGCTGACGAGCCGAGAGTGTCGTCAAATTGTAACGCCCGCATTGCCAAAGTACTTGAAACTGTGTTGCATCATTCTGAAACTGTGTATCAAGTTAAAGTGACTGTCCCTCTGATTCAGCTGCCAAGTAAAGACTTCTATTGTTTACTGGAGCATGTGCTTTCTGTTAATCCACCTGCACTGAGGGACCCCCACATGGGACAGCCGGGGTACCCTCTGAGGTGTTCATATGCTGTAATTGTTGAGACCATCATCTTTAAAGGGGTTTTCTGGATAAAAGCTATTGATGGCTTATCTTTAGGATAGTAGCTGATCAGCCGGGGTCCGCTGCTTAGGATCCACAGTGATCATATTTACTGCCCACTGTTAGCGGGGCCGGACATTGTTATTGGGGGAGGAAACATCATAGGGGGCTTCACTCCCTTTGAAATCAATGGGAACTAATGCCTCCTGTTACATTTGTGGCTCCGTCACTGGGGTTGGACGCAGAATCGTAATAGGAGGCATCAGTTTCCATTGATTTCCAAGAGAATGTAGCCCCCTATGACGTTTCTGCCTCCAACCCCAATGGCAACGTCCGGCCCCGCTCCCCTCACAGCGGGCCGGGCGATCACTTGATGGATAGGTCAGTGTTTGCTTGGAAAACCCCGTAAGCTTCCAGGGCCAATGGCAGACTGAGTCTGGGGTCCACAAGACTGACACAGACCCCAATAATAGGAATGTCCATAGAAACATCTGATGTGCAGATTGTCGTCCTCCTCGCCGCCATCCAGATTGTAGCGCTCCCAGGATAACGCTCTGATCAGACCGTGGCTTATGAGCGAGGCTCCGCAGCCCCTTACTGAACTGGGTTACCGGCCTGATAGCAGAAGAAGGAACTGTGTCAGGACGGATGGAGTTCAGGCCTTTGGGGACCTCGGATGCCAGGAGATGGAAATTGCTTTTTATATTTAGGACGGGTTATCTTTCAAACGTTAATAGAAACGTGAAGAAGAAAAGTAGTCGGGAAGAAGAAGTTTTTTTGCAGGGTCCTAGAAGTAGTTGTAATGTGCTGCGGCGCAGAATATGCTGCGGGTTTCAGTGTGGACCCAAATCAAAATCTGCTGCGTGTGAAGGCATCCTTAGGCCGGCATGCAAAAGGTGAGCGCACAATACACAGAGGATAGAACCCACTGATATTAAATAGGTCGCGCAAAAAATATATAGCATGCGCCATTTTGGTCCCCATAGATGTCAGTGGGCGGGGTGCGCAAATGTACGCGTGAAACACTGCGGAAGTCTGCTGGAGAAAAGGACACCTCTGGAGCTCGTTAAGACTTATTGGCCATTTCAGTTGATGCGTCTTTGTTTGCCACGCTCGTGTATGTGCCAATGTGGATATGGTCGTATGAAAAACGTGGCATCCCTCGCCCCGGTTCCTGGGCAGATTGGTTCTGCTGGCGTCACACTCCACTGACCACTAAGGAAATCGCCGGCATCGGTCAATCACCCATAGAAGATGATACAACCCATTGTGACTTTTGTTTCCGATCTTCCTGGTAAACTACCCAACGTGGAGGACAAGTGTGAGCACGACCCGACGCAGCCGGAGCATGGGGGAAGCTCAGTGGTTACCTGCGTTGTTACTGTATTTGACTAGGGGAAGTGATGACAGGGGAGCAGCGTCAGGCGTCTGTCTCGTCCGCGCTGTGTGCAGTCACTACTCTACCTGCCTGCTTACGTTCTGGGAGACTGGTTATGGGAGAGACATAAAGAACAAACTTCCTGACTGAGGGAACCTCTGACGTGGTCCTGTGGAGGGAAAGAAGTTAGTAGGGAAGAACCAGAACTCCTACATAAAAGCAGCTCCTCCATTCCCTACTCTGGCTACACAGAACCGGGCCCCTCCTCTCTGGCCGCGCCGAACCGGGCCCCTCCTCTCTGGCCGCGCCGAACCGGGCCCCTCCTCTCTGGCCGCGCCGAACCGGGCCCCTCCTCTCTGGCCGCGCCGAACCGGGCCCCTCCTCTCTGGCCGCGCCGAACCGGGCCCCTCCTCTCTGGCTGCGCCGAACCGGGCCCCTCCCCTGTGGCCGCGCCGAACCGGGCCCCTCCCCTCTGGCCGCGCCGAACCGGGCCCCTCCCCTCTGGCCGCGCCGAACCGGGCCCCTCCCCTCTGGCCGCGCCGAACCGGGCCCCTCCCCTCTGGCCGCGCCGAACCGGGCCCCTCCTCTCTGGCCGCGCCGAACCGGGCCCCTCCTCTCTGGCCGCGCCAAACCGGGCCCCTCCTCTCTGGCCTGCGCCGAACCGGGCCCCTTCTCTCTGGCCTGCGCCGGACCCGTTCCCTCCTCTTTGGCTTAGCTGAACCTGTGCCAGCATTGCTGATGGAAGTCTATTCCCAAGCAGTGGAGCTTCAAACCATTGCAGCCCCCCTGCGTTGCTAGGACTAAGAACTGTCATTGGTCCCAGCTGACTGGGCCTGGGCTATAATGCATACGTGATACTATGGACCTGTGAACTGTAAGCTGCAATATCACAGATAACATTGGTCTTAAGTTGGATTTTACCTCGTTTTCAGTTGAGAAACCACTATTGTTCAGCAGTGACATCTCCTGCAGTCCATGTTGGCTACCCCGGGAGTCTCTGGGCCGCGGCCTTCAGGCGGGCCTAGTTTAAGACTCATTTGAATTGGTATGGCCGAAATCGGGTCATAAGTCCTTGATGTCCCAACTGCCCACCCAGGAGGACAATAGTACCAGGATATTACTCATGGAAATTTCTTGGCGCCAGTTTGATCTCCTTTAAAAGCCAGGCATTAAAGGGTTTGTGCCAACATGCACAGCCTCATCCTGAATGCATATGCCGCGGTGAGCAGCTGACCACCCCAAGTCCCGCTTTTGGCACCTCCGGCAATCAGCTGATTTTACCAGAGGAAGCCACAGCTGTCCAAGCACTTCCCCGACAACCAATGTTTTGGTGCATTGCTTAATTGGCGCCAAGGGTTTGTCCGGACCTGAATTAATTAAGGGGGCACACCAATCCTTCAGAAGGCCGTGGACCGCCATGACAATGAACGGCACTTTGTGATCTCATCATAGGAGGGGCCATTCAGGTCATCCGAATGCCAGTCGGGGCATTTAAAGGCTTAACAGTCGCGATCTGAGTTCTCGAAGTCCTATTGCAACTGTTGCAGCCAGTGCTGGCCATGTATGGTGCAGGTCCAGCTTCCAAGCCTGCGCTATATGAACCCCGTGTGCTTGGGATGTAAGTATATGTCTGTGTGCTAAGGGGTTAAAGAACTTTGCTTCAGGGTCAAAAACCTATTACTACGGTACAAAATATACCATCAGGTAACATTTTAATGGGCTTTTTCCTTTGTAATACGCTGGGTGCCTTTTTGTATTTGAAAGTGGCGCCTAACAAAATCCTGTCCGCCGTCTTCGAGGATCTGTCACATCAGTGGCCCTCCAGGCTCGCACTTGCCTAATTTGGCTCTCTTTCCTCAGTTTATGTGTGGCAATTCAATTACCTTTTTCCCAAGGGTAGGTTATTAATCTGTCCTTCCTCGTAATGGATCTCACCACTTCATGCACTGATGAATATGTGGTAGACGTCTGTTTATACACAGCAGCCAATAAGATGAGGCAGAGGGAGGGACAAAGGAGCAGCCTGAACCACTGATGAGGCAGGGGGTGTGTCCCCGACTACCATAGACACCCTGTAGCTCTGCACAAATAAAGGTGAACTAAAAAGCAGTCAAGGGGCAAGAACTGAGGAAATTAGGTAGCAGGTAATCCTCACCTGAAGGTCCTGACTTATCATTTTTGAGCTCCGGACAGAACAGTCTCAGGTGAGACCTCTGCACCTAAAGGGATCCGCTGACTCCACGAGGTCTTTACGGCCCGCAGTCACTGATTGATCAGCTGTTGCCTTCTCTTTGGGCTTCCTACGGGGCGTGTAGCGGGCTGGAAGCATTTGGAGGTGTAGTTTTGGAGCCAACAGCAGCAAGTGGATCCAGCAGGACGAAGGAGACGTCTTTCTGTAATATTTCCCATTTCTTATGAATTCACTTCTGACTCTGACTTTGACTCCAGCCCAAATGACCGCTCACACCTTCAGGATCCGCTGTGGAGATCAGTGAGGGTTCTGCAACTGCCAGGGCTCAGGCAGGCATATGTCGCATGTAACACGGTTGTGTATAGCGTGGCTGATGCACATGAGAAATATGTGCGTAATACGTGGGACACGTATGCCGAGTGACTGAGACCTCAGAAGGGCGCCATTTATTTCTGCACATTGACTAACGGATGGTTTAATTCTCACATGTATGCCGCACCTGAAACTGCACAATGGCGGCAGAAAGCAGAACACCAGCGTTAGCTGATCCTTCAGTACTGCAATACAGGATGTACACAGTGACTGCACAGCAGAATAGTGAGTGCAGCTCTGGGGTATAATACAGGATGGAACTCAGGATCAGTACAGGATAAGTAATGTATGTACACAGTGACTCCACCAGCAGAATAGTGAGTGCAGCTCTGGGGTATAATACAGGATGGAACTCAGGATCAGTACAGGATAAGTAATGTATGTACACAGTGACTCCACCAGCAGAATAGTGAGAGCAGCTCTGAAGTATAATACAGGATGTAACTCAGGAGCAGTACAGGATAAGTAATGTATGTACACAGTGACTCCACCAGCAGAATAGTGAGTGCAGCTCTGGAGTATAATACAGGATGTAACTCAGGATCAGTGCAGGATAAGTAATGTATGTACACAGTGACTCCACCAGCAGAATAGTGAGTGCAGCTCTGGAGTATAATACAGGATGTAACTCAGGATCAGTACAGGATAAGTAATGTATGTACACAGTGACTCCACCAGCAGAATAGTGAGTGCAGCTCTGGAGTATAATACAGGATGTAACTCCGGATCAGTACAGGATAAGTAATGTATGTACACAGTGACTCCACCAGCAGAATAGTGAGTGCAGCTCTGGGGTATAATACAGGATGTAACTCAGGATCAGTACAGGATAAGTAATGTATGTACACAGTGACTCCACCAGCAGAATAGTGAGTGCAGCTCTGGGATATAATACAGGATGTAACTCAGGGTCAGTACAGGATAAGTAATGTATGGACACAGTGACTCCACCAGCAGAATAGTGAGTGCAGCTCTGGAGTATAATCTAGTATGTAACTCAGGAGCAGTACAGGATAAGTAATGTATGTACACAGTGACTCCACCAGCAGAATAGTGAGTGCAGCTCTGGGGTATAATACAGGATGTAACTCAGGATCAGTACAGGATAAGTAATGTATGTACACAGTGACTCCACCAGCAGAATAGTGAGTACAGCTCTGGAGCAGTAATGTAATGCATTAGACGATTATACGAATGTACAGAATATATGTTTTGCGGTGGTAAGGCTGCACAATAGAGCTTTGGGGTGTAAACAATGAGGGCTACCCATATACCACCCGCTGCTGCCCTCTCGGTGGTTGGTATTGTACTGATGAGAGTTGCTCGCACTCCTGGTTTGCGGTTTGGGGTTTTCTCTCTCCTGTTCTGACATGTTGGCCACTAATACCCATATAATAAGGAACAGCTTCTATCTTCACCTTTATCCCTGCAGACGTCCCGTCTGTCACGCACTCGTCGCTCTGCAGTTGGGTTTCTCCCATGTAACTTGATCCTTGCATGGAAACTGTCTCGCCCGCTGGGAAGGAAATGGCGCTGCATGCCCGGCCGTGAACAAAGCATCTTTCAGACATTGTTGTCAGGTATACCTGTGTCTTGCACACAGCGGAGGCGGCCATCTTGTTGGCGAAAGTCTATGCCGCGGCGACTTCACTGGGGGGGCGAGAAAAGGTTCTCTACTTTTGATTAAAACTTTTTATTTAATTCCCTGTTTTGAAGTTATTTTTTCACTGACTACAAGCCTGCGTATCTACGGCTCGTGCCGCGGTCCCGGGGGGGGTCGGTACAGATCTAGCAAACGCTAACTTGACACAACGCATTATTATAACTTAATATATAGCATTTTAGTGCATTTTAGCTATGATGTGCCAGTCGTGGTGAAGGGGTATTCCCACCACAGCAAGGTATCCACAGGATGGAGGATTACATACTGATTTGTGGGGGTCCGACTGCGGGGACCCCCATCTATCCAGAGAATGCAGCTTCGGATTGTCCCAAAGTGTGGGCAGTGGAGAATGCACATTCACTTCAGTGGGGCCGCCGGAGATACCCAAGCGATGTCGCAACCGTGTTCTGTGCGATATTACTGCCTTTTCTTGCGGCGATATTGCAATTTTTGCAACTTTTGTAGAGCTCTTTTGGCAGGATTTTCTGGGGGGCTTGAAATATAAGCTCTACCCTGAAAATAAGCCGGAGCTACATTTAAAGAAACCCAATACATTAGCTAACAGGCGCTGCCCGCTCCGCCACACTTCTCCTCCGGCAGTTCCTCCGCACTTGTTTGTAGTCTTCAGTCGCCACTTCCTGGTCAGGGGGTTCATAAATCCCGCCTCCAGGAAGCGCTGGCTCTGATTGGTTCTCAGCCAATCACTGCAGCTCTCGATAAACCAATCACAGCCATTCAATGTGATAATGTATTGTTTTTTTTTAATGCAGCTCGGACCTAGGACCTCCTACTGTAAAAGCTGCATCGCATGAAAACCGCGTGTTCATGCGATGCAAGGCAAGGGTCCATAGGGAAACATGGGCTACAAAACATCGCAAATCGCGGCTGTGTAGAACATGACGCAATTTTTTTTTTCTTGCAATGTAGCAGACTACAAAACATCGCTAATGTGAAGGAACCCACAAATTAGGCCACGTGTGTCATAGTGACGCTGGTTGGGCTGAACGCAAACGGCAGGTCCGGATTTTGCCTGTGTAATCCCCCACGGAATCCGTCCCTGACCGCGGCAGGTGACCCTGCGTACCTGTTGTCCTCTTTGCTGGCGTCCACATGGGCCTATCTTCTCTGTACTGCAGATGGTTCGCCCGGCTCGCCGTCGGCCATGCGCACTACAGATTTTTTTTCTTAAACTTTTTTTCTGCGGAGTCCGCGGCCCGTCCGCATTGTCCATTATGGACAGGCCGCAGGTCAGATGCCTTCCATTGACTTCAATGGAAGCCGTCCGTGCGGGAACCGCAGGAAAATGGAGCATGCTGCGATTTTTGTTCCGCAAGCTGAAGCCGCCATTGTTTTCCGCTCATGTGCATGAAGAATCATTTTGCCAGAGCGTGCTATAGCGGGTTATTGCTGCAGAACGCGGAGGCGGACGCTCCAGATGCTGCAGCAAGAATCCGCCCGTGTGCGCGACGCCGTACTCCGAGTGCAGCACATTTAGGGCAGCGTGGTGCAATTGTTTTTTGAAAAAAAGTGTATTTAAAGGGTTTTCTGGTCTTTCTTTTAACTCATGACCTAACCAGTAGTTGATGGCCGGGGGCCGCCGCTCAGGAACCCTGTCCATCAGCTCCGCTGTCAGTGCTGCAGGCTGGGTGTCGTCATCAGTGGTCACTGCGGGAGGGGGCAGCGCCGGCTTCACACCCTTTTCTACCTTTTTCATAGGGTCTTGGCCTCATACATTGGGGGATTCAGACATGCGTTTCTTATACGGACCCTTACAATCATTCGGATCGTGTAAATACACCGTGCGTGTAAATGAGCCCTTCGTGAAATTAAATTTCCCTAACGTAGAGGCCTCTGGGGGGCGCTCTGCTGCTCCAGAAGAGATGAAGTTCGGAAATGGACCCCTGCAGTTGATGCGCTCGCCATTTATGAAAAAAATGTCTTAAAAAAGTCTCCACTAGATGGCGCTGCGGCAGACCAGGTCTACCGGGACAGACCTGCATCCTTTTCAGGAGGGCATTCATTGGCGCGTTGTAAGGATTTAGGCTGGGGGAAAGCATGGAAAACGTTGTTAATAACCAAGGGGGATGAATCTGCATCATGCAGCCCCTCTCCCCCCTCATCCCCCCCCACCCTCTCCAAGGGGCATCGTGAGCCGTAATTAGGGCTGTTCCGCTCATCACCAGCTTCCGATGCAACTGATAAGCGGCGCTGCTTCGTTTTACCCGACGGGTGATCCGCCCCGCCAAGAAGGGGTGAAGGGATCTCTAATAGCGCCACCTCCGGTGTCTCCCGGACGGCTTCTCGCTCTTCATTAAGGCTGTGTTTTCTTGCGCGGTGCCTCGTCTGTTCACATTTCACGGCTCCTCCGGCATCGCGCTCGTCATTATAATTAAGCTCCTGCCTCTAATAGATGCGCCGACTTAAGTGGATTAAACCAAATAATTTTTTTTTATTTGCAGGTAGACGGTGCGCACCGAGCGGCGAAATGACAACTGTAATTGTGTGTCTATATTCCCGCCGCTGCTCCCCGATTGTGATTCATAATGAAGTTTGGTTATATTAATGATCATCTCTGTTGCAGACGAGTCGGAGCTCAAGATCGCTCCGAGAAAGAGGGTCGGCGAGTGTGCCGCGGGGCCGGGTGTTACACCGGCCTGTCCGGGGCGGGCCGTATACTGTACGCTTTATGGGGGTCTTTGGAATAAATATTCCTCACCCATTAATGTACATTCCTGCCAAAGTCATGATTTCTGTCTTTTTTTTTTTTCTTTTTTAATAGTTTCTCCCCCACCCCAAGTGCAGTAATGGGAAAATGGGGCCACTGTGTAATATACAGTGAATGGCCGCTTCTTCAGGCCCCTGGCCCTCTCATGGTTGGCACTTCCCTGTCTGGACATTCTCCCCGTGACCCCGGAGCATAAAATGACGTGACAAGTTTCCGTGGATCAGTTTCAGTGTGAATCCACATTAGATGGGAAAATCCAGCGATCTGAGCGACTTCCAACGAGGCCGGTCGTCGGTGCTGGACTAGCCGGGCCGGGATGTCACTGCCAACTGTGTGCAGTGGTGTGGAGAGTATACAGAGAATGGCATGATCAAGGAAAACATCCAGCAAAAGAGGATCCTGTGGACGGAAACAACTCATCACTGAAAGGGGTCCGAGGAGGATGTCAGGAATCGTTCTGATGAGTAGGCGCTGCAGAGTCAAGGAAATTGTAGTCAACGCAGGAGCTTCAACTAATATCTTGAATGCAGAACTCCTCATTCCTTAGCACCAGTTCCAGCGCCATTGTGTCTAAGAGGAACAGAAAGCGAGACTCCAGCGGGCAAAAGAGCGCAAAACTTGTATCACTGAGTAGCGGGAAAACATCCCCTGGTCAGATGGATCCAGATTTCTGTTGCCCCTTGCTGATGGGAGGTCAGAATTTGGCACAAGTAGCATGAATCTCTGACCCCTTCCTGTCAGCTGGTCTGAACATGTCAGCACCGCCATCTAATCTGCAGCAACTACCAGAAGCTTCCTGTCCGCAGGGGCCGATATTCCTGCAGAACGATATCAACACTGAGTAGAATCTACGCCACGATGAATTGCTGTGAAAGCCAAAGGAGTCCAACGCTATTAGATGGGGGGGTGATAGAGGGGCCGGTCAGTGTACAATAAACTAATCGTTCCCCTTGCCCTGGGGGTATTATATATGTGCGCACATCACATACACTAGTGTTTCTCACAGAATATTTAGTGTTGTGGACATGTGATGGATGCACACGGGACACGGGGAGAGAGAAGAGAGGGACGCGCTGCTGACTCCTGATAGTCACATGCCCGGGGTGACCCGGTCACTACTGCAGGGAGATCCGTCTCCTCTTCCGCGGCGGTCCACATCAGCATTATGGGTGCCTTCTTCAGGCCAGTTATAAGCGCTCCTTCACACGGGTGTACGTGCGCTCCGTCTTTTGCATTGGGGTGTTTTATGCAGGTGCTATTTTGGGCTATAACCGACTGAAATTGGCATTAAAGTCAACGGGATCGCATGGCTACACTTGTTACATGTGTATTAACGCGTGAAAGGCGGAGAAATCTATGGAACCTTCTTGCGTTTTTTTTTTTTTTGCGCATGTGAAAAACGCAGTGAGTACGTGCAAAACAAAAACCCAAGAGAAAGAATGCAGACCGTTCCGGTCAGTGAAATATAACTCCTCCTTACACGGCGGCGGCGCTCTCCGCACTGTGATGGGTCTCTTCCTTACACGGCGGCGGCGCTCTCCGCACTGTGATGGGTCTCTTCCTTACACGGCGGCGGCGCTCTCCGCACTGTGATGGGTCTCTCCTCTTCCTTACACGGCGGCGGCGCTCTCCGCACTGTGATGGGTCTCTTCCTTACACGGCGGCGGCGCTCTCCGCACTGTGATGGGTCTCTCCTCTTCCTTACACGGCGGCGGCGCTCTCCGCACTGTGATGGGTCTCTTCCTTACACGGTGACGGCGCTCTCTGCACTGTGATGGGTCTCTCCTCTTCCTTACACGGCGGCGGCGCTCTCCGCACTGTGATGGGTCTCTTCCTTACATGCCGGCGGCGCTCTCCACACTGTGATGGGTCTCTCCTCTTCCTTACACTGCGGCGGCGCTCTCTGCACTGTGATGGGTCTCTCCTCTTCCTTACACAGCGGCGGCGCTCTCTGCACTGTGATGGGTCTCTCCTCTTCCTTACACGGCAGCGGCGCTCTCCGCACTGTGATGGGTCTCTTCCTTACACGGCGGCGGCGCTCTCCGCACTGTGATGGGTCTCTCCTCTTCCTTACACGGCGGTGGCGCTCTCTGCACTGTGATGGGTCTCTCCTCTTCCTTACACGGCAGCGGCGCTCTCCGCACTGTGATGGGTCTCTTCCTTACACGGTGGCGGCGCTCTCCGCACTGTGATGGGTCTCTCCTCTTCCTTACACGGCGGCGGCGCTCTCCACACTGTGATGGGTCTCTTCCTTACACGGCGGCGGCGCTCTCCGCACTGTGATGGGTCTCTCCTCTTCCTTACTCGGCGGCGGCGCTCTCTGCTCTGTGATGGGTCTCTCCTCCTCCTTACACGGCGGCGGCGCTCTCCGCACTGTGATGGGTCTCTCCTCTTCCTTACACGGTGGCGGCGCTCTCCGCACTGTGATGGGTCTCTTCTTTTCTTTACACGGCGGCGGCGCTCTCCGCACTGTGATGGGTCTCTCCTCTTCTTACACGGCGGCGGCGCTCTCCGCACTGTGATGGGTCTGTCCTCTTCCTTACACGGCGGCGGCGCTCTCCGCACTGTGATGGGTCTCTCCTCTTCCTTACATGGCGGCGCTCTCTGCTCTGTGATGGGTCTCTCCTCCTCCTTACACGGCGGCGGCGCTCTCCGCACTGTGATGGGTCTCTCCTCTTCCTTACACGGCGGCGGCGCTCTCCGCACTGTGATGGGTCTCTCCTCCTCCTTACATGGTGGCGGCGCTCTCTGCACTGTGATGGGTCTCTCCTCTTCCGTACACGGCGGCGGCGCTCTCCGCACTGTGATGGGTCTCTCCTCTTCCTTACACGGTGGCGGCGCTCTCCGCACTGTGATGGGTCTCTCCTCTTCCTCACACGGCGGGGGCGGCACTCTCTGCACTGTGATGGGTCTCTCCTCTTCCTCACACGGCGGGGGCGGCGCTCTCTGCACTGTGATGGGTCTCTCCTCCTCCTTACACGGCGGCACTCTCTGCACTGTGATGGGTCTCTCCTCCTCCTTACACGGCGGCACTCTCTGCACTGTGATGGGTCTCTCCTCTTCCTTACTCGGCGGCGGCACTCTCTGCACTGTGATGGGTCTCTCTTCTTCCTTTTACAGCGGCGGCGCTCTCTGCACTGTGATGGGTCTCTCCTCCTCCTTACACGGCTGCGGCGCTCTCTGCACTGTGATGAGTCTCTCCTCTTCCATACACGGCAGCGGTGCTCTCTGTACTGCGATGGGTCTCTCCTCTTCCTCACACGGTGGCGGCGCTCTGCGCACTGTGATGGGTCTCTCCTCTTCCTCACACGGCGGGGGCGCTCTGCGCACTGTGATGGGTCTCTCCTCTTCCTCACATGGCGGGGGGGCGCTCTGCGCACTGTGATGGGTCTCTCCTCTTCCTCACATGGCGGGGGGGCGCTCTCCGCACTGTGATGGGTCTCTCCTCTTCCTCACACGGCGGGGGCGCTCTGCGCACTGTGATGGGTCTCTCCTCTTCCACCTCTTTAGCTCTGACCTTCGTACCCTGGTGGGTGGCTACGGGGTCGGGGAGGGGGTTGGAGCTGTGCCACTACCTCTGAGCTGCTGAAGTGTGAAGGTGCGTCGGAGCTCAGAATCCAAATGGCACCCGCTCCCCTGTGCTGGCACCGCCCCCTTGGCCAAGCCCTGCCTGCGTCCTATGTGGAATGGGCAGAGTTGGTCCTTCTACGTGCAGACCACGCAAAGTGACATTACGGGCATTGCGTTTGACAAATGTAAACTACTAGAATACTGCCCCCTGTGGGCAAAAACAGGAGAATTTTCCCCTTTCGTTTTTGCGTTTTATGTCTTTTTTTCCGCAGCTTTCCCCAGATTCATGGAAAATGGATGTTGAAAATGACCATTAAGCCGTTTGCCGGCAGCAGTCGTTCTCTGGCGCGATGGTTACCCGGGTCTTGTCCTTGCCCCACGGTACCTGAAGGCTATATAAACTCCTTGTCACATTGATGAAACACGAGATCATAAAGTCCGGCCGCCGCCGCCGCACTTTTATTTCTTTATTACTCCTGCTAAATAGCGAAGCGTTATTAGACAACACCGAGCCGGTTATTTAAGGTCCTCGTGAGGCCGGCGCTGCTGCACCAACCCAAGATGACCTTCACCGAGGGGGACGTTATTAATGACGCGCACAACTTGTCGGAGTGTCCTGCAATTACCGTTGTGAGTTGTTTGTGTTGGGAGCGCCGTCGCTGCCATTACCCGGCGCCGGCGGCTCATCGCGGTCATTGTCGCACTCCTCTAAATGAAGGAAAAGTCCGTTTTTGAAAAACTAATTTACAGTCAAAATTGGCGCAAGGTGCATCCTGATTGGACAGTTGAGCGATGGAAGGACGTTCTACGGAGTGACCAATCGCACTGCTCCATCTTCATCTTCTTTGCGTGATGGGGGGGGTATTGTGCCCCCTATAGTCCAGATTCTGTACAGACTTAGGGAATAGGTCCCTTTCATATGGACCGCCCCCCGCGTGCTCGGATCCCGCGGATCACATGGAATACGCCCTCCTGCGTGCGGACTTCAAAATAGCAGAATTCTGCATCGAAGTTCGCAGGTTTTTAGGGGCGGAATTCAAAGACGGAACATTTTGCAACATTGTTGCGGTACATGTAACGGCTCCCTGAGAAGCTTGTGTGTTTGTGTGTTGTTTTTTTTTTTTTTTTCCAAGGCTGCAGCTCCCAGAATTGCGCATTCTATCCGGGACGTAAAGTTCCCGCCCTGCGCTCCTCTTTAAATGCAGTTTTATTCGAAGCAAATTAAAAATTGATGCAGTGTGTTTACCGAGTTAAAGCGCGGCGTCGGCATCCATAATGCGCAGCGGCACAGCCGGCAGGAGCGCCGTACGCAGCAGACATCTGTTACACAAACTGCCCACATCTAAGAAATATGCCCTCCTCGTCTGTGCCGGCGTGTTTTGTTTTTTTTTCGAGGATGAAAGTGCTGATTTTTTTTAATGTCCCCGCCTGATGGCAGAAGATCCTTTATAGTCCGAGCGCTGCGAGATGGCGAACGCGCGCCCGTGATTTACAGCTGCGCTTAGTGCTTTTTATTTGGCGATAAAAATATAACGTTGCAAATTAAAAAGAAGAGCGAAGCAGCTAATGTTTTAAGAGTCTTCCAGAAGCCCCCGGGGAGGAAACGGCACTAAAGTATTAACCGAGCCTTTGTCTGAGGCAGAAACATGTGGACGGATGACTGCGTCTTTGTTGTTGCTTTTGCTGCTTGCCTGGAGGGCTGCATTCACGTGGCTGGAGAGCGCCGGCAGGCAAGGGGTTAATCAGGTTATTTCCCAGGAACTTTCCGGGGCTACAAGTTCATCTACAAATACCGAGCCTTTGAGAAGTAACTGAGATGTTGGGCGTCAGCCAGCATGGCCGCCATTTACTGCTCGTGCAAAATGTATCCTGAGCGGTAAATCTGCCTGCATACACCATCCTACCAGCAGCGATCGGGCCCCTGACCAAGAACCACACGTATTTATTTCCATCTGTTAATACTCAATCGGGCTCCTTTGGCCCTAATGGCATCGGATACTCTCCGTGGCATACTTTTTACTAACGTCTGATACACTTCAGTTGGTATTTCCCTCCATTCATCCTGCAAATGTCTGGTGAGTTCTCTCAAAGAAGATGCATTTTCCAATCTTCAATGTTCTGTGGAGTGTCGAATCGCACTTCTCCATCTTTACATCAGATGGAGGTACCTGGGTGTGGAGGATCCTGGGGAAAGCTGCAGGTCTGAGTGTGGTGTGCCAACAGCTACGTAAGACAGAGGGTCCGTTATGGTCTGGGGATGTGTTACATGGCATGGTCTCGGTCCAATAGTCATAGTGACAAGAGCCATGAACACGGAGGTGATCCTGACATTCTAGACAATAATGTGCTGCTGACATTGTGATAATACTCTGGGAATGGTCGGCCATACTTCCAACAAGACGACGCGCCTTGTCACACATCCAATGCTGTTTTAGGTTGGTCTGAGGATATGGAGGTCCCACGATTGGACCAGCTGCACAGATTCCCCACCTGAACCCAAATGAACATCTTTGGGACGAACTGGAACGTTGACTTATGGACAACCTTTATCTTCTATAAGAGAACTTGCTAGACATTTGCAGGATGAATGGAGGGAAATGCCGGGCCAAAGGAGCCCCACTAAGTGCTAACCTATAAGCACTACTTTTAATTCGGGTGTTCAGTTCCCTTTCTGGTCGGACAGTACGCAGCGACACCTCCCTCGTTTCATCAAACTCTCCCTTCAAGTGTTTCAAAATCTTGGGCGACGCTCTGGTAGCTACAAGGGCGGCCATATTGGTTGTCACCAGGCTGTCCCAGACGCATAGAATTTCCAGTGCTTTCAAGAAGAAAACGTCTGTGAATGGCGCAGTCCACTGTATTCATACTCCAAATATCAGCAAACATCAGAGCGGGGTCCGTTTTTTCTAATGCAAGCGAACGTCTGCTTCCAGTTTGGCGTTCGCTCACAGGCTGTTTTCGGCGGCGTCGATGGAACCCCCTGAAATGATCACACAGCAGAATACATAACGCCGCGACAATCTTTCCCTTACTCACACAAGCAGCATATTGCGCGTGCGATACGCAGCGATTAGAAGCCTTTGATTGCAATAGGTTCGCTCACATAAGTGTATTTTGCGCGTGTCGTTCGCACAAAGAAATATTTAGCGCGTTCTATTTTAGTGCGTATCGCGCACCAACAAAGCACAGACCGAACTTATCTAACTTCATCGAGATCAGTGGGACGTGCTTGGGCGTTTTTTTTTGTGCATGCCCGCCATGCGCACGCAAGAAATACATCAAAGCGTGCCCAGATGTCAGCTAAACCGCAATGCCCGCTGTGCAAATACACTGTAAATGCGCCCACGCACATGTGAAGCCGGCCTGCATTCATATACTGCGGCGGATGTACGAATTCTGACTAATCGGCGCAAGCATCTTAAAATGCGCCAAATGTGCCATGAGTGGCTGGCGCGGGGTAATACATCCGGCGCCGCTGTAGACTTTACACCACCGAGTAATTTCCGACAAAACTTGGCGCAAAGTTTGTCAAACTATTTGACACATTTAGGCCGGCCGCACTTTACCGTGAAGCCGTACCGCCGCGTCGGACGTGGTAAAAAAAAGTGTCTTAAAGTGTTTAAAGCGCCTGATAAACGGGATGCGAAGCTTGTTAGACGGTTTTCTGGCGCAATTCGAGTTGTAAATCATAAACCTGAGGCTTTATTCACACGAGCGTATACCGGCCGCGTTTTCACGCCCGATGGATATACGCGACCGTCTGAGGTTTCCAACGCATTTGTTCACACGGGCAAATTTACGGCGCGTAAAAACATCGCACCGCAAAAAACGAACGTAAGGCTATATACGCGACGGGTGTTATACGCTGGGTAATACACAGCCGCGGCTCTCATAGACGCCTATGGGAGCTGGGAAAAAAAGGAGCAGCGTCTAATTCAGGGAGGAGCTTACAGGGGCCTCTATTTAGACTTTCGAGTTCATTCCGAGGATTTAGGCCGTGGGAGGGCTTTCCGGGGTGTGATGTATTTTTTTCGCAAAAAACGTTGCATCCAGTCGTGTGAATGGTTAATTAATCGGGACTTGATCGCGGAAAATCGTCCATTCATGCGAATTTATGGCGTGGATGACAGAATGTAAAAAGTGATATAACGCGTCCTCCTGTCACGTGACGTCTAGTCGTGGGCTTTTTTCGGTCACTAAGGCCACTTTCACGCGTCCCCGAAAATTGCGCGATGTGAGGTTTCCTATAGGATCGCTGCTTGATACAAAAACGCCTCGCATCCGCGATATCGCGCTCGCCCTTGTGCAATGAGCTGCATATAACATGTTGTGTATATATCTATATATAATATCTATAGAGTTAATGGACCAACTCGGCTCTGCTACATCTCTGCGGTACTAGTGTGACCGGATCGTAGAATCCGAACGGCGGCCTTGTTGCCAGCAGGCGGGGGGTTAAACCATTTCTGAAGCAGCATTCCCTAATTCATGCAGACATGGCGGCTGAAGCGATCGCCTCAGGTAACACGTTGAGTGCTCTGTCAGATTTAATAAGCCCGCGATTCCTCCGGTGAACTGTACCGCAGTTCTGTCTATTAAAATATTAAACGTATATTCGTGTTCGCCGCAGACTCTGAGGGGACGCGGCGGCCGACTGAAGTCTGATATAATGTTCCTCATACAGCGCAAATTAGCATTTGTCTGCCTGCTGAGCGGCGCCTCACACGCTGACGGCCGCCGCCGCCGCCGCGTACTTCGAGGAATCGCGTAGATGAAGGAAGAGGAAGATGGCTTCCAGGCAGCTGATAGACGGACCCATCTCTATCCGTCAGGGATTATCTGCTTCTAATGTCACCTACCTGGAAGCCATATTGGGCCCCGTGTATTAGAACTGACAGGAAATGGCTGGTTGCCCATAGCAACCAATCACTCTTCAGCTGTCATGGTTTCAGGGCAGTTTGGAAAATGAAAGCATGGCAACGCAGTGAAACCTGACATGTCTGTCCAGGCCAGCCCGTTACCCCCAGTGCTGATCCACACGAAGGCAAAAACCTCAGGAAAAGACAATTTTTCTAATTTTGGCAAATAAATTCCTGCCCGCCTCCAATCTGGCAATAAGAATAATCCCCGGGTCACCGACCCTTCTGAGTAATCAGTGATATGAGATGTAATGTTGTATCACTCTGGAAAGGCGTCCAGGCCCCTCTTATACTCTTTTATCATGTTCTCCATCACCACGTCCTCAGGCAGAGAGTTCCACAGTCTCACTGCTCTTACAGTAAAGAATCCCTTCTGTGTCGGTGTAGAAACCTTCTTTCCTCTAGACGTAGAGAGCGCCCCCTTGTTACAGTCCTGGGTATAAATAGATGATAGGAGAGATCTCTGTAGTGACCCCTAATATATCTATACATAATTATTACAGCGCCCCCTTGTTACAGTCCTGGGTATAAATAGATGATGGGAGAGATCTCTGTACTGACCCCTGATATATATATACATAGTTATTAGAGCGCCCCCGTGCTACAGTCCTGGGTATAAATAGATGATAGGAGAGATCTCTGTATTGTCCCCTGATATATCTATACATAGTTATTAGAGCGCCCCCTTGTTACAGTCCTGGGTATAAACAGATCATGGGAGAGATCTCTATACTGTCCCCTGATATATCTATACATAGTTATTAGAGCGCCCCCTTTGTTACAGTCCTGGGTATAAATAGATGATAGGAGAGATCTCTGTAGTGACCCCTAATATATCTATACATAATTATTACAGCGCCCCCTTGTTACAGTCCTGGGTATAATAGATGATGGGAGAGATCTCTGTACTGACGCCTGATATATCAATACATAGTTATTAGAGCGCCCCCTTGTTACAGTCCTGGGTATAATAGATAATGGGAGAGATCTCTGTACTGTCCCCTGATATATTATACATAGTTATTAGAGCGCCCCCTTGTTACAGTCACAGTCCTGGGTATAAATAGATGATGGCAGAGATCTCTGTACTGACCCCTGATATATTTATACATAGTTATTAGAGCGCCCCCATGTTACAGTCCCGGGTATAATAGATGATGGGAGAGATCTCTGTATTGTCCCCTGATATATCTATACATAGTTATTAGAGCGCCCCCTTGTTACAGTCCTGGGTATAAATAGATGATGGCAGAGATCTCTGTATTGACCTCTGATATAATCTATACAATTGATTTCGATGGGGCCTCGCAGACAGGCGCTCAAATGTGAAGTTTTCTATCTGCGCTATTTTCGCGCTTTTAACCCATTCCCGCTGCAGGGCGTAAGTTTACGTCCTGGGAGCGGGGTACTTCCCGCAACAGGGCGTAAACTTACGTCCTGGAGATAGCGCTGGATCATATGTGATCCAGCGCTATCCCGCAGCGGGAGCCGGCTGTCAGTCACAGCCGGCATCTCGCTGCAGCAGCGGGGGGACATCGGAGATGCGCCCGCCACTTTTAACCCCTTCCCTGCCGCGATCTAAGTAGATCGCGGCAGGGGAAGAGTTCACAGCGGGAGCGCGGCTCCCTCTGTGTCTCCGGCCGGCTCTCGCGATGTCATCGCGAGAGCCCGGCCTGTCACCATGGCAACAGGACGCCAGACACTGGCGTCCTGTATTGCCTATGCCTGAGATCGCTGTATGAGCGATAAGGCATGGGAGAGCAGTAGCTCTGCCATGCCTTATACCAGCGATCATCAGGGCAGTGGTTAAAGTCCCTCAGAGGGACACAAACAGTATAAAAAAAAGAAAGATTTAAAAAATGAATTAAAAAAAATGTTAAAAAAAAAGAGTAAAAAAACCATTTTTTATGCTTTTTCTCAGATTAGCATAAAAAAAGGTAAAAAAAAAATAAAACCCCACATATTTGGTATTGTCGCGTCCGTAACGATGCGTACAATAAGTTGCACATGCTTTTGACTGTGCACCGAAAAAAACGCTAAAAAAAAAGCTAAAAAACTGAGGCAAAATGCTCATTTTTAGCATTTTGCCTCACTAAAAACGCAATAAAAGTGATCAAAAAAGTCGTATGTACGCCAAAATGGTACCAATAAAATCTACAGCTCGTCTCGCAAAAAAAAAGCCCTCATAGAGCTCTGTACATCAAAAAATAAAAAAGTTACGTGACTTTGAATGCAGCAATTTAGAATAGAAAAAAGATTTCCAAAAAAAAGGGTTTTTATTGCAGAAAAGTGGGAAAACCTAAAAAAAATTTTAGAATTTTGGTATCGTTGTAACCGTACCGGTCTGCAGAAAAAATGGAAAGTCTCATTTATGCTGCATGATTAACGGTGTAAAAAAAAAATAAAAAAATCTATGGCAGAATTGATGCGTTTTCTCTCTCTGCTATCATTAAAAAAAAAAAAAAAAAAATTTACAATATAGTCTATGTACCCAAAATTGGCATCGATAAAAACTACAGTTCGCCACGCAAAAAACAAGCCCTTATACGGCCGCGTCCACGGAAAAATAAAAAAGTTATGGCTTTTGAAAAATGGAGATGGAAAAATACCAAAAAATCGCTTGGTCCTCAACGCCAAAATAGGCCATGTCATGAAGGGGTTAAACGCACCTCATCACAATAATGGGGCGCATTAAAAACTGCGTTAAAATCACTGCGTCTTGTACCACCTGTCACCCTGTGGTACGTAGAGTTCATCCTGTCGCCGGGGAGGTGGCTAAAAACATGGCGCAGTATAGAGGAAGGATTATGGCATCATCTGTAGCGTCCTGTATGCTTCGCCGCTCCTGGCTCTGGACGCTGCTTTGCTGGGTTCTGCCGCCATCCAGCATCACGATCTAGCGTGCGGATGTGCGCACAACATGCCGATGCTAGGTGGTGTCAGCAGCGCCCGCACTTAGGCTGTCAGTCTGAGAAAGAAAATCGCTCTTGTGAATTAACGCATTCAGATTACTAGGTTCTTTCCCCGTGATTTCTGCCCATCGCGGAATCGGAAAGAACTCGTGTGTGAACATCGCCAACTTCAATATTCTTTCCCCGGTCTGAATGAAGTTAGAGGGCTGGGTCTGAAATTACTGTAGGGGATCTGACTATATTTAGGGGGTCGGCTCTGGGGTCTTACTATATATAAGGAATCGGAAATTAATTTAGGGGTCTGATCAGGGGTTTAGCGTCTGAATATATTAAACCCCGCCCTTTTACATAAGCCACACCCCTTAGGAAGGCCACTCCCATTTTCCGTGATCCGCTGCTCAGGTATCACTCCATGAAAGGTCTTCCAGGATGACCTCTCTGATAAGGGCGTTAACGAAAAAATTCTTAAAAGCAGAAAAGTTGTCAAAAACCCGCCATGCGTGGAGCACAATAATAGCGATATTCTGTGAGCGGAACCCGATTGGGAGCCGTTTCTGTTTTGATTTCATATTCCAATTCGCTCCCATCATAAATGCAGGATTAGTATCAAAAATTAATTAAAGGATTGAGTGAAATATTACGCCATTTCAGGTCACTGGCTCCGCAGCGGCCTCTTTGGCACGCCGCGCTGCGACGCGCTGCCCAGTCCTGAGGTATTTTTGGCTCGAGCGGTACGACTAAATGAAAGACTTTTTCAGTATGAAACAGACGGCGATTGTGTGAAGCGAGGAGAAACCTGGAGGACGTGATCAGAGGAGCGCGCAATCTATCATGGCCGCCGGCGGCTCGCAGGAAAGAAAACCCAAACTCTCAAAACCGTGTTAATGAGTAAATTATCAGCGCTCCGTCATCGAGGCGATAAGATGGTTAGTGGCCGGGATTAAAGGCGCGCAGGTTTCACTGCTAAAAAGATTAAACGCTGGCTCGCGCCAAAGGAAAAATGATTATTTTTATGAATTATGCAAATTTTTTTTTCCCCGCCGCGGACCTGAATAAACAGGAAGATTTGCGCCGATTTAGATTTCACTTTCAGACATCGTTGATTACGATTATAGAAAATTACGAATTAAGAAGCGTTACCGGGCGGCTTTATTTCAATGCGCAACAAATAGTAGGCGAGCGCGATGTAGGTCACTGAAAAACTGACCGTTTCACCGCGATTTTCCTGCGTATACAATGTGGTTTTCAGCTTAAAACACACAATTTGCGTCAAAACAAATTTACTTCAGTTTTTTAAACGCACGTAAAATGCTTCAAAAACGGATTGCATCTTCGTGGAGCGCCCGAGGCGAGAGGGATGCTTTATTTTAGTGAAACATGACCCCGATATCGCGGTCGCCAACATCTTTTTGTGTTTTCAAAAACATCTTGCATCACTTCGAGGAAATAGCAGTAGGGATGCGGAGTGTCCCCCATTGTTCGCAACGGGAAACCTTGCATCGCACCGCGCGCACTTTGCACGAGGTGCGATGCTGTCGCTGACCCCTTTTGAAGACCGTGAGCAATGCGAGGGCACGCTCGAAGGTAGGACGTTCCACGATTGTTGCGATGCAGGGGAAAAAACCCTCACGTGGGTTCATATTTGTGCGAGATCTGTGCGTCTCGCAACACAAGATTCGTGCGAGATTGTTTTACGCACGTTGGAGGATCGGTAAGTGAGACATCACAATCGCATGCACATTGCATGCCATGCGATGCGCTTGGCTGTCCGTTGAAAACAATTGGAGATGCGCTCCGAAGGACGTGAAAACGGAGGGGGAGAAAACCAAAAATCGCTCATCTGTATGACTCCTCTCAGAAAGACGCAGTTCATATTCGCACGAGTCTCTGAATGCACATGACCGGCACGAGATTGGCGCTCATGTGAATGTAGCTTTAGGCCACCTTCCCGCAGGCCGTTGATGCCGCGTCACTTCCAGTTCGGGCCGAGGGGGCGGGATTAAAAAAATCTCATTCACGAGCTGCAGAAAGTTTTGCAACAAATCTGCAGCAGTTTTAAAAAACACTGCGGAAACTAAACCCACCGCATGTCTGTTTACGCTGTGGAATTTAACCCTTGAACCCCATCCAATCAGTGTGTAGGGGCGGGGCTAGTTATATATTTCTAGGTGGAGTAACAGAGGAACGGAGAGTTTGGCCTGATGCACACGGCAGCGCGGATGACCTGCGAGTCATTGTGTAAGGGAATTATAAATGCCTGCGGGAGGTCGCGGATTCAATGGTTTGTCTCTGTGGATGATCGTCAGTGGTGAAAACAATCGCAAGCCCAATGGTGCCCCCCCCCCCCCACCTCCCTGCTTGGTCCAGAGGAAGGCAAAAAACCCCCAAAAAAACAGCGAGCCAATTAGCTCCTATGGAGGAAAAAATTCCTTCCTAGCTCCATAATGGCAGTAATCTCTGGATCAGCATTTGAAATCGTCAACCCCGCTGGTCACCTAATGTCTATATCCTGTAATATCATAGCGCTCTAGAAAGACATCCAGTCCCCTCTTAAACTCCTCTATGGATTTTGCCATCACCACGTCCTCAGGCAGAGTTCCACAGTCTCACTGCTCTTACAGTAAAGAACCCATTTCTGTGTTGGTGATGGAACCTGCTTTCCTCTAGACGTAGCGGATGCCCTCTCGTTACCGTCGCAGTCCTGGGTATAAACAGATCCTGGGAGAGATCCTTGTATCGTCCCCTCATGTATTTATACATAGTTATTTGATCACCCCTTAGCCGTCTTTTTTCCAGGGTAAATAATCCCAATTTGGATAGCCTCTCTGGGTATTCCAGTCCCGTCATTCCATGTATTAGATTAGTTGCTCTTCTTTGAACCCCTCTAGAACTGCAATATTTTTCCTGAGCACCGGTGACCAGAACTGTACACAGTATTCCATGTGAGGCCTGACAAGTGCCTTATATAGTGGGAGGATAATGTTCTCGTCCTTCGCCCCTATACCTCTTTTAGCCCTTTCCAATCCAATTTTGGATTCAGGGTTTGCTAAAAGACTTTCTCTTTTTGCTGTTATACAACAGTGCCATCTGTTGGCTAAAGCCAGTGTGTGTGCACCAGAGAGGCTTCAACAGCAGAGTGGCTGGCAATAGACGGTGAGAATACCCTGTCGGATATCTTCTGACATTGGAGCTGTACAAGCTTCAGTCAGAATGTAGGAAGACGTTAGACAGTGGATTGGAAAGGGTTAATGCACCCCAAGACTCTATTAGCTTTTGCAGCAGCTGACTGGCATTGGTTACTCCAGTTTAGTCTACAGTCCACCAGTACCCCCAGGTCTTTTTCCATATCACTTTTCCCTAGCAGTACCCCATTTAGTGTATATTGGTGACATCCGTTTCTCCTGCCCATGTGTATGACCTTACATTTATCCACATTGAACTTCATTTGCCATTTTTCTGCCCAAGCCCCTGGCTTATCTCGGTCCGTTTGTAGCCGCACTTTGTCCTCCGTTGCATTGATTATATTGTATAATTTTGTGTCATCTGCAAATATTGATATTTTGCTGTGCAGCCCCTCTATCAGGTCATTGATAAATATATTGAACAGAGTGGGGCCTAATACTGAACCCTGTGGCCCCCCGCTAGCGACTGTGGTCCAATCAAAGTATGAGCCATTTATTACCACCCTCTGCTTTCTATCATTTAGCCAATTTTTTACTCAGATACACACATTTTCGCCCAATCCGAGCTGCCTCATTTTGTATATTAGCCTATTATGCGGCATGGTGTCAAATGCTTTAGAGAAGTCCAGATATACGAGATTAATAGACTCTCCCAGGTCCAGCCTAGAGCTTACTTCATCGTAGAAGCTCATCAGATTGGTCTGATATGATCGACCCTTCATGAACCCATGCTGGTGAGGAGTTATTCTGTTGTTCTCCTTGAGGTATTCTTCGATGGAGTCTCTCAGAAACCCCTCGAATATTTTTCCAATTATTGAGGTGAGACTTACCGGCCTGTAGTTACCAGGCTCACTTTTAGACCCCTTTTTGTATATTGGAACCACATTGGCAATGCGCTAAGCCAGCAGTACAACGCCGGTCTCAAGAGAGTACATAAATATAAGAAATAGCGGTCTGTCTATCCCTTACAACCCTTGGGTGTATTCCATCTAGGCCTGGTGTTAATCTTCTTTAACCGGTTCCGCACTTCCTCCTGCGTTAGGCAAGTGATATTTAGTGAGGGGGTCATTTTATTCCCCTGCATCATTTTCATTCGCCTACAGATCCGCAATATAATTGTGGATGCATTGCAGATTGAACGCTTCCATAGAGATCAGTGGAGCTCGTCTGCGCGGAATCCGCCCTAAGGGCCGTAACCCACTAGTGTTCTTTTTAACGCTGCGATATCGCTGCGTTTTGTTAAAATAGGACTTTCTAATGTTAAAATCGCATCGCCCAAAAATCGCAAGTTTGTGCTTTTGCGATTTTACGATTATCGCAGTGTTAAAAAAACACTAGGGGGTAGGAGCCCTAAAATGGAGCATTCTGCGGTTTATTTTCTCTCGCGGAATCCGCAAATCGAATCCGCCTGCGTGCGTGGAGCTGAGGACGCCGCATGCTTTCCTATGAGCGGCTTAAACAGCGGGTGCCGATCGCGGATTCCACAATTCAATTCCGCCCGTTCGCACGAGGCCATCGATGAGTTGTTTCACGGGCCAGATGATTATTTACTAAGACGCGTCACGAGAGCTGATGGATCGTCTTTAAGACGCCGCGAAAATCAAACTGCTTTCTGAAGATGTGAAGATGCATTTATCTCGCCGGCCGCACACAGAGCAAGGCTTCAAAAAAGAAATTTGCGTGCGATAAACTTTACATTTCAGTCATTCGAATCGATGAAGACTTGAAGGAACTTTTGCCTTTACTTTGAAGCCGTAAGTCTTCTGGGTTTTGAGACTGTGAACTCCCGGCGACCTCATTGATCAGCAAGCAATTTGGCTGCAAGCAGAAGCCTCGGCGGCGGAGATCCTCATGTGACCCGGCGCGGCGCTCAATGTCAGCGCTTCCTTCAGAGCCGCAGCTCCAGCTTACCATTATTTCACTTTTTACATATCTCTGAGTTCATAAAGTTCTGAGTATTAATTACAAAGTTTTCGGAGCAGGTTTTTGATAAAACGAGGTTTCCTCACATCGTTAGCCGCTCCGTAAGTCAGAGACCGCGGAGGACATTTACGAAGGCTTTACGTAAAAAAAAGTCACAAAATTTTGCGCAACGGCCTCCTCAGGTATCAAGCGCATTGTGTGCTGGGGAAATTATACTAGGCCAGCATTGCAAACGCAGGGCTCAAGCGGATTCCACGCGGCCGAGAAAGTCACGTGAGATTTGCGTATTGCGAGACGCACGAATATGAACCCCATTCTTTTGAATCGGGTCACACAAATGAGCAATTTTTATTTTTTCACGGAAAAAGAAAATCTCAGCCTATCCTATCTTTGGGCAGTGTTTTCAATGGGGCTGGAAAACACGTGCTAGGTGAGTGCGATGCGAGATTTCCCATTTCTTCCATCTATGTCCCCGATGACGTCATATGCATCTATGTCCCCGATGACGTCATATCTGACCCCTGGGGGACATTCACACTATCATTTTCTGTGTTCACACTTTTCCACTGTAGCTGGGGCACCCATAGGAGCCGCATCCAGAGGAACCCCAGTTACAGGGGAACATCCCCTGTAGTGACCGTAGTCACTGGCAGAGCTGGGCTGGGGTCTTCGAAGACCCTGCAGCTCTGCCATGCAGACAGTCGTGATTGCCGGGTCAAATAGTGGAACTGGCACGTCATTTCCCTCATTGTCTCCATAGAGCTCGTTAAGCACTATGCGGGCTTCAAAAGTAAAACGGGTTAAAAACCGCTTCTGTCTTCTCCTTTGGGTCCTTGGCTGTCACTGATAGCCAAGCACCTGACTATATTTATACTCTGGTGCGGGATTACAGCTCACATCCAAGGACCGTATATGTATGGCGCTCGCTCCTAATCGGGTTAATCTCATCTCTTCTACATGTCTGTCTATTCTCATTCTGAATTTTCTGCCACCTTAACAATACAAAATTCTTAAAGGGATTCAGTTGGGGCGCCTGAACCCGGACGGGGATGCCGGTTGCCCCCGTGGGTGCGAAGGTTCAGCACAAATGCACTCTGAAGTTTCTGGGCTGAGCTACAAGTCATGGTAGTCGGCCGCGCCGGCCTCTCCTCGTTACATGGAGCCTGACGCTCTCTTCCTATACACTCAGGAGGAGAGAGCCTTTGGTCATGCGGCGGGCGAGAAGAGGCCGGGGCGGCCCGCTACCGTGAGCCGAAGCTTCAAGTGCATGTATAATGCAACGCCAGAGCGCTTCAGAGTATCAGACCCGCAGGGCCAACCGCCATCCCAGGTTCAGGTTCCCTGCGGTTCGGGCAGCCCGGACCTGATAACCGCCCCCCCTCCCCCCCCCGTATCTGCATCACATGACATACATTTAGCCTTTGTGTTCGCAGGAATAACGGTATTTTGCAGCGGATTACAGTAAAATGGATTTTAGTACAGGAACGTTGCGCTGCATTGCCATTTGATTTGTCATTCTAGTAATTGCCCTTTTATTCGTTTTTCAGCACGCTGGGAAAATATTATGTTTTGCCTAATGCTTAAAATTGTCACATTACATTAACAAAAACGGAGGGAAGCGATAATCCTGGGATAATAACGGCAAACAGGCGCCGCAGCGCGAACCGCGCATTTCTTAAGAAGTGGCGGGGCAGATCTGCTGTAGGGAGAAGCATCATCCCATTATATGTACTCCTCCGCTCCCCTCCTATGATGCTCTGTAATGGACCTTTACGACTGTTCATCCTGAGCCTCCTGTTTCATGAATCTAGAGTCGGGGTGCGGGTCGTCTTGTTAAATACGAATTCAGTAATGGGATAACTCGCTGATGGCTGGGGGTCTCACCACTGAGCCACCAGATGATCCCAAGAATGGGGCGCCCGTGTCCCATCCTCATGTTATTGTGGGGGTTACGTCTCCCCCCCCCCCCCCCCCCCGCAGTGATGTCAGCATGAAGGTAGTGCTGGTCACCGTCATCGCTTTAATCATTTCAATGGGGATGACGGAGATAGAAAAGCGGATGTTGCTCGACTATCTCCGCATGGGGCGCTAGTGTGCTACATTCAGTCTCTTCCTCACTACAGGAGGTGCAGTACCACCATTCACACTAGGCGATGTCACAGCTCACCTCCTCCCCTTCCTTGCACGTCATAGAGCATGCCCACAACACTGTCCCATAAAAGTCAATACATTCCCTCTATTTTTACTTAACCTTGAGTTTTATTTTACATTCGAATACATGCGTGTGACCCTATTCTATACAATAGTTGATGGTCACAGCTCACCTCCTCCCCCTCCCTGCACAGGTCACAGAGCATGCCCACAGCACTCTCCCATAGACATGGTCCCCCCTCTGTCTATTGTGTCTATGGCCCATAAAGCTGCTGTAAAGCACATCTCTGAATGCTGTTAACAGCAGCTCAGGCAAGATGGCGCCCCCAACAGTCACGTACAGACAATAGCATAAAAAAAATCTATAATCAGAAAAAAAAAGCGGATTAGAAAAATGGAAAATGCTTCACTATCTGATTTTAATTAGTATGACCTATGAATGGCCCACATCCCATCCGCGCACGGAGCTCCGCCCGGGTGATGTGATGGGCGCTCTGACATTCTGACCGAGGATTTCTAAGCCGGCGTTTAGAAGAGTAATGGCGCTATTTATTTTAAATGACCGGGTAATGGTTCCCTTTGTGTCTGAAGAAATCGCTGGAATGGAAGAGAAGGGCGAAGAGAAGAAAGTTCAGTGCTTTGTGATTACAATGAGGCGGGCGCCCCGCGGGTCACGTAGAACGCACCGGAGGGCCCACCGATTGTATTCAGGCCTGCCGTGTGAAAATCAATTTGCCGCCTTATCTCCTATCATGGTGTTATTAATGTGCAGCGATAATGAGCAAATGAGGCGTCGCATCATCGTTTAGGCTTCATTTGCTTTCAATGTGTCATCCTTTTGCACGACTCCATAGGAAGCCGAAGAGAAAATGTTATTCCACCCGAGAAACTGTTCATTCTTGGAGGCGATAAGTCTGATATCCCGCGGACCATGAGGAATCCTCATTCTTCTCATTTTTCTTTAAAGTTTCCTGAACTTTACCTTGTATGACTGCAGAACTAGAGAACAAATGCTGCTGGCGGAATGATAGTTATCAGTGGTTTTAGGGGGAGGGAGGGGGCTTATTGCACTCTTGTATGCGGCTTATTGCACTCTTGTATGGGGCTTATTGCACTCTTGTATGGCGCTTATTGCACTCTTGTATGCGGCTTATTGCACTCTTGTATGGCGCTTATTGCACTCTTGTATGGCGCTTATTGCACTCTTGTATGGGGCTTATTGCACTCTTGTATGGGGCTTGTTGCACTCTTGTATGGGGCTTGTTGCACTCTTGTATGGGGCTTGTTGCACTCTTGTATGGGGCTTATTGCACTCTTGTGTGGGGCTTATTGCACTCTTGTATGGGGCTTGTTGCACTCTTGTATGCGGCTTGTTGCACTCTTTTATGCGGCTTATTGCACTCTTGTATGCGACTTATTGCACTCTTTTATGGGGCTTATTGCACTCTTGTATGGGGCTTATTGCACTCTTGTATGGGGCTTATTGCACTCGTGTATGGGGCTTATTGCACTCGTGTATGGGGCTTATTGCACTCGTGTATGGAGCTTATTGCACTCGTGTATGCGGCTTATTGCACTCGTGTATGCGGCTTATTGCACTCGTGTATGCGGCTTATTGCACTCGTGTATGCGGGTTGTTAAATCTGATGGCTTTTTTTTTTGTTTTGTTTTTCCAACCTTAGCAATCGAGCAATTCCCTCTATGACCCCCACTAAATACTGGCATTCCCTCTGTGGCACCGCTATGTACGAGGGCTTCCACTATGGCCCAATAAGTACTAACTCCCTCTGAGACCTCGTTAGTACTGGCATTCCCTCTGTGGCTCCTTTAACTATTAGCATTCCCTCTGTGGCACCGCTATGTACGAGGGCTCCCACTATGGCCCAATAAGTACTAACTCCCTCTGAGACCTCGTTAGTACTGGCATTCCCTCCGTGGCTCCTTTAACTATTAGCATTCCCTCTGTGAACCCGCTATGTACGAGGGCTCCCACTATGGCCCAATAAGTACTACGGTAACTCCCTCTGAGACCTCGCTAAGTACTGGCATTCCCTCTGTGGAACCGCTATGTACTGGTGCATCCACTATGGCTCCTGTAAGTATCGGCATATTCGCTCTGTGGCCCCTCCAAATACTGCCACTCTCTGTGTGGTTCCACTAATTATTAGCATTTCCTCTGTGGCACCACTATGTACAAGGGCTCCCACTATGTCCCCACTAAGTGCTAACTCCCTCTGAGACCCCGCTAAGTACTGGCATTCCCTCCCTGGTTCCACTAACTGTTAGCATTCCCCCTCTCATACCAATATGTACTGGCGCTTCCACTATGGCTCCTGTAAGTTATGGCATATTCCCTCTGTGGCCCCTCTAAGTATTGGCAGTCTCTCTGTGGCTCCTTTAACTATTAGCATTCCCTCTGTGCCACCACTATGTACAGGGGCTCCCACTACGGCTCAATGAGTATTGACTCCCTCTGAGACCTCACTAAGTACTGGCATTGCCTCTGTGGTCCTGCTAAATACTGGCATTCTCCCTGTGGCCCCTATAAGTATTTCACTCCCTCTGTGGTGCCACTATTTACTGGTGCTCTCACTATGGCCCCACCAAGTACCGATACTCCATCTGTAGCTCCACTAAGTACTGGCATTCTCTCTGTGGCACTACTAAGTATTGACATTCCCTCTGTGGCCCCACTAAGTACTGGTGCCCCCTCTGTAGCCCCACTAAATCATGGCACCTCCCCTTCCTTTCCCCCTGCAGTACACAGCCCCGACGGCCCAACCTATTCTACCAGAAGCAGTGGAATAGTCTTCGTTCCTCACACAGGACTACTGCCTGATGCTGCGGCTGTCTGCAGAACATAAGCCGACTCCTCCCCCTTCTCCTGCACTCACTGTACTCTGAGAGCAGGAGACGGGAGAGGAAAGAAAATACATGGAAGTGGCATCCTGCACTTACAGTCGTGTGACCGTCTTATGTTGGGTACTCAGAGTAAGAAAGTAATTGATTGGTCGGCCGCTATTCAGTTACAGTATAACAGCGGCAGCACATCCGCGGTGATGGAGTTCAGGAGGTAAGTACATTAGAGCCCTTTTTTATTTTTATGTTGCCGTCAGCTTTGTGGGGTTTTAATCTTCGAAAACCCCCTTTAACAATAACATAATACCTTTTCTTTCCCTCATAACCAGTTTGTAGTGTTTCTTTGATGTTGTTCTCAGACTGAAATTGTAAGCCTCGCAGGTATTTTATCAGCTTTGGAAAAAAAGAGGAAAAAAAAAAATCAAGCGGCGGTGAGCTAGCGTGACGGTGAGATAGCGTGACGATTCAGGCATCCGGCGACAAACAGCTTTCTTAAGTTCGTTAGAGGCTATGGACACTTGTTGCCTGCTGTTCCCTCTCTCTGTGGTCAAATTCACTCGTGGTCAGTTGAGTTTAGGTCGGGCGATTGGTCAGGTAACCCGGAGGTGTGTTTGGGGTCATCGTCCTGCTGAAAGACTAATGATGGTCCCACGATGGAATGGCATGTCGCCTGCACAATGCTGAGGTAGTCATGTTGGTTACAGAAGTTGCTCACTAAGCTGAGTTCTGCAGAAGCAGATAGCTCTGTTCCCACTGCAGTGGCCAAGTTTGGTACTACAGGCATTGGAGTCAATGGGAACTTTGCCTGTTATACCAAGCCTGGCCACTGCAGACAGAACAGTGCTGTCTGCTTCCTTCACAAATTAGCTCCGTGTATCGGTCTGGCAACGGCTGATCAGCAGGGATTCCGGGTGACGGACCTCCACCATTCTACTATTCGTGTCCTATCTTAAGTATATGCCAGTTTACAACTGGACAGTTGATGTTGAGATGCGCCTGGTACTTGGTCTATGTGGGCTCTTATCTGAGGGGCTGCTGATATGTGGTTTTTGAGGCTGGTAACTCTAATGAACTTCTCCTCTTCAGCAGAAGTAACTCTTGGTCTTCCTTTCCGGGGCCGACCTCCATGAGGGACGGTTTCATCATAGTGTTTGATGTTTTCCATACCTTCAAAGTTCTCTAAACTTTCCGGATTGACTGACCGTCATGTCTTAAAGTAATGATGAACTGTCATTTCTCTTTAGTCGATTGGTTCCTGCCATAGACCTCAGTTGAATGGGGCTAAACACTGTATGGGACTGTGTCCCAACCCAAGCTCTGCACAACACAACTGATGCCTCAAACCCATTATGAAGGCAAGAAATTCCCCAAATGAACTCAAGGTGGAGCTGTTCATTGGTGACGGCCTCATGAAGCTGATGGAGAGAAGAGTGCCAAGAGTGCGCAAAGCGGTCATCAAGGCAAGAGACGGATCCTGCGAAGAACCTAAAATACAAAACATCTTCTGGTTTAACACTTTTTTTGCTTAATCCTAGATGTCTTTCTTCATCGTTTTCAATGATCGGTGTAGAAAAACAAAACAAAAACCGAACGACCATGGAATGAAGCGGTGTGCACAAACATTTGACTGGAGGGTAATACGGGGCGTCTCAAAATGTGGAAACGCCCATATGGAATAAAAACCGTTGGGCAGACCGTGATCTCATTTGGGGGGGAAATGGAAAACCTGGCCATGTCACCAACAGGACGGCCATTTTGAATGCCACAATCTTGGCTTCAACTCCATATCTTTCCAGTGGTAAGGTAGGCATGTGACGTATCAGACCGGCAGGAAATGTCACCAGAAAAGCAATGGTGTTCTTCATTTTAACATAACTTTTTACCGGTTTTATGTTTAACATGTTGATTTTTCTTAGTTACAGGCAATATGAATGATGGGCTTATCTGAAGCTGAACGTGTTGAGATCATCCTGATCTGAGATGAATGAAGAACACGCGTCATCCCTGAAGATTTCAGTCAACGCCTCCCAACCAAATCTCCGCAGTTCGCCAAACTTCTTTGCGAATTACAAAAATCCGTTTCTGTCGCTCATTAAACCAAAATCTGGAGAAACAAAAGTCATTACTGTTTAACGAGGCCAGAGCAGGGGTGGCTGATGCTTCATCGGGAACGGTTTTTGGTCGTCCGGATTTTGGTTCATCAGCGACAGAACCTGTTTCTCAGAATTTGGGAAGGGGTTTGGCAACTACATTGTGGGTAATGGGAGGTGTGGTTGGTGGCGTTGATTGAATTCCGCGGCGATGACGTGTGCTTCATTCACTTGACATAAGGACCATCTGAAAACGCTCCGCTTGAGATAACCCCATTATTCACATTGTCTGTAATGCCGGAAAATCGTGGTGTTAACATGAGAACAAATAAAGTTACGTTAAAATGACGAACATTGTTGCTTTTCTGGGGAATTCTCTACCAGTTTGATATATCACACAATTAGCTTCCACTGGAATCCAAGATGGCGGCATTCAAAATGGCCGTCATTCTGATGACAATGCCTAACAGCTTTCCCCTTAGCTTGTATGCGACATTGCATCAACGTCTGCCGCCCTTAACCCCTTTCCTCCCCATGACGTAAGGGTACGTCATAAGAGCGGGGTACTTCCCGCAAAACGACGTACCCTTACATCATAGGGATAGCGCGAGATCATAGCAGATCTCGCGCTATCCCGCAGCGGGAGCCGGCTGTCGCTAGTAGCCGGCCTCCCGCTGCGACAACGGGGGGCATCGGAGATGCGCCCACCCACTGTTAACTGCTTCCCTGCCGCGATCTACTTAGAGGCGCTCCCTCTGTGACTTCAGCTGGCTCTCACGATAACATATGTACCCCAAAATGGTACCAATAAAAACTACAGCTCATCTCGCAAAAAAATAAGCGCTCACAGAGCTCCGTCCATGGGAAAATAAAAAAGTTTATAGCACTTTGAAAGCAGCGATTTTAGAAAAAATAATGATTTCTAAAAAAAAAAAAGGGTTTTTTTTGTGGAAAAGTGGAAAAACCTAAAAAAAATTAAGAATTTTGGTATCGTTGTAACCATAGCGACCCGCAGAAAAAAATGTATTGTGTCATTTATGCTGCATAATTAACGCTTAAAAAAAAAAATCTATGGCCGAATCGATGCGTTTTCTCTCCCTGCTATCATTAAAAAAAATAATAAAAGTTTTACAATATAGTCGATGTACCCAAAAATGGTACCAATAAAAACTACAGCTCGCCACACAAAAAACAAGCCCTTATACGGCCGCGTCCACGGAAAAATAAAAAAGTTATGGCTGTTGAAAAATGGAGATAAAAAAAAATACCAAAAATCGTTTGGTCCTCAACGCCAAAATAGGCCGAGTCATTAAGGGGTTAAAGGTTACCTATAGGACTTTGCCTAAGGTCTATGTGAACAGAAGCCTGAACCTGCCCTTGTGGCCTCCGACAAGGACGATACCATCACTGTGGAGTATTTAAAGCTCCCAGAGGCGGCCATCAGGGATCCTTGTGTGCAGAGAGAAGAGGCTTCTATTTCATCGATGATCGCTGACATCATCACGGATTGAAGAGCGGTGCACTTTACAAGAAGGGAGTCAAGTGACCTGAAACTTTGCCTTGTGAGGAAATAGAAATCGTTAGGAAGATAGTCTTTCAGGCTGGCTCCCAGCCCAACATTTCGCCCTGTGGTTTCACAAACCCTGGAAGCAAATCGAGCACAACCGGCCAAGAGATGCTGCCTTCATTTAATGGCAGCAACAACCGGAGCCGTTAATGGGAACGTATTCGGGAAGGATGAGAGGAGAAACAGATGATATCTTACGAACACGATGAATATTATAAGTACAGAGGGTAAAAATGTAGGAGAGGTCCGAACGCTGCGTACAACAGGGTCGTGCCCCAAGGTGACCGTGCTATCCCCAAGCCAAAGACCTTGTCTCCAATTTCCTTTTTACCGTGGGACGGATAGGCCAGTCTTTCATTGCTTAAAATCTTACCAGGGGTCTTAAACAAGGTAGAGAGCTCAGATTTCTATTTGCTGCTCCCCCTTAAAAAGGTTGTCCACCCTTAAACTATGGCCAGGAAAGGCCATCAATAGTACATAGGTGAGGGTTTACCCTCCAGAACCCTGTCAATCGGCTGTTTGCTGAGCTCTCATGCACTCAGCTGATTTCTGCAGGAAGCAGACAGCTCCATTTCCAGTGCAGTGGTCAGGCTTTGTATTGGACAACAAGTTCCCATTCACTTCAATTGGAATTTTGTCTGCAATACCAAGTCTGGCCACTGCAGAGTCAGCGGAGCTGTCTACTTCCTGCGCACACCACCAGCTCAGTGCATGAGCACACCAGTCTGCTGAACAGCTGATCAGCGAAGATCCTGAGTGATGGACCCCTTCTGATCTATTGTTGATGGCCTATCCTGAAAGGTCATCAGTAGTTTAAAGCTAGACAACCCCTTTAAATCTGGTCATACATTGGGGAGTTTAACAACTGTTTTCTGAATGACTTGTCATTTATTTTTGGTCTGTGAAGACTGTCCTTTTGAGTGACAATGCCATAAGTTATTCAGCTTCAAAAAGTTTCTGACACTTGCTCAGGGTAGTGGAGAAAGAACAAAAACTCCTCTCCGCTCTCCTGCTACTTCCGTTCCACCAGTGCCCCGCCCCTTGTTGCTCTCCACTTCCTGCTCCATCCATTACACGACCAACACCAAGACTATATGACCACTGCAGCCCATTTATGGCTGACTTCATCTGAAATCTCCATTGGATGGCCAACTGCCCACAGTATAGGGCATAATTTACTAATCAGTGGGAGTCTCACCGCTGAGACCTCCACTGAACCCAAGGACGGGGGTCCCATGTTCACACTCCTCCTCACTGTTGGCTTACTGCACCCCCCGCAGTGAGGAGATTGAATGAAGCGCTGGTCGCGCAAGTATGCTAACACTCCATTCACTTTTAATGGGGCTGCGCAGGTAGCCAAGTGGCAACGGCTTGTCTAGTTCTATCAGCCCCATTGAAATGAATAGAGCGCCGACTGCGCATGCTCGGCCAGCGCTCCTCTCATCACTGCGGGGAGAGAAGCGACAGGCACAGGGGGACACGAACCACTGTTCTCGAGATCGGCAGAGCTCTCGGTGGTGGGACCCCAGTCCTGTGGATAAGGGATAACTTGTGATGATGTCCAACCCCCTTAAAGATCTTGAACTCTCGACACAAATTGACCCTGACGTGGACATCAAAAATAAAGGTTTTGAGCCTCTGGCTTCCTGGACAATCGACAAGGTGCGGTTTTTGATCTGCTCACTATTTTTGCCCTCCGGAACCTTCTGTGGAGACCACAGCACAGCATGCAACGCTCCATAGTCAGGATATTAGTAATGCAAGTCCGTGCGCTCAGTCGATGCGGCTGTGGGGCGTCCTACACCCGTCTATCCTTGGCAGCGTACTGGTTGGCGAGGACATTTTTGGCGTTTTCACATCCACAGAAGGTGCCAGCAACTCTCAGCTTTCCAAGTTTACATAACACGACCTACTTACAAAGAGCCGTGTGTCTGTCTGATTACATACTGGAGCTTCTCTGCAGAAGTAAGAAGTAGGTAAAAGCCTCGGGGAACTTTGTAGTAGGGAGCGGCGAGGCGATAAATGTCACAGCAAAATGCTGCCGAAATATACAAAGTGAATGTGAGGGATCCGTGTTTGGTTCATTGAGGTTATGGATGATCATCATCGTCAATCGGAAAATGGAACAATCGCCCCCCCACCCCTCTTCCTCCCTGCAGCATTTAATTAACACTGCCCTCTAGTGTACGGGAGTCCATAATAAAGCAGATTGTAATTCCTAAACTTTCTACGAGGGTCTCCCCGATACTAATAGCCCCTATTTATTACTGCATGTTGGCACACAACATCAGATGCGGATGTTGGCGGTATTGTAATGGAGTTTGAACCTTCCCGACAATCTCCGGTAAACTTGTTGCAGAAGGGCAGTCTAACAATATGGTGTCGAACATGAAAGGGCATCTAACTGAATTTCTCCGTATGGACAAAATGACACCGATTGACATTCATCAACATTTACGGAGACCAATCGGTGGATGTTGGCACAGTGAGGCGGTAGGTGGTCTGTATCAACAGTGGTGAGAAACTAAGATCCGTCAATTGTTGTGGATGAGCTGATCGAGCCGGTCTTCATTTCACGATGTGACGTCTGTGCATGGCCATCCGGAACATGTCTTGTCTTACACGTCGCTGTTGAAACGCTCCACCCACCGCCTCACTGTGCTAACATCCACTATTTGGTTTTCGGAAATGTTCTACAAGAGTCAATGAATATCAATGGGTGCAGTTTTTTTTCCGCATGGAGGAATTCAATTACACACCTTTTGCCTCCGACGCACTTTCATGTCAGATGCCATTTTATCGTCAAGCTTCCCCCTCTGCTGTCATCCGTCGCACGTCAACAACATTTTACTGGATATTGGCGAGAAGGTTCAGACTCCATTGCCATACCCTCATCATCGTAAAAGAGGAGGCATAGGTTTCGGAGCGATCCTCGTATCACTTGTTTTGTCCATTTTTGTCTAGTTGGGTCCAGGGGAACATGTTGCAACTTTTTGCATTACCTTTGTAATACATAAATGCCCTTGTGCTAGTCCCATGGTCTTCTAGAACCCCAACATGTCTTCTTCTTACCCAACATGTCCTACTAAAGCTGGCATTGGACTCTTGGTAGTTGACTTTGTAAGTCTTGTTGAGCGTTGCTTTCTTGAAGCTCGGAGAAGAGCATAAATCGGAGAGCTCGGTGCTCAACCAGACGCAAGCCGCAATCCTCCACAAGCAACGCAGAAAATCCCTGACTTCCACCACAAGTTTTTGGGTCGTCAGAAGCGACAGGAAGACTCATTAACAACATCTAATAATGAGCCACAGAGACCTTTTTATAACATCTCATGGCGACAAAAGGATGGGGTGTGATAAAGGCGAGCGCTCGGTGTTTAAGATCGCGAAGGAGGTATCTAAAATAGAAAGTGAGTTTCTGACTGCTGTATCCGAGCTGCAGGGCAAAGAATTATTTTGATGGTAATATTTCTTAGTCTGGGAGATGTCAAATGAGGTGTCCATGATGGGCTATGGGCAGGGATTGTAACGATGGGACGTCCTGGTATCAGCGACTCTTGCTTTGGTTGACCTCACCAGTTCATGGATTACATGGACGACCATTCATGGTCAACCACAGCCACCTGGCCATAATCGATGAGGGGTTTCAGAAGCCAAATCCAATTCGGCTGACTGACGCTTCAACTTCACTTTCTGGAGGGGTTGTCATCTTGTTAGAAGGGTCCGCAGACTAAGCCAGGTGTATCTATAGGGCTTTATTCATCCCACGGACTATACTGTTCCATAGAAAGAAACACAGTGAAAAAAGATATACTGCATAGTATCATGGCCAGCCTTCGCTATGTGCAACCCGTGCGGTCGCAAAGGGCTCTTGCCACCAGCTTGTAAAGGGGCTACCAGGCAGATGTAGGATGGGAGCGAATGCTCCCCTTTAGGTCCACCTGGGCCGGTGATCTTCTTTCCCCATACAGAAGCGTCTGGTAGAGCTATATGAATCATCCACCTCCTGGCTCTGTTTCCACCCCTCTGATGTTCCAAGGTGCCGCTGTCAGGTTATTGCCGCCCAGGCAACACAATTGCTTAGTTCTGCTACTGTATTTATGTTATGAGCTTGATTTTAGTGTAGTATGTATGTACTGAGCTTTGTTATTGGGCTGTACTTATTATGAGCTTGATTCTGGTATTGTATCTGTGTACTCAGGTTGGTTCATGGTGGATTTACGTCTATGAGCTTGGGTGCTGCATATATGGTATGAGCTTGGTTTTGGTACTGTATGTTATGAATTCAGTTTTGGTGCTGAACCTATGTTATGAGTTTGGCTTTGGCACAATATTTGTTATGAGTTTGGTTCTTGTGCTGTATTTATGTTATGAGCTTGGTTCTGGTACAGTATTTATTCACAGAACTGTTCTAGTGTGGGTATGCTGCTAAATTGCTGCTTTTTCGCAAAGCAGAACAGGCAGATTGCCTATCAGTGCAATATATATAAAATGACAAGGGGTAACCAAAAAACATTGTGCACAGGGTGCCATCTAACCTAAGGCTGGCACTATATAGTGTACATCTATTAGAATCGGGCCATATGTGTGGTGCATGCCTGACAGAGGGATGCATTAGGAGCTTTACTGGACATCAAAGAAGTTCTATAGTGAGATATGAACAGGGGCTAACTTGACCTCAAAGTGTGTAGCTTCTGAGGTCTGCAGCAATCAGCTCTACTCAGCAAAGGAGCCTGGTAGAAAGTGTTCAATTCCCCTGCAATGCCACCACAGGAGAGATGAAGTACTGCATGTGTTGGGTCCTCCAGTATGGTATATTCTTTTTATAACACTTTTTATAAAAATAAGCAATGGGGCACAATTTGTTTAAAGCAACCAAGTAGTTTTTTGATGTAGTTGTGTTGAAAGGGGCGATTTCTGTATTGGTCTGAAGGGGCTTTCAAGTTACTCTGCGACTGATTTACTAACAGTTTCCACCACTTTTCCATGCAGATGAACTGCTGCCGGTAAAACCAAGCGCTGTATTATGGCGGTCTGGATACGGTTTTAAAGGCTTTTCACACTCTGATTAAAACATGTGTTTTTGGAAATTAACACTTTTTGTAATTCATTTTCATTAAACATTTCTGCTTGTTTTGATTTCTATGCTTATATTGTTTCCAAGGCACTGCTGACCGGAGGACTGAAGTCTTAGCAAATTCTGTTAGAGTAAGCTGATTGTTTCTCAGTTCCTCCCATAGTCTGGTCCCCTGCCCTGTTGTAAACATACATTTACTGCCTGTTGACTGGGCTATTACAGGCTGCTGTATGATAGTGCTGAGGGATGGTGGAGGAGATCTGAAGGACAGAGAGTACAGCCGAGAAAGCTACTATTACAGAGGGCTATAATTCACTTCTTGTGAATTTTCCGCCCTTATCAGCAGCAAGGGGAATGGACCAGCAGCTTCTCAGAAAGCGGATGGAAAGATAGCTGTGTAGTGTTGAGTGGGCGTGGTTATGCTACACAGCCTCTGAAAGAGGAGAAGGGAGGAGGAGCTGAGCTTGTGCATGTTCGTGAGAGAGACTAGCTGATAAGTCTTTAAGCCAGAAACTTGAATATAGGAGAGCCTGCAAAACACGTATGAGGCTTTCTAAATGTATAAGAAGGAAACCTCAATGCAAAAAATATAGATAAGTGCATCGTTTTTTTCCGCAGGGGGTTACTAAGATGTGTGTATTGGTTTTTCATGCAAAAAGGTTTCCATAGGCTTTAAAAGCTCGTGCTTAAAAGTCATTTATGGCTGCGGTTCTATGAAGCTGAGATATGGGGAGCTTTGGTGTGGTTCTCTAATTGTAAAGCTGTTGTTGCTCCTATCTGACATTGAGAGTGCACTGTGCTCACTGGGGATTTTCTCTCCCTGAGTACAAAATAGCGTCTCTATAGGTTCAAAAAGTGCAAAAAGAGGAGTGCGACATGGATATCATAAGAAGATAAAATGATCAATTGATGAATAATATCCCCTCTCCCAACCACTACCTATAAATGCTTGAGTCTTCACAAGTGTTCTCAACCATTTCCACGTTCTATCGTAATATATGGCCTCCGTTTCAGCTTTTACAAGAAGTGTTGTCCAACTTTCCTAAAAATATGTCAACGTGAGCGGATGCCCTCTACTGGCTGTTCTTGTCATTCTACTTGCTAGTGACACTACTAGTGCTAGTCACACTTACGTCTCACAATTCCCAGTCATTGTTACAAGACTTAAAAAGTCTAACATTGACCTGCAGGAATGCTGCCTTCCAATAAGTGGCGCTGCCGAGGTATTGTCCAATCTTTCCATTTGCATATTTCCCAGGGGAACATGCATGGCCTTATAAGTCTCCTCACACCTTCTAGATGCCCTCCCTAAGAGGATTTGATACCCCTCCTGAAAATCGTAGTGACTATAGATGCAACACAACTGATACGCGCCAAAACAGCATCCATACACGTACGCAGGAACAATGCGGCAAAAGTCACGGATGGAAATTGCGTGATCCTGTGTGAATGAGCCCTCATGTGTTTGTTGTCTCCTTTGTCTTCCAGACGGACAGCTGATACCTGGGAGTAACGGTACAAGATGCAACATCCCTGGGAACTTCATGTGCAGCAGCGGGGACTGCATCCCGGGAGGCTGGCAGTGTGATGGGGTGCCCGACTGCTTCGATGAGAGCGACGAAAAAGAGTGTCGTAAGTTGGAACTTCGTTGCTTCCTTTCTTTATCCACACTTGAGCAACTCCAGACAATCTGGGAGGTTTTATTCAAAGGGGTTGATTGGCATCTATATTAAAAATGAGACGCAAAGTTTACACTGTTGCATGGTGAAACAAATTAAATCTAAGGTCAGAGAGCACAGAAGTCAGGATAGTCAGAAGGAGCACAGGTCAAAACCAGGAAAGCGCTGAACTGCGGCTTTGTCACAATGGAAGGGAGACCAGTTGCTTAGGCATCCTCCATAGGGGAAGATGCCTATTATTATAGTAGGTGTCAGCTGAGGATTGGTGGAAGTCACGCACTGGCCCTTTAAGAGGAGGGCGCGACTGCGTGTAAGACCTATGGGCAAAGACTTCGGAGCGAGCGGTGACACTGGAGCACCGTGCACCATGTAACCACCAGAGGTGTCTTGCCGTAACCCCCCGAACTGGTGAGGGGCGCATAGACGCCGTAACAGTATCCACACTGTGCCACTGAGTAATCTGGTGTAGAGACTTACTAATTTACAAATGGCGCACATGTTCAATCTGTTTCGCCACCAGGGGACCCGCCACACTGTTCAGGAAGAGCAATAGCACTCTCTAAGGGTGCTTTCACACTTGCGCTGGGGATCCCCATTTAGGGAACAGGATAGGGAATCCCCGCTGCCAAATGATTCCGTCTGTGGAACGACTCTATGTCCGGCTACTATATGACTTGTATTCTGTATTGATCTCCAGTTTTCCCCTCTGCAGGCTGCATCTGTAAATCTCAGTTCTTTCTTATCTCGTCGGAGGAGCTGCTGTCAGGTGTCTTCTATACACTGCACATGGAGAAAATGGCAGGTTCTCCTTCCTAACTTTCTGTTGCATGCATACTCGTATAACGAACAGCATTATGGAGGACTCTAGAGACGTACTGAGCAGTGCAGATGTGATTTCAGCAGCTGTGTGACTGTAAATCACTCACTATTCACTGCAGCTACATCTGTGTGAATTTCTCTCCCCTGTGGGCAGCATGAGTCAGGACTGCATAAGTCTGTCTTATTATCTCTGTTACTAGAGATGGACTTTGCTTTACAACAGGCAGTGGACAGCAAATTAGAAGGAAGGGAGACCCCTAGTGGCCAGCACTGTAGAGGGATTTTTCAGCACAAAACATAATTTTAGGTAAATAAATAGAGGTTTTGCTCATTATCATGTTGCCATATGTTGTCTGTGGAGACCATCTATGTTGAGTGTGCGATGTGTAGCGGTACTTGGAGTTGGCTCAGTCCGGTGGAGGCTGCAGGCGGATAAATAAATGGATGCTTTGTGACCTGTGCAGGGAGGGAGTAGATAGTCACAGCTGATCCCTATTGTGACTAGTGGATCCTGTGTTATCTACATATACGTGTGCACCTCTCAGTATAATCCTGCTGTGGTGTTAGTAAGATGATAGCTGCTAAGCTTTCTCTACAGATCAGGATGTGTCGGACTACTATTAGGCTCTGTGGTCAGTGTGCAGGGAGGGGAGGAGGGGAGCTGTGACATCTATTGTGAATGTTGGATCCTGTGTTATCTACATATAGGTGACACCTCTTAGTGTAATCCTGCCTGTGATGTTAGGGAGATGACTGCTCTAAAGCTTTCTTTACAGATCAGGAAGTGACAGACTAGTATTAGGCTTAGTAGTCAGTGTGCAGGGAGGGGAGGAGGTGAACTGTGACATCACTTATTGTGAATGATGGATCCTAAGAAAATGCAAGCGGCTGACGCTACTGCTTATGTTTCAGCAGCGTTACAATTGCATCCCGTCTAAACTTTCCTCTGTGACCTACCATAAATGCATCAGCAACAAAAGCACAAACATATACTTTGTGGCTCAATTCCTCACTATTTGCAAGACCTCTGTTTGCTGTGGGTGAATGAAAACATTGACATTTTTCATTTAGAGGCCGAAAACATGTGCAATTGTAGTACTTGTCATTGCTGGCCAAACAGCATGGACGTCATGTCGATATACTTTATCTGCACCGATACATTGTAACAAACTATCAGGACAGGAGAGAATTCGAGAAAGGGAATCTGCCACCTTCATACACGCTTTTATGGGGAGTGCGCGTATGTCGGCCTGAAAAATGGCAGATTTTCAGTCCGTGTGTTGACTTCACTGGAGGACACCACGGGAACGGGGGAGCGGTAGAGTATAAAGAATACATCCCTCGGCTTCCCATTAGTTTATAGTGCTGTTCAGAGCTGACCTTTAATGCACAAAAGGAACATTTTCATTCACTGACAGCAAATAGAGATTTTGAACATTGTGTGGAGTTTATCAGAAAGTTGCAGAATCTTTTCAGAAGGCAGTTCCAAAAACTTGAATGATACAAGATTTATTGAATAGATGTCCATATTACTTAAGACTTCACATTTGGGTCTTTGCACCAAGTTCAGGAGTCTTGGAGATGGAAATACTTATTGCATGCTGTTACTACCTCTGCTGACCAAGGGTGGTACTGCAACCTTGTTCCTGAATTGCACTTCTCACTAAGCCCTTAATCCTACAAATGAACTAGACTCAGCAGAAAACATAGAATACCGATCCAAGAAGACAAGGTTAGCAGTCAGACACATCAAAAACCACGTATATCGTGATCAGTGATGAGTTAACATTTATTAGGTATGCATTAACCCTTTCCAATCCACTGTCTGACGTCTGAAAGCATTTTGATTAAAGGCTGTACAGCTCTGATGTCGGAAGACATCCGGCAGGGCATTCTTATTGTATATTGCCGGTCGCTCTGTTGTCGGGGGGCTTATCCAGCATGTCCCATAGCGCAGTACTGGCTCAAGCCAGCAGATGGTGCCATTGTATAATGGCAGAAAGAGAAAGCCCCCTAGGAAACCCTGAATTCAAAATTGGATTGCAAAGGGTTAAAGGGGTTGTCTCCTTTTAATTAGGACTCCCTTTATTAAAATAATAAACTGAGATATACTTCCTCTTGTGCGGCTGCCGAGATCTAGTAGCACACTAAAGTCCCAGTTATTGCTGTGGCAGATGGTGTTACAGGAAATTAGGTGACCACTGCAGCTAATGAGAGGCTGCAACATCATGTTCATTAACTCCCGACATAATGGCGCTCAGGATGTGACAACCCCCCTTAAAAAAATAGCATCTAGAAAGTCTATTAGTCAACAAACTAATCCTATTGCATCCTGTAAATCAAAGTTGTCAAGGCCCTGAAATCTACTACAGAGTAACTGTCCTGATAAGCATGACCCTGCAGCTACTACAGAGTAACCGCCCTGATAAGTGTGATTCTGCAGCTACTACAGAGTAACCGCCCTGATAAGTGTGACCCTGCAGCTACTACAGAGTAACTGCCCAATAAGTGTGACCCTGCAGCTACTACAGAGTAACTGCCTGATAAGTGTGACCCTGCAGCCTACTACAGAGTACCCTCCCTGATAAGTGTGACCCTGCAGCCTACTACAGAGTACCCTCCCTGATAAGTGTGACCCTGCAGCCTACTACAGAGTACCCTCCCTGATAAGTGTGACCCTGCAGCCTACTACAGAGTACCCTCCCTGATAAGTGTGACCCTGCAGCCTACTACAGAGTACCCTCCCTGATAAGTGTGACCCTGCAGCCTACTACAGAGTACCCTCCCTGATAAGTGTGACCCTGCAGCCTACTACAGAGTACCCTCCCTGATAAGTGTGACCCTGCAGCCTACTACAGAGTACCCCTCCCTGATAAGTGTGACCCTGTAGCCCACTACAGAGTAACTGCCCGATAAGTGTGATTCTGCAGCTACTACAGAGTAACCGCCCAATAACTGTGACTCTGCAGCTACTACAGAGTAACCACCCCGATAAGTGTGAATCTATAGCTACTACAGAGTAACCGCCCCGATAAGTGTGACCCTGCAGCTCACTACAGAGTAAATGCCCGATAAGTGTGATTCTGCAGCTACTACAGTGTAACTGCCCAAAAAGTGTGATTCTGCAGCTACTACAGAGTAACCGCCCCGATAAATGTGACTCTGCAGCCTACTATAGATTAACCGCCCTGATAAGTGTGGTTCTACAGCTACTACAGAGTAACCGCCCGATAGGTGTGACTCTGGAGCTACTACAGAGTAACCACCCCGATAAGTGTTATCCTGCAGCTACTACTGAGTAACTGCCCAATAAGTGTGACCCTGCAGCCCACTACAGAGTAACTGCCCGATAAGTGTGACCCTGCAGCCCACTACAGAGTAACTCCCTGATAAGTGTGATTCTGCAGCTACTACAGAGTAACTCTATCAGGGCTCATCAGGGTATATAAAATAATAACATATATGCAAACCAGACCGTGTCAAAGTAATAGCAGCAGCAATGCAATAGCACTCCAAACACACTGGCCAGTGATGCAACAGAATGCCACTGCCTCCTGAAGACTCCTACGGGGCCCTAGAGTGTCGGGCAGTAGTATCGGCATCTGTCTTCTGGCACCGACTGAACCAGAAACAAAGAAAAAAATGATATTATATATGCGGTAGCTCTAAACATTAAGGGCCGTGTGAACCCGCTCTCACCTGTAGGGCTCTGGCAGCGCTCCTCTGGTCCTGATGCTGGGTTGTCCATCTCTCATTGTGTAGCAGCCGTGTCCTGGTATCTGCTCCATAGATTGTGCTGGAAGATACAGCAAACCTTCTTGTAACAGCAAGTATGGATGTGCATCTCGGAGGAGAGGACTACCTGATTGGATGGCAAGTAGCGCCTCCTACTGCCAGTAGTGACACGGGCACCAGCAACACGCAGAACTAGGGAAGAGTCCCTCAGAGAGAGGAATTGTCTCCAGTCCCTTTTTTGGGGTGTCTTGCTGTTCCTCTCTGGCGCTCCTGCTGTCACTTTCATTTGCACCAAAGCCGGTTAAACTGATTCACAATGGCGGCTGCTTCCTGACTGGTTGGGTTGATGTCCCTGGAGTGGAAGTGACTTGGGGTTCGGTTGCTACTATGTAAGCGCTGCTAATGCCTGTGTAATGGAGCTAATTGCAAGACTGTTCCTGCACTTGTAGGTTCAGCCTGGCAGTTGTCGGGCAAACACGAACACTAGCCCCCATGTAAGAGCACGCTCAGCCATGTCCACGCGGGACGGATTCGCCACTGCATCAAAACCTCCATCATTTGGTATGAAGTTTGGTGCAGAATTCCGCCCCTCATTAGAAGGTGTTGGATTCTGCAGCGTATCCAGTGCTAAAATTGACACGCTGAGGATGTAAATTCCGTAACGCATGCCAATTTCTCTACGGATTTCCCTACCGATTGTTGCCGAGACTTGTACTGAGCAGTTCAAGCAGGATGACAAGTCCAGGTGCCGACCGCAATCAGCGGAGCTCCACCTGCTTAGCCATGTAATAGCAGCTTTACTGCCCTGTAATATACAGGAGGGGCTGCTGTGATAACAGCCGTCTCATAGTCCCTGAACTAAGGCCTCATGCACACGGCAGGTCCAGATTCCGGTTGCCGAATCCCGCACGGAATCCGGCCCTGACCGCAGCGGGACATGCGCAGTACAGATTTTTTTTAAACCCTGCTTTTCCCGGGTCAGACAGCTTCCATTGACTTCAATAAAAGCCGTCCGTGCGGGACCTACAGGAAAATGGAGCATGCTGCCATTTTTCATCCGCGACTGGAAACCGTAATTGTGAATGAAGAATCGGTTTGACACGGGCGAGGGCGATCTCCAGCGGTGGCCACTAGCACCCGAGTTTTCCCAACAATTGTCAGGCTGAACCTGCAAGTACAGCTGCAGCCCGGCAATTAGAGCTATTCTAGAGCACTCACAGCTGTAATAGTAATACACCCGCGTGATTGAGGCCGTATACTGTGTGATGCGTAAGTGTTGCCACTGTATATATAATTAGCTGATGTGCATCAGCAGCCGTCCAGGACCTTCCTTAGGGGGCCATCACATATGCGTTAGCGGCTGCCGCTGGTGCACGCTTCCCTCAATAATTGCTGGGATATACTTGCTAATGCAGGAGCCGCCCGGCAATTAGCGCTACTACACGAACGTTAACGGCACTCGGGTAATGGCACCCTCAGGCAGAAGTGTTCTAATCTCCCCTCTTATCGTGTTCCCTGAATCCCCAGTACTCTGTGCGACTCTGAGAGATGCTTCCTAGGCGATTCCTCTCCTTGATGGCAGATAGATAATCTATTGCAGCGGAGGGACGCTGAACAATGACAGTTTTGTAGAAAAGCCGATTCTCTCCAGATCCCAGCGTATTAGATAATTGGTGTCTTGGAAAATAAAGCATTTACACCAAAAATTGTCACCCGGGGTTTTCCAGTAATATCAGCAATGGTTCCTTACAGCCCTGCTATGCCGTTTACTGCACCTGGCTAATACTGGTTGTCCAATTACAAAATGGGGAAAACGGGGCAAATCCATGCAGGACCACCGTATGTGGTCTGTGCATTGATTTCATGCCGAGAGTTGACAAATTAGGCTCCAACGGTAGCACTTCCACCTATGCGCTGCTTAATTCATAGCCACGCGGTCTGCTTTGGCGACTTTGTTCCCCACCCACCTCCTCACCACATGCCCCCTGTTGTATTCAATGCATCACCAGCTCCTCTTGCCTTGACCTGCAGGCTATATATATTTATCCATATATGTGTATGTACCCACTTGATAAAGGGTTTTATGCCCAAAATGTTGCTATACTTGGCACCAGGAGGCTATTCTAATTGCATGAAACTCTTCACAAGCGCCCGCTATCCATTCTGTTTTGATGTTTGGAGAGTTGACAAATTAATCCGCATATAGAAAAATTCCTGTGATCTGCCCTTCTTGAAGACTTGGATGCTTTTAACACTCTTATTTGCTGTTACAACCACCTTACCCGTTCTCATGCCACTTTCTCTATCATTGATAAAGGAGTCAGGAGGAGAGCAGAGAAACTTGGCACATCCAGGAGCCGCGCACTGTCAAACCGAGCTCAGAAGCAGCTGCACAGCCGACTATGTGCTGGAGTTGCACAGACTCTACTGCAGATAAATGGTAGCAATATATATTTTTAATGTATACGACTTTTTAGGGAGCAAACGAGGAATATGAAAAGTCAACGCAAAGATGTCCATAGCCTTCAATCTACATAGGAATTTAAAAAACATGGCAGAATTGCGTTTTTGTTTTTTTTATTTCACTCCACTTAAAAACTTTTACATTTTTTTTTTCCATTACTGTAAAACCTTTTGTAAATGCTGCGTTGATGGAAAAATAGGAGTTATCAGTTTTTGAAAGTGGGGAGGAAAAAACTAAAAATGAAAGAAAAACAAAGGGCCTTGTATTTAAGGGGTTAAAACTCTGATTTCTTCTTTTTGTTTTTCTAAAACTTCAGCAAAAATTCACCACCACGTAAATTGCCATAAATGCTTTCTCTCTATTTGCGTTTTCAGCAGAAGAGGCAGAAAGTAATGGCTGCAATTTACAGCGAGTTCTATACACACACAACTCGGCGCCCATTCTCTGAATCCCACACATATCCGAGGATTAGCAGTTGTGACTCCCCACTGACTGATCAGCGTGTCCAACCATCGATTCCTTCACCGCGCAGAATTCTCCACCAGACCAGCGATCTAGATGAATGAGCAGAAGGACTGGCATATCTGTGCAACACGCCAAAAATAAGTCATTAGATGTGTTTCAGGGTGAGCCCCTTCATCAGTTGAGCTGGGATCGGGGTGAGCCCCTTCATCAGTTGGCTGGGATCGGTACATAGAGGGCTTCTTAGATCATCAGGAGTCCTCCTGCTCCTCTACCCCAATGATCCACCAAAAGCCATCTTTACCCATTGGTGTCCTGTCACTGTTCCTTGGGATGATCCAAGAGACCTTCTCGGTACCCATCCCAGCACAACTGATGAAGGGTCTCACTCCGAAACGCGTTTTTACCTGACGTACAATTTGCATCTAATTGCTTTATCATTGGAGTGTTGTGCCCATAGCCTTCGGGTTACCATGTCATTCATCAGACTGGATAGGATGGTGAACATGGTGGGATTCGATCCCGCTTTCAGATAAGTTATAAGAGGATGGTTAGAATATTTAACCCCTTGAAAGGCAACTGATGACTCGAATTTAGGTTTTGTATAAGATATAGAAATGGGGTTCATAAGTCGGCACGATGATCACTAGACCAAAGGTATTTTGGAGTGTCACCTTGGCCAAGCTGAATGTTGACTCCCCCCATGGACTCCACATTATGAGCCTTTTTGTGTCCATGGGAGTAGCATCCACAGGATGTCAGGGTTCTTCCTTGTGGCAATCAGTCGGCTTCCCGACTTATGAGCCCTTCTCGTATGTCTTTATAACCTTGACACATTTCAAAAACTGGACTTTACTTCAAGGGGTCGTCCAGTTTTTGAATGACTTTTTCTTTAAAATCTACATCTGCAAATGCATTACAACAAAAGCAGCGGTACTCGCCCTTCCTCCAGCGCCGCAGCCCTTCCGGTCCTTGTTCGGGAATGGCGACCTCCTGACCATTACAGCCAGTCAGAGCCCACGGCGGTCAGGTGCCATTCTGGCCTTATGGCTTCCAGGATTGGAACTGTGATGCCAGGAGAACAGTATATGACCGCTGTGGCCGCTGATGGCTGCAGAAGCCCAGTGGTCGCCGTTCCTAAACAAAGACTGGGAGGACCGCGGTGCTGGGGGAGAGGACCGGTACGTAGCGCTGCTTTTGTTATTTTATCACATTTGCAGCTACAGATTTTTAAAAAATGGTCCGACAAATGGGATGACTCTAATTTATTAATATAGTCCCCTCTAATGCCCTTGGTGTTGCTGTAGGGCAGGGGTGGGCAGCCTGCAATCTACGGGCACATGCCGCCCCTGCCGGGTGGCCACAGACATACTTGTGCCGGGTGGCAGCTCACATATATCTCCCATGGCAGGAAGAAGTGTAATGGCGTGGAGTGTGGAACTTGCATTCATGTTCCATTTGAATGGGTTCATTCACACAAGCTGTTTTTCATTCAATAGTCCGAATGTGAAACCTCGTCGGACAAGATTGGTGGTGATGATCCGTTCAGTCCAGGCCGACTTTCGGTCACTCCACGGATCATCGTTCTCCATTTATTCCTCTCCTTGTCCGGCTGAGATCCATAAAGTATTTTGGAATAGTGGACTAGTTTGCCATTGCTTCTCCACCCCTCCCCATGTATCCGGGCTTGGGACATGTTGCTAGCTACATGGCGGTGTTCGGACAAGATTAGGACATGCTAGAAGTCTTGCCGCTCCTGGCCATGAGTAAACCTTCACTTCCGGAACAGTCCAGCGCCGTATCCTACAACTGCTGTATGTATTATTACTTAATGAGGTGATACCATTTCTGCAATCTCAGAGGTTCCTTCTAAATGCCATCCTGTTTCATACTCCAGAGCTGCATTCAGAATTCTGCTAGTTGCAGGTTAAATGCTTTAAACTGCCACCCATGCTTCTCCAGCCAAGCTGAAACTGAGGCCAGGTTGCAAATATTTCGTCCACAATTCACGCAAATGAAGCTTATCTTATACCCCAATGACATGAGCGGACACGGCCGCCCGCAGGACCTTCTAGGAATCTTACTGATTGCATGCCGCCATAAGATGGGTCTTGTCATCGTGTGACTATTGTTTTCTCTTTCCTCTTCTTTTGCTCTATACATCAGACAAGTATGTAAAAATCCGAAGACCGGCGTCGCTGCGGACAGGTAACTCCTCCGCGGATGTTCTAGATGTACGTTCATGCATGCCGCACATCCATCTGTACTTCATCGTGGGTGTGAGGAGGCAGCCATTTTTTCAAACTGGGTCCAATAAACAGCCGATGCTTAAACGGGACGGCCAAGTCTTATACCGTAGACACCGACAAAATGGCTGCCTCGGAGAAATGTGCGCTTGTATTGTGGTATCCCCGGCCTCCTGCCCGCCACCCGTGCCCTCCTGCCCGCCACCCGTGCCCTCCTGCCCTTACAACCTCCGGGGCTGCTAAATCATCACCATCTCGAAGAAAGTCCTTGTTGGCCTCCTCCGCAGTCGCCACGCTCAGACCCTTGTTGTACCGCGGGGTGTTGGACCCTGGGCAACCTACGGTCTCGTTCACACAAGCGTATTTGCGTAGTGTATTACGCCGCAATTTCTGCTCACGTAATACGCCGTACGAAAAAAAACGTTGATTTCAATAGGATCGCTCAGAGAAGCGTATTTTTTCACGCGGCATTCGACCGCGTAAAAAAAAATACACGGCATAAAATATTTTGGTGCGTTTTATGTATCACTATGGGCCATTGAAGAGAATGGGCCGGCGCAAATACACAGCGAGTACGCAGGGAACCTGCCCAGCAAGTACACGGGCCCTTTTACATACTTTTTTGCGCAATGCTCTTACGCCCGTGCGAATGAGCCCTGCGTGTTGTCCCGATGCACAAGGACTTTACTTCTTTCCTGTCGTCATCCATTTCCATTAGGGTCGTCATTGGTTAATAATGACAATGTGTTTATCTGCCACCGCTATCTAGATCTCTTATTCAACCTCCGTGGACGCAGCACAACAGATAACCTTAGCGGGAGGGGGGTAACGTTTCTCCTTAGGGAGAGCACCTGTGGAGACTTATAAGGTCATGCATGCTCCTCTGGGAAATTTATGCAAATGAGAAGATAGTATGGTTGTAATGCCTCCACAGCGCCACCTATTGGAAGGCAGATTTTCTTCAAGTCAATGTCTGACTTTTCAGCAGGCTTTGCATTAATAACTAGGAATATAAGCCAAAGCCAGAGTCTTCTCCCGGATGGAAGAGATAGCCACGTACAGATGGACTGTTTCAACATTTTAGCCCTTCATCAGTGTGCAGTAGGCTGTTGGTTGGCCAGGTGAGAGGCCTGTGACGAGAGCAGCTAGTAGGGGTGTGAGGAGACTTATAGGGCCATGCAACATGACCTAGTATTAGGATAGGCAATCAATACCACATTGGTGGACGTCCGTTTGCAGGGGCCACAGTGATTGGGTTTGTGCTGTGGCCTCTTTATTGTATACCAGCTACAACACCGATAATTGCGTAGTGGCTATGCCTGGTATTGCAGTCCCTTTACTTGAATGGCACCAAGCTGCAGCCAGGCCACGTGACGTGACAGGCGAAGAAGAGGCCGCAGTTTTCACCCGAATGTCATAGCCCCATTAAGAGGTTGGTTGTCAGGGATGCTGGGAATGTGACCCCCACCAATCTGATGTTGACCACCTATTTCGAGGATAGGTAATCACTACATAAGTCCCATATAACTCCTTTAAAGGTCTTCTCCCTCAAAATTAAAGGGGTTGTCCACTTGCTGGATGCTTGATTGTTTTTTTAAGTATAGCCTCAAATTTGTTAACCCTTTCCAGTACACTGTCTGACCTCTGAAGACATTATGATTTAAGGCTGTACAGCTCTGATGTTGGAAGACGGCCGTCGGGGTTCTCTTACTGTATATTGCCAGCCTCGCTGCTGTCGGAGCCTATCCAACGTGTCACCTCATGTAGTACTGGCTTTAGCCAGCAGATAGGGCTGTTGTATAACAGCAGAAAAAGAGTAAGCCCCCTAGGAAAACCAGGATACAAATTGGATTGGGAAGGGTTAAAATAACAGAAGTAGGGGTACTTACCTGCCCTTTGCCCCACCGATTCAACACTGTTCTTTGTTATAAAACAGATATCCCCTAACCACTGCATCCAATCAGAGGCTACAGCACTCCGTGGGAGTGAGCTGTTAAGTGCATGTTAACCCTGTAATGAAATAACCAATTTTAGCCTTACAGGAAGTCTGTCAGGTGAAAGTAACCCTTCGAACGATTAGCGCTGCCAGATGAACACTCAGACATGAAGTAGATCATAAGTGGAGGGAGACAGAGGAATCACAGAGCTCCTCTGCTGCTGCTGCTCTCCCCTCCCCTTCTCTCTCTGCTCTGCACACACTGACTTAAAAAATAACAACTGTAAATTCAGTATTGCCGACCCAACTTCAAACGGTTGGAGCTCCAGTTCTGTAAGTGCTAAAAACATGGTTATTATGACATTTAAAAGCCAAGAATTGGTATTTACAAATGATGCCAAAAGCATGCTGATAGAAGCGCCGTTCGTACAAAACTGTCATTTCCTTTTCCTGCAGAACGAACAGCGCTCATTCAAAACTGTAAGGGGGTTAAGATATTCCCCATCTATAAGATAGGGGTCCAAAGGTTCTCGAATGGGCACACATATGCACCGCCAATCCATTCATTTTAATGGGATTGCCAGAGATAACCAACTTGGTTTCAACTATCTCGGGCGCTCACGCTGAAAGGAATGGAGTGTTGTACGTGTTTTTAAGGCCACGGCTCCATTCATTCGGGACCTTCAGGATCATCGATCATCCTAGCGGTTGGACCCTCACCAACCAGATCCATATTCTGCAGATAGGGGGTGTCGTCATTTTGTGATACAACCTCTTTAACTTTCCACTAACGGATCCTATTCTACTTTTGTATAAGAATCGTACAATTTTTTTAACCAAACTGCAAAAAAAAAAGTGAAATAAGCCGATAAGTGCAAGTTCTGTGCGAATTCATCTCTTCTTCCCTTTTTTTTATAAAGTTAGTTTCCAGCGGCCTGTAGATCCATTTTCCGCATCGGTTTGTCACATCAGCCTGACACCATTACAGGGTTTGTGTTAAAGGGTCCATAAAACAAAGCGGCCAGCCGCATCTTCCCGGAACGCTCCGACTCCTAATATTTCATGGGATTCAGACAAGTCAATTCTCCGGGATAAAGTCACGCCGCTGATAACATTTCCGAGACGAGAGCGCGGCACCCTGTCACTCCTGATACTCTTCACCGAGCGCATTCGCTGCCTGCGACGTAACATGATGGGGCTGACAGGTTAAGATTTGCCTCAGTAAGCGAGGTACCTTGTATGAGCGCAAATTATCTCTGCAAGGATATATAGATATCAGCACCGTGCGGCGGCGGCCGCGGCGTTCCCAGCCAATGCTAATACCCTCTTGAGAACGTTAAAGGAGAACGAAACCTGAATCAGACGTCTAGAAGAGCGCAGAAGTGTAAGAGAAGATCCCTGCATTGGTCATATAAAGGACCCTAATAAAGGACTGATGTCTCTACTGTAATATATATATACACACACACTGAATGACCACTTTATCAGAGATCTGTGGATCAGTTTCAGTGTGAATCCACATTAGATGGGAAAATCCAGCGATCGGAGCGACTTCTAACGAGGCCCGGTCGTCGGTGCTGGACTAGCCGGGGTCTCACTGCCAACCCGGGGGGAATTCTCGTGTAATAGTGTGGAGAGTATACCGAGAATGGCGCGATCGAGAAAAAACATCCAGAGAAAGGAGATCCTGTGGACGGAAACAACTTATCACCGAAAGGGGTCAGAGGAGGATGTCAGGAATCGTTCTGATGAACAGGCTGTACAGTCAGGAGCAGCTGAATACAACACTGGAGCTCCAACTAACATGTCTGAATGCACAACTCGCCATTTCTTACCACGGATGGGCTATAACAGCAGACGACCAGTTCCAGCGCCATTGTGTCTAAGAGAAACAGAAAGACGAGACTCCAGCGGGCGAAAGAGCACAAAACTTGTATCACTGAGCAGCAGAAAAACATCTCCTGGTCAGATGGATCCAGATATCTGTGCTGATGGGAGGTCAGAATTTGGTGCAAGCAGCATGAATCGCTGACCCCTTCCTGTCAGCTGGTCAGAGCATGTCAGCACCTCCATCTAATCTGCAGCAACTACAAGAAGCTTCCTGTCCGCAGGGGCCGATATTCCTGAAGAACGGTTTGGTTTGGTTCATCGAGTGCTACATTGATTGGCTGAGCAGCAGTCGAAGAACCAGTCAGAGCCATCGCATTGTGGAGGCGGGATTTATGAATTGGCCAATCAATGCCACTGCTCAGACAATTCATAAATCCCACCTCCATGACGAAGTTGCTGGGATTAGTTCTTCAACTGCTACTCAACCAATCAATGTAGCGCTCGAAGAACCAGTCACAGCCATCACATTGGTTCTCGAGCGCTGCTTGGCCAATCAATGCAGCGCTCGAGAACCAATCAGAGCCATCGCTTTTTGGAGGTGGGATTTATGCATCCTGTAACCAGGAAGCGATCTTCTGTGAGCGGCCGAGGACTGCTAGAAGCATGTTGGAGCTCTGGAGAGCAGCGGGAGGGAGCTAGATCGAGCCTGCTAGTATAATAAAACACTCCCCGAAAATAAGACCTAGTGCCTCTTTTTGGGCTAAAATTTTCAGGGAAACGCAGTAGCAGCAGTACAGTCGGATGTTGAGGCTCGTTATGGCCTGGTGTATTTCATCTGGATCCGGTGACTGTCCTGTCTCTATTCATTCCTCCTCTGTAACCGTGAGACCTCACGCTGAGCGGCGCTGACACATCGCCCTGCGAGGCTGCTGAGGCTGACGATCTCTGCCAGTTCCCTCGCTGTGCTTTTATGTGAGCTGTCACTAACTTGCATCCCTTTCTGGCTCCGTATTATCCATTCTCATGACGTTTAGCTCTTTCTCAGGTTCCTACCGTTTGCCAGAATCATCAGTTTATCTTGCAAAATCCTGCAAACCTGCCGCATCATTCCCCTTAAAAACATTAAAAGAGTTGTCTAGTTGTAAAGCATCGATGGCCTATTCTTAGGCCACGTCATCAATAGTAGATTGGTGGCTGTCCATCACCTGGATTCTCTGCTGATGAGTTATGTGTATACACTGAACTGATTTCTGCAGGAAATGGACAGCTCCGTTCCCACTGCAGTGGCCAGTTTTGGTATTGCAGGCATAGTTTCCATTCACTCCATTGAGAACTTTGCCTGCAATACCAAGCCTAGCCACTTCAGTGGGAACGGAGCTGTCTGTTTCCTACAGAAATCTGCTCAGTGCATGAGCGCACCAACCCAGCAAGCAAGTCTTCAGTGGGGTTCCTGGCCAGCAGACCCCTGTTCATCTACTATTGATATCAGCTTTACAATTGGGCAACCTCTTTAGTGGCTGCCGTTTCAGTGTCCATAGTGGTTCTCCTCCATCTTTCCACACAGCTGGAGTTGCATGATCTCAGGCACCCCACTACTCATCAGCCATTACTCCTATCTTAGTATGATCTTGGAGTTCACCAGGACTTTTATCGATAACTATTCTTAGGATAGGTTATCAGTAGTTGATCAGCGGTGATCAGCCGCTCTGGATCCCCACTAGTCAACCGTTCACTGCACCAGCTGTCAGTGTGGACAGTGCTGGAAGCAGATAGCGCTGTCCCCATTTCAGTGGCCTGGGTTGGTATTGCATTGAATTCAATGGGAGTTATGCCTGCAATACCGACCTGGGCTGCAGTATCTGTACTGAAAGCGCGGCCAGCGAACAGCTGACTGGCGGAGATCGTGAGCAGTGGACGGATTAACTATTGATGACCTATCCTGGGGATTGATCGTCAACAGAAAAGGCCCCTTTAAGAGCGCCACCCATGCTAGCTGGCGGGACCTTCATCTGTGATGGCCTCTTCTTCTGTCTTGGCCATACCAGAAGCCTCCAGAAAGTTTCCGGGCCAAGTCCTTGACCCGCTCGTATCATCATCAAAAAAGTCATTGACTTTCTCCTCTGACTCCATTACTTTAGGCCTGGGCTTAGAAGTTGGGATCAGTGGAGAGTATATATATATAACTCACAGAAGCTAGTAAAGATTATTCACCAGAGGAGCTCTGACATTGAAATAGAGATATGATAATTCGGCTGCGCGCTCCTCCACCATTGTGCCATATAATTGCTCTTGTTTAATCTGAAGCCTCGTATTTCTTTCCAGCGTCTCCTCTTCCGCTAGGTATAATAACTCAGACATTTTCCTCCTGCTGACTTTAGCTTCTCATTTCCTTAAATTTATTCTGAATGTATTAAATAAGTCCTCTTAATACCGTAATAACCTACAGAAGATTATATTGTCGTAATTGCTGAATAATCACGTCGGCGCGCCACAATTATACTTTGAAGGAGCGCTATTATGGAAATGGTATATGGCTTATGTATAAACACTTGTGGGGGATGCCATATCTTACAATAAATAAGCATCGAGTCGCGGGTAAAATTCAGTCCCTGAGCGATGGGGACCGCTGATTTCTACAGGATCCACTGTGTGGCGTTTAGTAAATGGCCATACAGATACGTAATCCGTGTCCACATAAGCCCGTATGGATGGGTTCCGAATACGTTAGCATGGCCTCCTCCATAGATGACCACGTATACATGCAAAACTCAGCTGTGCGTGGCTACAATGGCCGGACTATACTGTCCTACCTAAAGTAATTGAACCTCTGAGCAAGAATCAAAAGTAGTATCTGGTAATACTTATTGGGGCTTCTTTGGCCATAATGACATTGGACACTCTTGAGGATATGGATGATCTTCTTTGGGACGAACTGGGACTTCGGATCAGGAAATATAAAAAGCATCCACCTTCTTTCAAAGAACTTGCTGGATGTTTGCAGGATGGATGGAGGGAAATACTAGCTGAAGGCAGACCTTAGTAGAGAGTATGCAACTGAGAGTATCCAAGTCATTAGGGCTAAAGGAGCCCCACTAAATATTAACATATGGAAATAATACTACTTTTCAGTCTTGCTGAGGTGTCCAGTATTTTTTGGTAGGGTAGTGTAGGCCTACTGGTACTATTCCCAGGGGTATAAGCCGAGCGCTCTCGGACCCAGTGCAGATTTTGGATGTACTCTGTTCTCCAAGTTGTTGCTTGGATGTGCAAGCTCCAGTAGTATTGTAAAGGAATATAATATGACCCCCCAGACCAAAAATAAAAAAAGTTTGTAGTTTGCAGGTCTTCTCAGTGATTACAGTACAGGTAAATCCAGTGACCCCCCCAAGTGACGTTGTTGTTTTTTTTCCAAAAACTTGCAGTGTGCAGTAGTAACCTCAAAAAAGATATACACACCTTGGCCCCTCCCTGTGCTAACTGTCCTTCTGTCACTTCCGGGTGCAGGGAGCCAGCAATGACATCACTGACCCCAGGGCCATGTGACTGTTTCACTCAGGAGTTAGTTGCAGCTGTCACATGACCTGGTGTCGGCATGTCTTCACTCATGTGTGCATGCAGAAAGAAATCAGGTGGGAATTGTGGAAGGTCAGTATATACTTTTCTTTGTTACTATTCCACACACTGAGCCAGGATTTGAAAATGAAAAGTTCTCCTGGATAAGCCCTTTAACTTTTCTTCTCCATCCGGCCCAGCCTGCTGTGATGACTTCTTCCACCGATGACTCATCTCTGCAGAATTTAAGACACAGACAATTTCAGCACCTGGCTTTTCCATCATGTCCCTACCTTTCCTCACCTGTACACGGGCGTATTTACCTGCTGCGTGTTTTTGGGGGGTTTTTTGGGTGTAAAAAAAAAAAAAAAAAGCAAAAAAAAAACATGCAATTGTGCTCCCATTGATTTCAATGAGCAATTAAGTTTAGTTTGTTTAATATGTCAATTTGCACAAAAATAGAACATGATGAAACATTTTTTTTGCATAAACGAAATGCCCTCGGAAAATACACTCATGTGAACTAACCCACTGAAATCAATGGGTTCTATTCACTGCATATAGCGTGCGCAAATTTTGCACCCCTGCTACACAGCCCAAATCCAGTGGTGTGAATAAGCCCTTTACCCTGCATCCATAGTACTGGACGCTAATAATGCCGCCCTTGGCACTGCATTAAGTAAACATTTCCCCCACCCCCACCCCCCCATACATAATTACTGCCCCTACTGTGCCCTCTTATGTTAAAAGCGCCCCCTTTGTGCCATTACTTTACCAAATGTAAAGCATGGTGGCTCCGTGGTTACAACAGTTGCCTTGCGGTCCTGGGTTCAAATCCAACCAAGAACAACATCTGCATGGAGTTTGTATATTCTCCCAATGTCCCTGTGGGTTTCCTCCCATACTGCAAAACATACTAAGAGGTGAAAATAGATTGCCAGCCTCCAAGGAGACTGGGACAATGTAAGTGATGATGGTGTACAGCGCAGAATATGTATGTGCTATATAATAAACGAGCAAATAGAAGCACAAAGTAGCGGTTCTTTGATGACTGCAGCCGTGAATGGAGTTTGACGACCTTGTGTTTTCATTGTCTTGGTCTCATCGGTGCACATTGTGTCATCCAACCAGATCTGCATGATCACATGATTGCCCTTCAGTGTTTGGACCGGCATCCTGGTGAGTGGTGCCATGTGGTCACCACACCCGTCCGTTCAGCTAATTGAGTAGTTTCTGCATATCTGTATATGATTTTTTTTTCATTGTGTTTTGATTACTGATAGAAAGTCTCGAAAGTCTAAAACTTTTAATCGAAGTTGGATGAAGCTCCCCGCAGAGCCGTCATTCCACCATCTGCTTCTGGTGGGATATTTAGAAGTCCCATCTGAATTATATTTCTCTTCTTTATCCATTACAGCTAAAGCCAAAAACAAATGTGGCCCAAAGTTCTTCCCCTGTGCCAGCGGGATCCACTGCATCATCGGGCGCTTCCAGTGCAATGGGTTTGAGGACTGTCCTGACGGGAGCGACGAGGAGAACTGCAGTGAGTGACGCTGATGCAGCGCTTCATATAAGGACGGTCGGGAAACAAAGCATTACATCAGAGATAGAAAAGCCTGTGTGCAAAGCCGTTGCTGGCCGGCTCCAGTCAGTCCAACGTGACAAGACACATTTTTCTATTAAGCATAAAATAGTGAGGAAATATAAAGAAATAATTATTCTGATTATTGCTATATCATGCCTCAGGGCGCAGCGCAGATTCCAGACACTTAATTTGCAGAGCGGTGCTTTCATCTCTGCTGTTTGTTGCCCCCTGTAGTGCGCTGCACGTGAGCACTATGAGGACAAGAGGAGCTGAGAAAAGGAAACGGCAAATGCAGAATTTTAGTTGTCTTGCCAAGAAACTCTATTAAATATCTTTACTACAGCAACAATAGTTATTTATGGACACAATCATGCGCCCTATGGACAGCAACATAATTACTACAGTAATACTGCCCCCTATGTACAAGAATCCAACTACTATAATACTGCCCTTGATGTACAAGAGTATACCGGAAATGCTATAATACTACTTCCTATGTATAAGAATATAACTACTATAATACTGCCCCCTATGTAGAAGAATATAACTACTATAATACTGCCCCCTATGTACAAGAATATAACTACTATAATACTGCCTCCTATGTACAAGAATATAACTACTATAATACTGCCCCCTATGTACAAGAATATAACTACTATAATACTGCCCCATATGTACAAGAATATAACTACTATAATACTGCCCCCTATGTACAAGAATATAACTACTATAATACTGCCCCCTATGTACAAGAATATAACTACTATAATACTGCCTCCTATGTACAAGAATGTAACTACTATAATACTGCCCCCTATGTACAAGAATCCAACTACTATAATACTGCCCTGATGTACAAGAGTATACTGTAATTGCTATAATACTACCTCCTATGTACAAGAATATAACTACTATAATACTGCCCCCTATGTACAAGAATATAACTACTATAATACTGTCCCCTATGTACAAGAATATAACTACTATAATACTGCTCCCTATGTACAAGAATATAACAACTATAATACTGCCCCCTATGTACAAGAATATAACTACTGTAATACTGCCCCCTATGTACAAGAATATAACTACTATAATACTGCCCCCTATGTCGAAGAATATAACTACTATAATACTGTCCCCTATGTACAAGAGTATAACTACTATAATACTGCCCCCTATGTACAAGAATATAACTACTATAATACTGCTCCACTATGTACAAGAATATAACTACTATAATACTGTCCCCTATGTACAAGAATATAACTACTATAATACTGCTGCCTATGAACAAGAATAGAACTACTATAATACTGCCTCCTATGTACAAGAATAGAACTACTATAATACTGCCCCCTATGTACAAGAATAGAACTACTATAATACTGCCCCCTATGTACAAGAATAGAACTACTATAATACTGCCCCCTATGTACAAGAATAGAACTACTATAATACTGTCGCCTATGTACAAGAATATAACTGCTATAATACTGCTCCCTATGTACAAGTATATAACTACTATAATACTGCCCCCTATGTACAAGAATATAACTACTATAATACTGCCCTATGTACAAGAATATAACTACTATAATACCGCCCCCTATGTACAAGAATATAACTACTATAATACTGCCCTCCTATGTACAAGAATATAACTACTATAATACTGCCTCCTATGTACAAGAATATAACTACTATAATACTGCCCCCTATGTACAAGAACATAACTACTATAATACTGCCCCCTATGTACAAGAATATAACTACTATAATACTGCCCCCTATGTACAAGAATATAACTACTATAATACTGCCCCCTATGTACAAGAATATAACTACTATAATACTGCCCCTTATGTACAAGAATAGAACTACTATAATACTGCCCCCTATGTACAAGAATATACCTACTATTTTACTGCTCCCTAAGTACAAGAATATAACTACTATAATACTGCCCCCTATGTATAAGAATATAACTACTATAATACTGCCCCTATGTACAAGAATATAACTACTATAATACTGCCCCCTATGTACAAGAATATAACTACTATAATACTGCCCCTATGTACAAGAATATAACTACTATAATACTGCCCCCCTATGTACAACAATATAACTACTATAATACTGCCCCCTATGTACAACAATATAACTACTATAATACTGTTCCTATGTACAAGAATATAACTACTGTAATACTGCACCTATGTACAAGAATATAACTACTATAATACTGCCCCCTATGTACAACAATATAACTACTATAATATTGCCCCCTACAGTTAGGGCCAGAAATATTTGGACAGTGACACAAGTTTTGTTATTTTAGCTGTTTACAAAAACATGTTCAGAAATACAATTATATATATAATATGGGCTGAAAGTGCACACTCCCAGCTGCAATATGAGAGTTTCCACATCCAAATCGGGGAAAGGGTTTAGAAATCATAGCTCTGTAATGCATAGCCTCCTCTTTTTCAAGGGACCAAAAGTAATTGGACAATGGACTCTAAGGGCTGCAATTAACTCAGAAGGCGTCTCCCTCGTTAACCTGTAATCAATTAAGTAGTTAAAAGGTCTGGGGTTGATTCCAGGTGTGTGGTTTTGGATTTGGAAGCTGTTGCTGTGACCAGACAACATGCGGTCAAAGGAACTCTCAATTGAGGTGAAGCAGAACATCCTGAGGCTGAAAAAAAAGAAAAAATCCATCAGAGAGATAGCAGACATGCTTGGAGTAGCAAAATCAACAGTCGGGTACATTCTGAGAAAAAAGGAATTCACTGGTGAGCTTGGGAACTCAAAAAGGCCTGGGCGTCCACGGAAGACAACGGTGGTGGATGATCGCCGCATACTTTCTTTGGTGAAGAAGAACCCGTTCACAACATCAACTGAAGTCCAGAACACTCTCAGGGAAGTAGGTGTATCTGTCTCTAAGTCAACAGTAAAGAGAAGACTCCATGAAAGTAAATACAAAGGGTTCACATCTAGATGCAAACCATTCATCAATTCCAAAAATAGACAGGCCAGAGTTAAATTTGCCGAAAAACACCTCAAGAAGCCAGCCCAGTTCTGGAAAAGTATTCTATGGACAGATGAGACAAAGATCAACCTGTACCAGAATGATGGGAAGAAAAAAGTTTGGAGAAGAAAGGGAACGGCACATGATCCAAGGCACACCACATCCTCTGTAAAACATGGTGGAGGCAACGTGATGGCATGGGCATGCATGGCTTTTAATGGCACTGGGTCACTTGTGTTTATTGATGACATAACAGCAGACAAGAGTAGCCGGATGAATTCTGAAGTGTACCGGGATATACTTTCAGCCCAGATTCAGCCAAATGCTGCAAAGTTGATCGGACGGCGCTTCACAGTACAGATGGACAATGACCCCAAACATACAGCCAAAGCTACCCAGGAGTTCATGAGTGCAAAAAAGTGGAACATTCTGCAATGGCCAAGTCAATCACCAGATCTTAACCCAATTGAGCATGCATTTCACTTGCTCAAATCCAGACTTCAGACGGAAAGACCCACAAACAAGCAAGACCTGAAGGCTGCGGCTGTAAAGGCCTGGCAAAGCATTAAGAAGGAGGAAACCCAGCGTTTGGTGATGTCCATGGGTTCCAGACTTAAGGCAGTGATTGCCTCCAAAGGATTCGCAACAAAATATTGAAAAAAAAATATTTTGTTTGGGTTATGTTTATTTGTCCAATTACTTTTGAGCTCCTAAAATGTGGAGTGCTTGTAAAGAAATGTGTACAATTCCTACATTTTCTATCAGATATTTTTGTTCAACCCTTTAAATTAAACGTTACAATCTGCACTTGAATTCTGTTGTAGAGGCTTCATTTCAAATCCAATGCGGTGGCATGCAGAGCCCAACTCGCGAAAATTATGTTACTGTCCAAATATTTCTGGCCCTAACTGTATGTACAAGAATATAACTACTATAATACTGCCCCCTATGTACAAGAATATAACTACTATAATACTGCCCCCTATGTACAAGAATATAACTACTATAATACTGCCTCCTATGTACAAGAATATAACTACTATAATACTGCCCCCTATGTACAAGAATATAACTACTATAATACTGCCCCCTATGTACAACAATATAATTACTATAATACTGCCCCCCATGTACAAGAATATAACTACTATAATACTGCCCCCTATGTACAAGAGTATAACTACTATAATACTGCCCCCTATGTACAAGAATATAACTACTATAATACCGCCCCCCTATGTACAAGAATATAACTACTATAATACTGCCCCCTATGTACAAGAATATACCTACTATAATACTGCCTCTATGTACAAGAATATAACTACTGTAATACCGCCCCCTATGTACAAGAATATAACTACTATAATACTGCTCCCTATGTACAAGAATATAACTACTATAATACTGCCCACTATGTACAAGAATATACCTACTATAATACTGCTCCCTATGTACAAGAATATAACTACTATAATACTACCCCCTATGTACAAGAATATAACTACTATAATACTGCCTCCTATGTACAAGAATATAACTACTATAATACTGCCCCCTATGTACAAGAATATAACTACTATAATACTGCCTCCTACGTACAAGAATATAACTACTATAATACTGCCTCCTATGTACAAGAATATAACTACTATAATACTGCCCCCTATGTACAAGAATATAACTACTATAATACTGCCCCCTATGTACAAGAATATAACTACTATAATACTGCCCCCTATGTACAAGAATATAACTACTATAATACTGCCCCCTATGTACAAGAATATAACTACTATAATACTGCCTCCTATGTACAAGAATATAACTACTATAATACTGCCCCCTATGTACAAGAATATAACTACTATAATACTGCCCCCTATGTACAAGAATATAACTACTATAATACTGCTCCTATGTACAAGAGTATAACTACTATAATACTGCCCCCTATGTACAAGAATATAACTACTATAATACTGCCCCCTATGTACAAGAATATAACTACTATAATACTGACCCCTATGTACAAGAATATAACTACTGTAATACCGCCCCCCTATGGACAAGAATATAACCACTATAATACCGCCCCCCTATGGACAACATTATGTATTTGAATAGGTTGTATATTTTGTATGTTTGTACTTTGTCCCTTACGGTGGTTGTCGCTCTTGTCTTTCAGCCGCGCACCCCTTGCTCTGCTCCAGTTCCCGCTTCCACTGCAGTAACAAGATGTGTATAGACACCAGCTTTGTGTGTAATGGCAAGAACAACTGCCGGGACAACAGTGATGAGAAGCACTGCCCGAACTCACAAGGTACCGCAGGGTGGGATCCTGTACCCCCTTGTTGGGTTACTGTATGTATCCTGTGTTCTTGATGCGCAATGTTAATCTAAAATATCTTCCCCTCTGGGGGGTAACCTGAGGCTCCTGGGCCCCAGAAAGTGTAACGGGGCCCCACCTGTCATGTTCCACTTATAATGCTGGTGTCTTGTGTAGCAGAGGGGTCTTTGGGCCTCCGCAGGTTCCAGGATCCGGGGGCAGCTGCTACCTCTGCAAATGCTCCTTTCTTGTTGATTGCGTCTTTTATGTCGGCATAGATATCACAGTGTTGGTGGTTTATACTGCTTGTACTGCGCTACTGATAATACCGCCAACTCCATGGGGACCAACAGTTGTATTAACACTTTACGGATGCAGCACCTTTTTTTTCTTTGATTTCCATTTTTTCCTTCCCACTTAAAAAAAAACCATCCTAACTCTTTTATGTTTCCGCCGCAGTCGCTGTCTGAGGGCTCGCTGTTTTTTGCGGGACGACTTGTATTTTTCAGTGATGCTGTTTAATGTACCGTATATTGTGCGGAAAAACCTTTAATCATTTCTAAGTGGAGAGAAATGGAAAGAAAATGCATTTCTGACACCTTTGAGGGGGTCTTGTTTCTGCAGTGAACACGCTGTGGCAGAAATGACATAACTTTATTCTGTGGGTCCATACGATTACGGCCATACCACTTTATTTTTTAGGAATTTTTTGCTGTACTACTTTCAAAAATAAGATATATTTTGAAAAATATTTTCCATTTCCATTTGGGAACCGGAAGCCATGAAGGGATTGAGGGGACGCACCTCATAATTGGGAATTAGTTGCGGATACACGGCTGATTTCCACCAAAATCCACAGGAATGGTCCGGATTTAGACTGTTTTTTGGATGCAGGAATGCTGTGGAATTTGCAGCAGAAATTTCCGCTGCATACATTCCGCAGCATTTCCCCCACGCTTAAACATACCCTAAGTCTGCTTGAGGTATGTTGCCATGTGCAGAGTACCCTCAGTAGTAGTACTGACCCGTATACTGGCCCTAGTAGTAATAGTGTCCCTTATATCGGCCCCAATAGTAATAGTGATACCCACAGTGGCCCCAGTAGTAAAAGTGTCCCCTATATCAGCCCCAGTAGTAGTAGTAGTAGTAACGCCCACAGTGGCCTCAGCAGTAATAGCGTCCCCTATATCAGCCCCAGTAGCAATAATGACCCCCACAGTGGGCTCAGTAGTAATAGAGCCTCCCCCCTGAAACCAATATACTTACCTCTTCCTAGTCTATAGAGCACCATTGCTTCTCTGCTCGGCGCTGCTGCGGGCAGAAGTGTGTGCGCCTGGATGCCTCCTCCCTTCTCCTCTCCTCCTGCAGAACCAAGGAGGAGGGATCAGGGGAGGATGATCATGGGGGCACATACTGCTGTAAGTGTGTGCATCCGACAGCAGTGCCGGTGACTAATTACCAGTCAGGAAGCTGCAGCACCCCGGCTGGTAATCAGCTTCATGGTGACTCTGCATTCCAAGAGCGGGACAGAAGGCTTAGGGACTCTGGGGAAAGTGGGGCACAGGGTCCCAAAGCGGGACTGTCCTGCCTAAATCGGGACGCCTGTCACCTTACCCTCACTCACCGGCTCTGTGAGCCGCACCCCTAGTTCGTGGGCCATGTCCCGCAGGCTTTGGGCTTCATAGGCCGCTTCTCAGGCCTCGGCCATATTGTTACCCCACCTCCCCCACACTCCTCTGGCTACATAAGGCCGAGTCCGCACATGGCAGAAGAATTCAGCCGCAGAGTCTGCAAGTGTCACCTGTGGGTCTGACCGCAGCGTGTGAATCGCCCTCGCTGTCACCGCAGCGCTGGCGACACCTCAATTATTTTCCACCACTTTAAATTCAGTTTCAAAGCTAAAACGTTCATGCGGCGTGTTTTTTTTATAGGGCGACCTGACAAAAATGAAAGAAGACCCGATGAAACGAGTCGTTATTTTCACACAAGCTTCGACATTTCATTTCCATAGCAACGGGGGCGATTTGGAAAAGATCCAGCGGAGTAGAAAAGGCTCTCTGTGGCCAGGAACATGGCCCCATGTGTCAGATAGGAAAATAAAAGGACGCATTACCATTTAATACGCTTGCAAATGTTCCCGCGAACAGAGGGAAAACAAGGCTTCGCACATGCCACGCCGGAGGTTGGCACGGTGTGTGGCATATTACCCACAGGGCACAAAAGTTAATTTCAACCATGAAATACGAGCCATCTGATTCCCCGAACTAGCTGAGTCCTATCCGTGTCATAGAGAATAGACGTGACGACTCCGGCACCGGGTCAGGGGCTTGTAGTAAATGGAAAACTCTGGGCTGTATTGAAAAACCAGCATGTCCGTCTGTGAGAACACAACTTGGCAGACGCGATTCAGACCGCCGACTGAGGTCCTAAGCCACTTCACTTCCCGGAACGTATATCTCCATCAAGGGGTGCAGGGTATGTATAGAGAAGGACCGGGGTTCGATCCTACTCCATATACGGCGGGTGCCGGCTGTCATTGATAGCTAACACCCACCCTTAAAATGCCCAGATCAGCATTCAGGGTTCTTGAACAGTCCCCATCATGATGAGATCGCAAGGGGCTGTTCGGTTGCCATTGCGGCCCGAGACTTTCTGAAGGCTCCCAGGGTGGTTGGCTGAGTGCCTATCAAGCTGTGTCACGGCTGGATAGGCTACCTGTCAGAAAGCGGTATAGGGAAATACTGCAGTGTTGCTTTATACTCTATGAACGAACGAACAGTCGCACGTCAAAGTCCCCTTTGGGGACTAAAAAAAAAGGAATAATGAGTAAAAAAAAGTTTTCATTTTTAGAAAAAAAAAAAATTTGTAAAGGTGTAAAAAAAATGCAATTTCACAGTTTTTCGAGGGGGGGTCTTGTTTTTAGGGCATACGCACTGCAGCAATAAACTCAGCCCTCATCTCGCGCTGCCGCAATACCCGCTGCCACCGCTGAATTGCTGTTTACCCAGATGACCACTGCAGCAAATAGAAGGTCTAACAGGAGCGGCACTGATGACATCCCGTAAACCTGCTGGGAGCTGCCCACCTACCTGGTTTATGGGACGTCCCTGGGTCTTGTTGGGCGGTGATGCCATCTGTCAGATGCCATGTCCAGTATTGCTGTCCATATATTTATTTTATATAGTTTTAGGGCACACAAAATAATAGTGCCCACTCTGTGGCCCAACATGGTCATAGTATCCCATCTGCGGCCCGGCAAAGTTCTAATGCCCTCTCTGTGCCCCCTGAAAGGCTGGACAATCTTGATGGCTCATGCTTCTTCCAGTCATGACTTGTCTCTGCATATTCTCCCCATACTGCTGCTACCCCTTATGTCTTTTTTACCCTTCTCTGTGGCCCCACAAAGTGATAGTGCCCTCTTCTGTAGACCCACACAATCATACTACCCCCTCTGTGGCCCACCAAAATTATAATGTCCCCAACAGCCTTTAACCCCCTGAAATCCAGCCAGCCGCCCCTGGACAATCTTGGTATCCCACACTACTGCTGTTCCGGACCAGCAGTAATGTGAGCGATCAAGATTGGCACAGGTATGGTGAGCTGACGGGGGGAGGTGGGACGATGCTGCCATTTGGCTCCAGCCACCCCTGGCCTCACCCCCCATAGCAGTCGCCTGGTCTGCTGCCATTCGTAGCACTCCACTGAGTTGGGTCTTAGTAGCTAGACACCCCACATTGTGAGGAAGCCTTTTTTTGGATGAAGGAGGGGGGGGGGGGGGCGGGGGTTGCCCATAATGCCTACCTAACATGTGCCCAAAGTCGCCGTGTGGCGCTAGCCTTTACAGACACGTGCGAGATTCCATTGCAGCCATTGAGGGGTTAAGATGGCTTCCATCTCCTCCTAAATCTCTGACAGGTCCGCAGACGGAGCACCGAGGCCCCTAATTACTACCAGGAGAAAAAACCTTCTTCTGATCTCAGTCAATGAAAGGAGGCCGAGACGCAGAACACAACCCTGATGCTTTCATGTCCGCTGTGAGACTCCTGAGACTTGGGGGGGTGTGGAAGGTAGACCCCCTTTAGGGGAGCGGAGCCCATAGACAGCAATATCAAAGCATTGTGGAGGAGCGGGCGGAGGGAGTGATCCTGACAAATGGGGAATTATCCCAAGCAGCGAAGTAGCTGCGAGACACAATTGGCGCCGCGGCGTGACGGAGCGTAGGCTGCAACCTTTCCTGCTTTTTTTTTGTTAATCTGCCCATTATGCCAGGTTTGCTTCTGTATAAATGATATGTTGTCA